>NW_024347791.1:620013-806235 GCF_902729225.1 Pteropus medius | reverse complement strand
GCAGAGTGTTCTTCATTCAGTCAGAAAGAGGGCCTTGGGCTGTGGGGGTGGGAAGGCAGAGGCCTCCCGGAGCAATCTGCAGTATGTAAGAGTCACCAAGGAGGGGGGCCTCCTAGTCCCTCAGGCCCTGTACCCCATTCTCTCTTCTCACCAAGAGCCCTTGGTCCTCCCACCCCTTGATGACTCTTCTGGGTGTCCATGGGTCTGCATTCGATTGAGACACGAACAGATTCCCAATAACTCAGTCATGCAGCAGCCCCCGACCCTGGGAATGGGGCTCAGACCACACTTCTCAAAGTCTCACCAACCTTAACCCGAGGCCCATTGGTTGAGTCACAGCTTCCTCTGACCTCAGTGGCCACATCTGTGAAATTGGCATTTCACAGGGTGGATAACTGAATCTTGGAGCTCAACTGTGCGAAGGGTCCCACATAGCCCCCAGGGCCTCAGTAATAACCCTTCCTTTTCTCTAATGTGTCCATCCCTAGAACCAGAAGGGACAGTGGCCTTTTACTGTCTCTGCCCTTTCGGCTGCCAGGCTGGAGCTGGCTTCCTGCCCACCTAGCCTGGGAGGGGACGTCTCCCGCCCCCGTCCTGCATGCGCTCGCAGCTTGGGTCTGCATGCAGCCCGCATGCCGGGAGGGCTTGGAGCCAAAGGGAATCACATTGTTTATCCGACCCACGTGTTTTATTCCCTCCAGCCCACAGCTTTCCGTACCCGCTGCCTACTCACCGGTCCACTGGTGGCTGCGCTCCAGCGCGCAGAAGGCCTGGCACCCCGCCAGTGACCCGTCCTGGCCTCCCCACCCAGGGTCTGTGGAGGGCAGAGAATATGGGCCCCACCCAGAACTGGCCTTACTCATTCTCTTTCACAGGGTTTGGAATGTCCAAGCTGGAAGGGCCCTGGGAATTCGGCCAGCTCAGCCCTTGGTGCACAGACAGGAAACAGGCCCACAAGGGCTTCCACCTCTTCCAAGCCTAGCACCACCTTGGGCAGACCCAGGCCTAGAACTCAAGGCGCCTGAGGCCCACAGAGCTCCGTCTAGCTCCCATCTCAGATGGTCGTAGACTAGGTCTGGAAGGGCCAAAGAGATCATTTGGCACAGAACCCCTGTCCCGCTTTACAGAGGGACAATTGAGGTCCTGAGCAGCAATTCAGGCCACTCAGTAAGGGCAAGGTAGTTGTGAGAGGGCCAGCCTTTTAGAACAGTTCCCAACAATATAGCACCTGACCCTATGCCAAGTGCCACAAGAGACATACAGGGAGAGCCAGGAACTTCTAACCTTACAGAAGGATTAGGGACTTCTTTACAAGTCAGAAGACTGAAGCTCAGAGAGGTCGAGATACTTAATTAAAAAGATACACAGCTAGCAAGAGATAAAATAGTTATAACCTGGATCTCTTGGATGCTGAAACCCTGTTTCATGGGGAGGCAGTGTGGCAAGTAGAAAGTGTCATCCTGGCACATCCTTGAAAACTTACCATCTTGAGGAAAAAAAACTAAGTACTTGAAATAATAGTTGATAGAGCTTGGTGATATGTGGGATCCCCAAGAGATGCCGGGGACTGGGTGACATGCACTGATCTGGCAGTGGGTAGGCCTTGACTGGCATTCCAGTGCATGGCCAGAGCCAGAGGAGGGCTGAGCTTGGCACATTTCATATCAAGTTGTTCTGGCGCCCCCACCTCTTTCCAGGGTTAAGTTGGCAGGAGCCGAGAGAAGCAGTACAGAAAGGGCCTCGAATAGTAAATGTACAGATAATGCCTCTCAAGCTGGGCACGCACGTAACCAGCACCCAAATCGAGAAGCAGAATACGACCAGCGCTTAGACGCCTCCCCCTGGGCCACCTTCCAGTCCTGCCCTCTGCGATACCTGTCCTTGGCCACTGAGGAGATCCAGAGAGGCATATGGAAAAAGATCAGGGACATTCTGGTCTCTGGTTTGCTGGGCAGGTGACTGTATACGGGTCATGACCCCTTCCTGGTCAGCACCGGCAGGATTTGCTTGTAGGAGCCTTGGCCATCTTGGGAGAAAGGGTTGGGACGGGTGTGGAAGTGTTTGCATATCAGAGCAGGGCCCCCGAAAGGAAAGGGAGGTTGTGGTCACTGAGGAAGAGCCGACCATTTTATAGATGCCGCCCCTGAGGCCGAGAAGAAATGGAGGGCCAGGCTTCAAATGTGGATGCTCTGACTGCGCTATGTCCTGTCCCCTGCCCCTCAGCAGGGCAGATGAGGGTGCCAGACCCCTACCGTGAGCGTGGTTGACCTGGCATTGCCCAGGGCGCCCGCAGAGTGACACACGCACTGATTCTGCTCTCCTTGCCACCCCGCTCCCCTCTGCTCACTGCCTCCTTCCTTCACAGTGGAAGAAGCATTGGTTTGTGCTGACCGATTCAAGCCTCAAGTACTACAGGGACTCCACTGCTGAGGAGGTGAGGCGAGGCGAGGCGGGAGGGCTCCCTCCCCCATCAGGTGCTGGGGTCCCCTGGAAGGGCCTCGGGGGGATTTGGGTGGGGCCCCCGGAGTACATGGACCTTCATGGCCTTCCTGCTGCAGGCAGATGAGCTGGATGGCGAGATCGACCTGCGCTGCTGCACGGATGTCACCGAGTATGCAGTGCAGCGCAACTATGGCTTCCAGATCCACGTGAGGCTGTGTGCGGGGGTTCGGGGGGAGGCTTGCCTAGAGGGCCCCCTGGAGGAGGTGTTGGTGTGGAGCACAGCTGTCCATCCAGAGACTGGCTCCTGTCACTCCTTTACCCAGAAGCCCTGTCCTCAGAGCCAGTCAGAAGCTTTACTGCCAACACTTAGCATGTCTCGGAAGATCCTGGGTATCATTGGCAGGGGTGGCTCAAATGCTGGGGAGATCTTGGAGCCAGCAGTGCTCTTCCAAGGTAGTGGGGGGTGGTTTTGCACCCTCCGTTCACTTCCAGGCTCAAGACACCCTCTTGGGAGGGAAGGGCTGCCCTCCCCAGGGTCCATAGTTGGGGGGGGAGTGCTGGGGCTGTCCACATAGCAACAAATCTGTGTGGTGGACTTGCAGACCAAGGATGCTGTCTATACCTTGTCGGCCATGACTTCGGGCATTCGGAGGAACTGGATTGAGGCTCTGAGAAAGACTGTGCGTCCCACCTCAGCCCCAGATGTCACCAAGTACGTGCTGGGCTGAACTGGGGCCTTGGGGAGGCATTTACCCTGGGGTCTAGCACTCCTCTGGGGGCTCTCTGGCTGTACCTTCTGGGCCTCAGTTTCTCTATCAACAAAATGGGGAGAGTAGTGAGCATTCTTAGCAGTTCTCTAGAAATACATTAAGAATTTGGTGTTTTACTTCTGTCTGTCTGTATGCCCCACATCCTGAAAGGGTGGGCACAGGGCTTGGCTCTTCAGTGAAGATGCGGATGAGTCAAAGGCCCCCGGTGGTGGCTGACTGTCTGTGCTGTGGGTGCTATGTCTCACCCTGTGTTAGGGAGAGGGGATGGCTAGGCAGTCTGGGGGTGGGGCTTACTCCCCCTGAGGTCACTGTGGGTAGAGTGGTGGGAAGGCTGAGTTACCTGATGGTAGAGCCCCCACACAATATGAACTCCAGATTCCCAGGGGTGCTGGGATTTGTAGCTGTGGGCAGCAGGAATGGAAACACAGTATTGAGGGGCATTGAGCACAGGAGGCCCCCCTGTCTGGCCACAATCTGGCTGTTCAGCCCGAGGCTTTCTTGCCTGAGTTTCGGATTCCTCATCTGTCAGACTGAGTGTTCTTAGGATGCGCTCAGAGGTCCTCTGTGAACTGAAGCACAATGTGGCTGGACTGTTAATATATAGGCTCAGCTGCGGTAACAAAGAAGCCTCAAACACAGTAGCTTAAACAGGGAGAGATTTCTCTCTTCAGAATAGTCCAGAGGTGTCTAGTCCAGACCCGGTGGGCAACTCCTGGCCCTTAACTTGCAGCTTTGGCTCTGGCTCAGGGGACTGCTTAGCTTCTCCTGGAGTCCCAGATGGAAGCCAGGCCAGCTCATACCCAGTCCTTTAAGGATGTCACCTCTCATTCCCACTGGGCAGAAGGTAGTCACATGGCCACACATAGCTGCAAGGGATGCCGAGCAGTCTGGTTTTGGGCGGGACGACCGCACACCTAGCTATTATTACGGTGGAAGAAGAGCACTGCCACGGTTGTTGTCTTCACAATTTGTGCCCTATGCGCCCAGCAATCACTGTTCACCTCCTCGGCAGTGACCATGGACACCTCCCCTATTCTACTGCGAGCCTGTTGAACCCAGGACCTTGACTCAAACCATACTTTTAATACTAACACTCTGATCACCATTCGTAACGGACTTCCTGGGTGCTTTACACACATTCGCCCACCTAGTCCTCACATCCATCCTGTGAGATGCATTGTCCCAAATTACAGATGAGTGACCGAGGTTCGCTGGGACAGTTCCCAGGGTGTGTAATGATGATGTTCTAGTTCTAACCTGTGGGTGGGGCTGCTTCCTCTGCTGGTGTTTGTCCAGGGGCCCCGGCACTCGGGTGGCACTCCAGAAGTGCTCGTTTGGGGAGTGAGTGGGCCAGGTCCTGCCTGACGCAGCTCCGCTGGTACCCTAGGCTCTCAGACTGCAATAAGGAGAACACACTGCACAGCTACAGCACCCAGAAGGGCTCCCTGAAGGTTGGGGAGCAGCGCATGGGCTCCGAGGTCATCGGCCGGAGTGGCCTGCGGAAAGCAGATGGACAGCGGCCGTCCCTGGACTACGTGGAGCTCTCCCCACTGACTCAGGGCTCCCCTCAGAGGGCCCGCACCCCGGCTCGCACTCTCGACCGCCCGGCCAAGCAAGAAATGCTGGAGCGGGACCTGGCCCAGCGCTCTGAGGAGCGACGCAAGTGGTTTGAGTCTGTGGATAGCAAGGCCACGGAGACACCGGCCGGTGAGGGACCGCGCCGGGGCCTGGGCGCCCCCCTGACCGAGGACCAGCAGAGTCGGCTCAGTGAGGAGATTGAGAAGAAGTGGCAGGAGCTGGAGAAGCTGCCCCTGCGGGAGAACAAACGGGTACCTCTCACTGCCTTGCTCAACCAAAGCCGTGGGGAGCGCCGCGGGCCCCCAAGTGACAGCCACGAGGCACTGGAAAAGGAGGTATGCATCACAGCCGGCTTCTGGGAGCCCCCTCAACCCACCAACACCCCTCCTATCCCTGCAGTCATGCTATGGCATGTATCTTGCATACCTACAGTGATGGGGAGCTCACCCCTGATCCACTGTCTGACACATCAGACTCCTTGTAAACTGGAATCTTCTCTCCCAGACCTTAGGTTCCCCCCGACCCACCTTAGTTCTGTCTTTAGCTACCATAGGGAAGGGAAGAGGGCTGAGAAGGGAGAGGCCATTTATTGAGCATCTTGTGCTGGGCCCTCTTTAATCACGTGACCCTCACAGCAGTCTTATGGTCCCATAGGGTGGACCTCATCACAGTTTTACTGATGGGAAGGTGACGCTCAAAGATATTCTCCTGCCACATACATAATGTAAACACCTGTGACCACCGTGTCCTGTTCTCAGCCCTGTCTAGTCTTCTCTGGGCTAAAGCTCTTCCGGGTCATTGACCCCCACTATTTAGGAAACAGCTGGAAGGTCCTCCTTTCCTGCATATCCTCACCAGGGCCACCTCCCCCTAAAAGCTTCTCACTGCCTCCCGCTAGCCCCCTCCGTGCTTCCAGGCCTCCACTGACCTCGCCTCTTCCCTTCACAGGTCCAGTCTCTTCGTGCCCAGCTGGAGGTATGGCGTCTTCAAGGGGAGGCTCCTCAGGGTGCACCCAGGTCCCAGGAGGATGGTCACATCCCCCCAGGCTACATCTCGCAGGTGAGGCTGAAGAGCTGTTTTGTGGGTGATGGGGGCAAGTTTCTGGTTGCCATGTTTTCAGAAAACAGCTAAATTTGGGGATCCTTTTCTGTGTACGAGAACCATGTGAAGCGTTTGACAGGCCTTGTCTTGTTTAATCTCCCCAGCGGGTAGTGAGCACTGTGCCCATTTTACAGACAAGGCCACTGAGCTATGAAAGGTTGTGTGACTTGCCCAAGGTCAGTCAGCCTGCAGATGTCAGAGGTGGGATTTGAGCTCAGGTCCTGCCGACTGCCCTCATGTGACACTCTGCACTTGGACCATTTTCCCCACACCGCCCTGGGGAAGTGGAGAGCCAATGGGGAGTGGAAGCCCCCAACCGGCAGACCCCTGGGAGTTGCTCCCTAAATAGGGAAATCCTGCCCATGCCTGCCAGGCCAAGGCCCTCACAAGGTGGCCTGTGGGACCTGGCAGCCTCCAGTGGTCCTCGGGAGATGTGTGGTCTGCCTAGGACAGCAGTTCTCAACTGGGGCTGATTTTGTTCTCCTGGGGACATTTGGCCATGCCTGGAGATACTTTGAATTGTCACCACTGGGACAGCTAGCTCTCCAGAAAAAAATACACATGTGTATACACACATGCACACTTATATATGTCATATATACACACATATGTATACATATATATAAAGTAATATATGGTAAATATGTTGATTATAAATTTTATTAATACAAAGAATGTTTAGTGTACAACTTACAAATAAAAAATACATAGTACTTTTTATTGTGAATTTCATATAGCAAAGGAATACTTCCAGTGATTTTTCCGAATGCTTGTATCCACAGCTAACTGACAAATGGGTGTCATTCTAACATGAGTGTTGATTGACATTTTTGTTTATGTAAGTGAGTAAGGCGGGAAGACACTTTGATACTTTACTCGGTCAATGTCATGAGCAGTTTCTTTGCTGAATTGGAAATAGTTTTCTATTGAGAATATTAAGACTATTTCTTCATGTTTTTTTTCTATTTACAATGTGATGGTTGTAGATACAGTGCACATTTAAGTTTAATCTGCATTATTAGCATTTTCTCATCGCTTACTTAAGTCTAGACAATCAACAAAACAACAGATCAAGTCCTGATTTGTAATGTTTACCAATGTCCATGGTGTAAATACTCCCACTGTGGCTGAAGGACCTGAACACGGAGTTGGGAAGATATGTGTATGCCATTAGAGAACATTTCCACCATACAGATACCGAAGACATAAACAACCTCGAGAGCATAGATAATAATAAAATGCAGTGAAATAATTAAGAAGTGATGTATTTTGAGTATCAGCTTTGTTTTTAATGTAATTAATTTAATTGTAATTTTAAATAATGGCCGTGCTTAACAGCTGCGTTCAGAATTCCTAAAAATTTGACAGTCAGCTGCCTCTAGCCAGCACACTATTGCCCGAAGCAGAAAGGAATGCTGGGATCCCAGGGTCTGACCAGAGGAGTCTTCTAGAAGTTCCAAGGCGAGAGGTTGCTGTGCAGGGTTCTCAGGAAGTCTTCCTGGGGGTAGGCTCCAAGTTGAGCACTGGGATGAGGTGGGGGGAGGGGAGGCACCTGGGCTGTACCAGGAAGGGGAAAGGCGAGGGGGGAGGTGTGGCTATCCTAGAGACCTCTACTGCCAAGCCAAGGGTTTGGGATTTTGTTGAACACACCTGAGTAGGTTTGGGGTCTGACAGTGACACCAGGAAGATGGTTTTGGGGTGAAGAGCGGCTTGGGTAGGGGCAAGGCCGATGTCAGTAGCTAGAACAATGACTAGGGGAGAAAGGGACGTAGGAGGATATATGGAGGGAGGAGAGTTAAAGGCCCAAGGAAGGCAGAGGGGACCCTCCAAGGGGACCTAAGGCTGGGGCTGCTGTCAAGGTCAGGGGGCCCATCTGGGGCTGAGTGGTTGATGGACCATTCGGTTGAAGGGAGATAAGGGCCAAAGGGAGTTGAGAGCTGACGTGAGGGCTAGCTTGGGGGTCACCTGACATGGGAAGTAGGGAGAAGGCAGATACCAGTGTTGTCAAAGGCTCCCCTGAGGCCAGAGGCAGGGGTGGGCGGGGCATCACCAGGCAGGGTGGGGCCTACCACTGTGGCCTGAGGCAGCTGGGACCACCTCAGTGACCTCACCTAGAGGGTTCCAAGCTGTGCCCTTGGAAGCCCAGGGGCCGCCTTTCTGGATGGGTCCATTCGCGAATCAAGCGGTAATTGGGAGCAGCTCTGTCTTTGTCCGTTTTACTATTAGAATGTTTATTAAATTTCCTTTGGAAAAAGATATCTGTCACCGAAACGAAGTTTGAAAAGCACTTCTCTAACTTCTCAGGGCTGTCAGCATTTCGTCCTACTAGGTGGGATGGGCAAGGGGAGCTGGCGGGGGTGGGAGGTGAGAAGGGAATAAGGGGAAACAGCGCAGAAGACAAGAGTGGAGGAGAGGCCCAAGACGCCGAGGGTGCCAGAGCAGAGGAGCTGAGGCGCCAGACGAGGCGGCTGGAGATGCAGTGGATCCTGGAGCGGTGACAGCCGGGGTGGGATCCCCCAGCCTGGTCTCTCGGGCCGAGTGGGTGCCCTTCTTTCACCTGGGGGGGCTTGCCACCACAAGACAGCACCTGGGGGGCCTGGGGCTTCACCCACTGGGGCCGTAGCACCTCTCTAGCAAGGGGGACCCTTCCAGCCTATTGCAGTGGGGGCCATTGGCATTTCTTTATCCACTTTGATCAATGTCAGGGGTGGCAGCTGACACTTTGGGCCCTCAGGATGGTAGGTCAGAAAGCAGCACCTGGCCTTCTAGGAGCCCCTCCTCTTGGGGTGGTTCCCACCTCTTGACATCAGCCCCCTGACACCCTGTTAGCCTCTGGCTCCACCTGCCTGATCTGGCCCTTTAAGAACAGGTTTCTACCCCCCGTATTTCTCAGATCTCTGCAGGTGGGTGGCTGGGTGGGTGGGTGATCTTGGCAAACGGGTGCTGGCTTACCTGAGGGACTCTTGGGAGTCAGTTTTATGGAACCTGTTTTACAGATGAGGAGACTGAGGCTCAGAGGGAAGGGCTTGGCTTGTTCAGGTGCACTCTGTGGTACAGCCAGGATTAGGACCCAGTCTATGGGACTCCAAAGCTGTGTTCTATTGTTCTAACTCAGGGGACACATAGAAGAGAGGCACAGAGGCCCAGGAGGACAGATATCCCCTGCTCACCACGTAGACCGCCAAGACCCACAAGGCCTGGCCTTAGCCCTTCCCTCAAACTGGTCCTCACAGACCCCAAGTGTAGCTGCTGGAGAAGTGGGGGTTGTCCCCACCACCATGAGGTTCCCTGTGGCATGGGGGAGAATACAATCTCTTATCTAACCCTCTGTGCCTCAGTTTCTTCCCTGGCTTGTCCCTTCCCTTTTTAATCTTAAATATTTTTTAATTACATAAGGAATAGGTTTATATTTTCAAAAAGAATTCAAACAAATTAAAAGGTTAGAAATAAACACATGACCTCTCCTTGCCCTTTGTGTTCCCTCCCAGGGGTCACCTAGGTTACCATCTGAGTACATCTGTATAGTTTCCTGTTTATAGTCTCACAGTTTTGGGGAGTAAAAGTCTAGCATGGGTCTCGCCAGGCTCAAATCCAGGCATGTGGAGGACCGCGTTCCCTTCTGTAGGCTCTGGGTAGGATCTGGTTCTTCGCCTTTTCCAGCATCTGGTGGCAGCCCATGCTCCATGGCTCACGGCCCTTTCATCTTCAAAGCCTGCAAAGGAGTCAAGTCCTTTGCACTCTGCTCTCCTGCCCCCTCTTCCGCATCTAAAGATGCTGTGGCTACGTGGGGCCAGCACATGATCTAGGATAGTCACCCTATTTTAAAGTCACCTGATTAGCAAGGTCAGTTCCCCTCTGCCAGGTAAGGTCACATTCGCAGGTTCCGAGGAGTAGGACGGGGACATCTTTGGGGGCCAGTACTCTGCCTCACAGTGTCCTTCCCTCCCTTTTCTGTTTTTGCATATATGTACCTGTATGTCCGTCTGTGTGTGTTTTGTTTTCGTGCGTGGGATTTTCACAATGCATATTATCAGAAACCTGCTTTCATCACCATCTTTCTAGCTACATCTTCCCAGCAGTCCACATGGGCAGCTCTTTTAACAGCTGTTAGGTCCTTTATAAGGCTCGAGCCCATAATTTATTTAAGGGTTCCCTGCTAGGCATTTAGATTGTTTCCAGGTTTTGTCTGTCCCAGTGTTGCCGTAGGGAATACCCTTCTTCAAGAGCCTTTGTGTACATGTGACTTTCTGTGGGGTCATTCCTAGGAGTGGACCTGCTAGGTCGAGGGATGGGGTCATTAAAAATACTGATGCCACCAAACTGCTCTCCACGCACCCACTCTGCAAGTCTCCCAGTAGTGGGTATTATCAGTCTTTTAAATACTGGCCATTCTGGTCCACAAGACTCCATTCTGTGATAAGTCATTAATCTCAACTCTCTTACTCAGCACCTGCCGCACATTGGTCCCCAGCCTGGACCCTGGGGACTCAGAACCGGGTCAGATCTTCCTTGTCTTCGGAGAGCTTATGGTCTGTGGGAGCAGAGCCTTTGGAGGCAGGGGAGAGGTGGTCCAGAGACAGAGATAGGAGGACATTTAAGCTGGGCTACAGGCCAAGTGAATTACTCAGGAAGAAAAAGATGCAGAAGAATGTTTCAGGCAGCGAGACTGGCATGAGCTAAAGCTCAGAGGCATGAACATGCTATGAATTATTTTTATAACTAGGGGTTTCTTGGTGGAGAAGGGCGAGGGATGAGGCTACGAGAGTCAGACATGGGAACAGGGACTTGACCCTGCAGGATGCAGGGCTCAGAGAGCTTCGAAGCAGATTGACAAGGCGAGGTTCGTGGATGGGGGAAGTAGAGAGTGGGATGGGGGCAGATGCAGGCTGGTGGTTCTGGGATCCAGGGAGAGATGGTGAGGCTTGGACTAAGGCAGGCCCGCCCCTGAGGCTTCTCACCGCAGGCTGGAGAAAGGTCACTGTTCCGGGCAATAGGGGCAGCCCCATGACCCCCTGGCTTCCCGCCCGCAGGAGGCATGCGAGCGCAGCCTGGCGGAGATGGAGTCCTCACACCAGCAGGTGATGGAGGAGCTGCAGCGACACCATGAGCGGGAGCTGCAGAGGCTGCAACAGGAGAAGGAGTGGCTCCTGGCGGAGGAGACAGCAGCCACAGCCTCAGGTGAGGACTCTGGGCCGGAGCGGTACCGACGGAGCCGGACCTAAGAGCCTCCAGGCTGAGGCTCCTCACTGAACTGAGGAGGCCTTTAAATAAGAGCCTGGGGTCTCACTGCCAAATTTGGGGTAAGGGATCAGGAGGGATTGGAACTGGCCTCTGACCTTACCTGAAAAGAGGAAACCGATCTCGTCTGATCTCGGAAAGCTAAGCAGAGTCGAGCCTGGTTAGTACTTGGATGGGAGACCACCTAGGAATACCAGATGCTGTAGGCGTTAAAAAAAAAAGAAAGAAAAGAGGAAACTGAGTCCATAATAAGACACACACACCCTGTGGGTTGTGACTACTCTCCTTCAGAGGCCGCAGCCACTGGGAGATCCATCCCAAGCCACACGTACTCACACTGAGCTTCAGCTTCGTGCCCAGGCTCATGCTGTGTGCTGGGGGAGAGACTGCTGAGCCTCAAACCCTGTTCTCATCGGTGGGCTCGCTCACAGGGTACACAGGCTGGACGCTGGGGAGAGCGGGCAAAGGCATGAGCAGTTACTGAGCTGTTTGCCATGTGAGCGCCCTAGTCCTTGCAGTGCTGAGGAAGTGACTCATTTCATAGATGAGGAAATGGGCTCAGAGAGGTTAGTGACTTGCCTGGGATGGCACAGCTTGGAGGTGGCAGAAGCTGGAGTTGAAGCCTAGAGGACTCTGACTACAAGGCCATGGTCTGAACCCCACCATCTGCTCTCCCAAGCCAGAAACAGGAATGCCTGACTGAGATGTTGGTCAACTCCATCTCTGTCCACTGCACACCTGCTGTATGTGCCTGATACATCCTAGATTCCACCGGGGGTGGTTGCAGAATAATGGAAATGATGAAACAGGTCACATGATCTAGAACTTACCACCTGCCAAGCGCTTCATGCACTCAAGCCATGGTCCCTCATCCCAAACCCTGGGGCCAGTGTGTTTTGCATTTTAGAAAGCTAACCCGTCTGCCTGGCCCAGCCTAGCGGTCAAGGGTGCAGGTTCAGCAGTCAGTACAAATTTGGGTGACTCTGCTCAGGGGACTTAATCCCTCTGTGCTCCAGGCCCCTTATCTGGACAGTGGGGACAAAAGCACTGTGGTCCCCAGCCTGGACCCTGGGGACTCAGAGCTGGGTCACATCTTCCTTGTCTTGCCAGGGTCCAGGCTGGGGACCGATGCGCATATATTAGATAGCCCCCCACCCCAGCAGGGTCTGGGTTTCACCCTGAAATCTAGCACTAAGGTTTTTACAATGAAATTTCTCAAAGTCACACTTAAGTGGGGTAAAAATTACCTTAAATAGCCTCATGTCCATTCAGGTCAGGGACTGTCATCAAAAAGAGTTATGAAAAACTTCCAGTGTGCAGAGCTTTTGGATTTTGGAATAATGAGTGAGACGATGGATGAGGACTCATTTAATCCTCACAACCCCATGTGAGTGTGCAAAGACGCTTGGTCCTCGGGAACTCACGGTCTGAGAAATAGACCAGCGGGAGCTATGCCACGCGTTGTTCTGAGTGCTCTCCACACATCTTCCAGTGACACCTCAGAGAAGGTGCTCTTGTCCCCACTGTCCAGATAAGGGGCTTGGAGCACAGAGGGATTAAGTCTCCTGAGCAAAGTCACCCAAATTGGTACCGACCGCTGAACCTGCACCCTTGACCGCTAGGCTGGGCCAGGCAGACGGGCCTTGTTAGAGGACCCTCCAGGTTTTGCAGGCACAGTGGACCGTGTGGGGTCTTACCCATCCTTCACTAACGAGAGGCACCAGCGGTCCGCCACTGGTCCGCCACCGAGGTGTCTCCCAGCAGGGTCCATCAGACAGATTGTTCTCCCTTGCCAGGCAGGCTCAGAGAGGTCGAGCAGCTTACTCAAAGCCACTCAGTTCATGACACGGCCTGGTCCAGCTCTTTGCATACCCCTCCCTGCTCTTGTGTCCACGCTACATATGGAGGCTCGGAGGGAGTGGAGTTTGGTACTGCTGACCCCTCCCAAATCTCTGCTTCTCTGCCATCTTTCCAGCCATTGAAGCCATGAAGAAGGCCTACCAGGAGGAGCTGAGCCGGGAGCTGAGCAAGACACGGAGTCTTCAGCAGGGCCCAGACGGCCTCCGGAAGCAGCATCAGTAAGATGGCACCTGGGCCCTAGGGTCTGTGGGTGGCGCCTCTCTCCCAGCCAGGGTGCCCACACTGGTGGTTATGACCTGTGCTGAGGCCCTTTGGCAAAGGACATGTCAGTTTGTCCTCAGCTGAGACTCCCACTGTGACTGCGTGGCCCACGGAACAGAAGCAGTGGGACCTCAGCCAGACCTCCCTGCTATCC
Source organism: Pteropus medius (assembly GCF_902729225.1). Classification (NCBI taxonomy): domain Eukaryota; kingdom Metazoa; phylum Chordata; class Mammalia; order Chiroptera; family Pteropodidae; genus Pteropus; species Pteropus medius. The sequence goes on along the minus strand of NW_024347791.1, from coordinate 792,831 downwards.
ACATAGACAGTTCTTCAAGCCCCTTCTGGGAGCTGGTCTCAGCCTCCCCTACCCCTTCCCCTCCTTAGTATCCCCTAGAACTAGATTGCAGTGTCACCCTCAGCCATTCAGGGTCCCTCCGTGCCACAGAGCATGGTTCTGGAATATTGGGGCTTTAGAGATAGGCTTTTCCAACCCACCTCTTCATTGATGAGGCACTTGCAGCCCAAAGAGGCTGTCACTGGTTCACAGTGACTGACTAGGGTGGGAATACAGGAGTCCTGAGTTGTGACCGGAATCTGAGACCAAGCGAGCCCATGCCGTCCCGCCCCTCCTCCCCTGGCAGGTCAGACATGGAGGCGCTGAAGCGGGAGCTGCAGGTGCTGTCGGAGCAGTACTCACAGAAGTGCCTGGAGATCGGGGCCCTGACGCGGCAGGCCGAGGAGCGGGAGCACACGCTGCGGCGCTGCCAGCAAGAGGGCCAGGAGCTGCTGCGCCACAACCAGGTGGGCCTGGCCCCGGGCTGGGGGTGTGAGTGGCCCCGGCGGCCTTGCTCTGACCATCTCCCGCCCCCAGGAGCTGCATACCCGCCTGTCCGAGGAGATTGACCGGCTGCGCGGCTTCATCGCCTCGCAGGGCACGGGCAATGGCTGTGGGCGCAGTGAACGGAGCTCCTGTGAGCTGGAGGTGAGCAACACCATCATGCCAGGCAGTCCTCGGGGCCCGGGCCTGGGGAGAGCACCCGATAGGCTGGTGTGCCCAGCAGCGCAGGTCCAAGGGGCTGGGCCCCGGCGAGGAGACAACCGGTGCAGCTGGGAAGGACTCCTGTGTGCCCAGCACTACCGCAGCCAGAGTCCAGCCCTTTATCCCAATCCTGTTCCCTGCCTGCCGTGTGACCAGGGCAAGTCGCCTCACCTTTCTGAGCCTCAGTCACTCATCTGTAAAATGAGGCTAGCACCTTGCTTACTGAGAGCAGGTAGAGTGAGAAATGTGCGTATGATCCCAGGATCACCCTTGTATTTTATTTTACAGACATTTATACACATCTTTACTTCGCGCCTGGAACTTCTGTAAGCCTTTTGCATCTTAACTCACTAAATCTTTCTAACAGCCTTGGGAGGTACATGCTGTTACTATCCCCATTTTACAGATGAGGAAACTGAGACACAGGGAAGTCAAGTACCTTGCCCAAGGTCACACGGCTAGTCTAGTTTGTGTGAGAGCTGAGATTTGAACTTGGCCGTCTGGCTACAGAGTCTAAGCTTTCAAGCCTCCCCAGTATGGCTGAACCTATCTCTTCCTTGGTCAAGTCAGGAGAGCAACACTGCCCCTCAGGGCTTGGGGAGAGGTTAATGAGGTAGTCTGCAGGGAGTCCTAGCCTCTCTGGTTCACAGTAGGGCTACACGGTGGCTTCTTTTTGTCTGGTGCCACAGCAGAGGTGACCATGAGACACCTACTCACATGGTATGGACCAGGTAAGAGCAAAGAGAAATCAGAGCGTCCTCTGGAGGAGTCTGCCCCTGGGGTGTAGTGGTTCTTAGTGCAGGTTGGGACCTGAATTCTAGGGACCTGAGACAGAGAGAAGCCAGGCTGTGGGGCACCATGGGCCGGGCAGCGCCGGCCTCTGGCCCTGGGTCAGCCTGGCATCCGTGACCCCAGGTGCTGCTGCGCGTGAAGGAGAACGAGCTCCAGTACCTGAAGAAGGAGGTGCAGTGCCTCCGGGACGAGCTCCAGAGGATGCAGAAGGTCGGTTCCGGTCAGCTGAAGAGGGGTGTCAGTGGCTGGGGGACCTCTGGATCCACCCGGGTGTCCCATCCTGTAAGCACTTGCTCGGTGCCAGGCACTCCTCATGCCTCTCCCACGGAGGTGTCATTGTCACCATTTACAGATAAAACTGAGGCTAAGAAAGGGTAAGTGACTTGCTCAAGGCCACAGTGCTTTTATTTATTCAGCAAGGATTTATTGAGCACCTGCTATGTGCCGGGGAGACAGTTTTGAGTAAAAAAGGCCAAAATCCCTGCCTGTGCATAGCAGGCATTCTAGTGAGGAATAAGCTGCATTGCTAGTTGGTCAGGCTGGGATTTGGGCCCAGGTCTGTAAGTCTGGCTTGCCTGGTGCCATGTCCCTGTGTCTGTGACACCCTCTGTGTGTTGGTGGCTCTGGGAGCATGTGTGAGCTAGACTCACGGAAAAGGCCCAAGCACTGGGCCAGACTGACCTGGTTCTTATCCCACCCACTCGCTGCCCTGTGACCTTGGGCAAAAGCTTCACCTCCCTGAGCCTCAGCTCTCATCTTGAGCAGCATGCGAAGGATGCTGAAACCTGTCACTGGGTGGTGCTGGGAGGAGCTTGCTCAGGGCTGGGGGCTGCCAAGGGGGACACTGGGAGAGACAAGGCCATGAGAGCTATGGAGGGGTCTGGCTGCTTTATGCTGGCCGGCAGGGAGCATGGTGGGCATGTGCCAGGTAGGGAAGGCTTTGAGCCCTCATAGCCCCTCCCTGACCCTCCCTTCAGGATAAGCGCTTCACCTCGGGGAAGTACCAGGACGTGTATGTGGAGCTGAACCACATCAAGACGCGGTCAGAGCGGGAGATCGAGCAGCTGAAGGAGCACCTGCGCCTCGCCATGGCCGCCCTGCAGGAGAAGGAGGCGACGCGCAACAGCGTGGCCGAGTAGAGGTGGGCGCCACGGGGCTGCGGCCAGGAGCGGGCACTGGGCCTGGAGGTGTGAGCGCAAGGCTCATACACACCCGACTCACTGTGCCACCTGGCCTGGGGTACTTCCTTCTCCTGGCCTCTGTTTCCCTTTCTGTAAATGGAGAGAGTGACACCAGCAACCTGGGGTCATTGTGGGGATCAGTCGGACTCTGCCAGAGGCTGCTTTGTAAATTCGAGCATGTTTCTTCAGAGATGGGGAAGTACAGTTGGGGATCTGATTATAGCCATGTCCCCCTGTGTGACAGCGGGACTTCTTAACACTGCACAGCCACCGCCTGATTAGTCTGTGATTCTCCTCAGGGCCGGCAGTGCCCCTGGCTGGTCTGCCTCGGCTTGGGTGGCAGTCCCGTGTCCCCGCCCACTTCGAGCCTGGCAGCAGGCATGCATGCATCACTGATCACGGACAGCATTCCTTCCACCGAGCTTTGCACTTGGGCATCTCGATCAAGGAAGGCTGCTTTCTAACAGGTCCCTGTGGACTTCCTAAGGCACTTGAGAAAGGCCACCCTGTGGGCCAGGCTATTTGGGGAGAAGCCCAGAGGAGGAGATCTGGCCTAGCCTTTGGGGCCAAGAGGCATTGGAAGAAGCTGGGAGAAGCCCCTGGCCACCTCTGCCTGGCCTAAGCTGTGCTGGGGCCCAGGGCCAAGGCCGGGGCTTCCCCAGCCCTCAGATCCCCGACTCTTGTCTTCCAGGTCCCTATGGTCCAGCCCTGCAGCAGACCCCCAGCCCAAGGGGACCAGTTGTCCTTCCCTGCCGGATGGAAGTCAGAAGCCAAGCTTTCTCCCACCCTCTGTGGGCCACACGTGCACTCACACCCACCACACACATGCACACACATGCACAGGTGCACACACACCACACACAGGCACACACACATCACACACACAGGTGCACACACATCACACACAGGTGGACACACACGAGGTGCACACACATACTTGCGATCTGAGCCAAGACTGTGTCATAGACTTTTTCCTTTTTTTTCTCCCAAAACACTTTGTACTTTTTAAAAAGCAGTTCCTGATGGCTGTGTGCCTCCGACACTGGCTCTCCCTCTGTCTCCGGCCTCCCACTTGGGCTTCTGGGCCCCCATGGCCCTGTCCCCGGGTCTGGCAGCGGCCATGGCAGAGTTGACTGATCAGGGAGGCAAAGAGCCAGCTACCCTCCTCCGACCCTACCCCCTACTAACTACTTCCTGCCCTGAGAGTACCTGCACCCTGGGACTCTGGATGGAAGGACAGATGGACAGAGGGAGCCAGCTGCTGTCCCCACGGCCCCGCCTCCTCTGAAGGGTGCTGGGCATGGAACCGCTGGAGCCGCCCCATGAAGACGTTTCTCTCCTAAAGAATCCATCAGCCTTCTTAACTTAATAAAATGTTCCAGCAGCTCTGGCGTCCTGGGTGGCTGGGGCAAGGCGGGTTAGAGAGGTTGGGGTTTCTTAGCCCCCTGCCCTCTAGCACTCCACCCTTCCTGGAGGATGGCATGTGGGCTCCTGAGGGCGGAGCTGAGAATCTAGTTCCCCACCAGGCTCCACGTGGGGTTTGCAGACCAGCAGCATCACATCACCATCAGGGAACTCCTTAGAAACACCAAGGCCAGGCCCCACCCGACCTACCGACTCAGAGTCCACACTTGCACATGGCCCCCCAGTGGTTCACGTGCACCTCGAAGTCTGAGCAGCCCTGGAGCAGGTGCTGGGCCCAGGCCTCGGAGAGGACTGGAGCTGAGACTGCCCCTGACTGACCTCGTCAAACCACGTCCATTCTGAGTCTTGATTGCTTCTCCATCAAATGGGTGCCTTTTAGCCTCACTCCGATACTCAGACTGTGCCCAGAAGTCATGTCCTGCCCTGGGCAGGGTTGGGTTTGGGGCACTGGATATGAGGGGCTTCATCTGGCCAGCTGGCTGTGCTGATCATGGTGGGGCTGGGAAGAGGCCCCATCCTGCAGGCCTAGCCCGTGTCCGATCTGCAGGGCTGTGGCTACGATGATGAAGATGAGACGACAGCTTGAGCTGGCCTCACCTGCACGGCTGGTCCCATCAAACTCAGCCACATGGGTGCATAGAGGTGAAAAGGTGAACAGGAACTGGCCCTTTCCCCACCAAGGCCACCGAAATAGACCACATCAGGTTGGGTCCCAGAAAGCTGTGGGAACCCAGAGGAGACCTCAACCCAGCCTGCAGGTCAAAGAGAGCTTTTGGGGGTGGCTTTGAAATATGACTTCCAGATGGAAAAATCAGGAAGGGCATTCCAAGCGAGGGAACAGCACAAGCAAATGCCCCTGTGAAGATCCCTGCTGTGTGCAGAGAAAGACCCACCCGAGAGCAGGCATGTGGGGTGGGGGACAATGGAGCCCATTCCCTTGCCAGTGGGCATATGGCGCATTTCCAGCCACTGAGATGCCAGGGGAAGTCTCGGGTGGGGGCGGAGGGCTAGAGGAGGACATCCGGGAAAGTCTGCCTTGCTATTAAAAAGGGTCACAAGGAAGGCTGGCTTCTCTCTCCTGGCCTTCGGACAATGTTAGTGAAGTCCCCAGGTTGCCACTGGCTTGCTTTATCGATATGCTACAGATGGCTGAGAAGGAAGAACCAGGACCCCTGAGTCATCAGGTCACCAGGCTTGGTGCTGCCCTCCTCAGGACTTCTCGTCTCGTAAGATAAGGAGCATCCTTGGGGCACTCGGAGACGGAATGTCTGCCCCTGGCAGCCCAGACAGTTGAGTCCAGAGCCCTGCCTGTCGTCACCGTTGCCTCCCGCCAGCACTCCTGAGTTCACAGTAGCTGGAGGGAGCAAATACTTCAAGAAGCAAATGGCCAACAGGCGCTGGAAGAAAAGGAGTCTACTGAGTTTCCTTGGGCCACAGGGCAGGAGTTGGGGAGGACAGAGAAGTCTTATCATTTCCTTGTCACCAATGGGTCGGATTTTATTCCTCCCTTTTCTAAGGCCTGGAGCTCCAGCCCCACCCCATCCAGGGGCTCCAGGACCACCCAAGCCTCTCGGCCCTAGGGACTTGCAGCGCCTCTGGGTAGATAGGGGACAAAGTCACCCCACAACATCACCACCTCAAAGCACTAATAGTGTAGACCCCCATCCTCCCACCCACATCCTTCCCTCTCTTCAATGCCCTTGTTTACACCCCTGCCCCTGCTCCAATGCTGGATGCACCTCCCTCACCCCGCACAGATGCTGTGGGGGTCAGACGAGGAAGGAGTAAGCTCAGGGCCAGGGGCAGACAGCTCTCCATCTGCATCCTTGCTCCCAGCTCTGCAAACTTGGTCTAGTTATATAGCTTTTCTGTGCCTGGTTTCCTCCTCTGTAAAATGGTGATAGTAGTGCATACCTTGCAGAAGTGTTGGAAGATCAGAAATGAGCTAATACATGTCAATCGCTGAGAAGAATGCCCGGAACCTAGTAAATACAGTACAAGTGTTGCCTGTTATTGTGGTGGTTATTGTTATGGGGTGGTTATGAGGATTAAATTAAATTATGGAAGTAAAATGCATGGCACAGGGCCCAGAATACAGGAGCTATGATTTTATTAGTATTAGTCAGAAGTCAGCTGGATGCCCCTGCCCCCAGGAGATCTGGTTAAACTTGGTCCACATCCCAATTCCATGGTCCGTAAGAGTCCAGACCCCGTCCTTCCACTTTGGCAGGTTCTCACCTGTCATTTTTCCTGGGACTTCCTTTCTCTTGGGATGGGATATATTGTTAGGTATAAACCCTTGAGTGGTTCCACAATAAATCCTCTTGAAAAGAATGTCCTATGAGAAGCTCAACACATTGCCCCTTGCACCATCTCGACCCCTGCCACGTAGAGGCACCGAGCAGTCTGGGAGGGGTCCAACCTGGCCACTGGGAACGGCCCAGCTCCTCTTCCCTCTACCCTTTCTTGCTCTTGGCTGCAGCTGCTTATCCTGGTCCCCACAACCATGGCCTCATTCAGCTTCTTCCCAGTGCCCAGCCTCTGGTTTTACCGCTCCTGTCTAATTTGCATGCCGGCACTATGGGCTTTCTAAAACAGAGCTGGCGGTTGTTTCATGAAGCCCGATCCTGATCCTGTTCTTCCCTCAGAACCAAGTGTTAGCACACGAGCCCCTCAGGCTGCTGCAGCCCCTTCTCCCTGCCCCTTCAGGCTTCCTGGGCTCCAGGTTTCCACGTGAAGCTACCTGCAGTTCCCCAGGGTACCCACGCACTCAGCATCCTCACTGCTCTTCTTATGTACCTGCCCACTCCCCAGCCCTCACCTGATAGAGTCAGGACTCAGATCAGTCATCATCTGCCACCTGGCAGCCCTCTCAGATCCTCCACATGGAGCTAGATAACTGCTCTGGCTTCCACAGCCCCTCCACTTGACATGTTTTTCTGTGTAGCCCCCTTGACTTTGAACTCTCTGAGGTCAGGGACCAGTTCCGATTCACTTCTGTTTCCCCAGAGCCCAGCACAGAGAACACTGAGTCTCAGCTGGATGAGTGTTTGTTGATTGATTGACTGACTGACCAACTGACCAGAAGTGAATGACTACCCAGCCAGGCACCTTCTGGCACAGCCACGGCCTCAGCCCCACCTGCATGCCAAATGGCAAAGGGCTAGGTCTCCCTATAAACCAGCTTGGAAGCTCAGCAGCCAGCCCCAATGGCTGGGAGTTAATGGCAGTTTCCAGCACATGAAAGGGCCAGGCCGTAACTGTGAGTCAACCCTGTCATCCCAGCATTCCATTTGGACTTTATGAGGGCCCCGTGGGCTCTGAGGCCCAGGGAGGAAGGAGCTTACTTTGAGCTTCGGCCATGAACAGACTTTATAGACACCATCCCTATTAATGCTCGCAACCACGCTTTGAAGTGCCCATTGCTGTCCCCATTTATAGAGGAAGAAACTGAGGCTCAGAGAGGGGACATGACTCAACAAGGTCAAGAATTTAGTGACACATCTTGGCACGCCTGGCTCCAGAGCCCAAATCTTCTCTTTACTCAGGCCACCTGCCCTAACAGTAATATCTACCTTTTGCTGAGCACTTACAGTGTGCCAAGCTCTGCAATAAGCATTCACATTCATTACCTCCTTTAAACCCCAGAACAGCCCAGTGAGGAAGGTGCAAATTATCCCCACTTTATAGATGAAGAGGCTGGGACTCAAGAGCAGCGAAATCACCTGGTCACAGAGCTAGAGTTCAGGTCCGTGGGTCTCTCACAATGTAAGTGGCTTCCCAAGCCGACCCAGGTCCTCTCATTGGAGACCACCTGGAGACCAGGTGCTTTGGGTCCTCACTTGAGCTGTAGGTGTGGGGGAGGTCTGGATGTACCTCTGCGAGGCTGAGTTGGATGAGCCACCTCCACACTCCTGCCTCAGTTTCCCTAGTAAAGCAGAACAAGAGATCCAAGGGGGCCAGGAAGGCTGGAGGCACCTAGAAAGGGCAGGAGGGTGTTCCAGGGGTGTCCGCATCATTGGCTAGCCCTCACCCCTTCACCATCATGCAGCTCCAGACTCACCCCATAGGGGGAGCCAACCACACTGCCTTCCCAAAGCTTCTCCACTTGCTCCCTGCATAGCCCTCTGTCTCCACTCCCTGGGCTCCCAGCCAGACCCTCCCCAGCCCTGGCCACCCTAGACCCAGTCAAGCACCCTCTCCAAGTTCCCTTGCAGCTCCTTGAGGCCATGGCTCAATGAGGCCCGCGGCCATCTCTGTGTCTCCATCTTCCCTCTCAGTGCAGGGCAGAGGCCTGCATCCCAAAGACGGTCACTCGGCCCGGCCACCGACTGGTCCTGTGATCTTGGGTAAAGCATCTCCAGAGTGAGGCCCCAGCCTCAGGAGTGGGGCAGCTGGCAGCACTGGCTGAGCCAGTCTGAAAGGTGACTAATGGTGGACGCACTTCGCCAGCCATGCGACCTGACCGCATGGAGGAGGAGGAGCGGAGGGGGAGCTGATGAGAGACCTGCTCGTGGAGCCGGCCAGCTGTGACCCTCTGGACTCCAGCAGATTCTCACGTTCGCCCGTTTCCTCAGGAAGACAGATTTGCGGGTGTCTCCGACCCCACACCCAGGATCCCCCCATAACCCAGGGCCCAGCCTCATGCATTCTCTCGCCTCTTCCCTATCCATTCATTGACCCATTCATTTAACCAAAGACTGTGTCTATACAAGGGCATTCATCACAGCACTGGAAGTAGGAAGTGTTTAAATAAACTTACCACCGTGGGTGCCAAGCATTATTGAACAGTGAGGGAGTTCTCTGTGTGCCGGTGCAGAGAGCGACAAGATGTATTGTGAGGTAAACAAAGCAAGGTGCAGAACCAGGTCTGTAAAAGAAAAAAAATATGGCAAGTACAGACTGACGTATGTGTGTCTATGTTCTTAGAACCTCTCTGGAAGGATTTGCACACGTACACACACATGCGCATGCACACACACACACTCAGAGTGAGAAAACCCAGTGTGAAGGGGGCCGAGACAAGTAAGAACCAGAAACAGCGGCTGCCTCAGGCAGGCGGTGGGAAGGCTGAGGGACACGGGTAGAGGGACTCATTTCTACATTATACACTTTTATACCTTCTGAATGTTTCCTAGCTGCATGTGATCTCTATTCCAATATAAATAAAAGTTTAAAACATAATGAGGCAGCCCCAAAGGGAGCATGGTATCGGGACAACAGCGCTGGAGCTAAGCTCGGGGTTCACTTTCTGGTTCTGCTGCGTACCTGCCCCAGTCCATTACCTTCTGACACCTGTTTCCTCCTCACCTGAGATGGGATTAGTGCATGGGATTGAAGTGAGGTCATAAGGGTGCTGCTCCTGCCATGTGCCTGCCACACCGTGTGGCAGCTGTTATCACTACTGTTAATGTCCTAGTCGGGCCTGTTCCAGGCACCGGATGACACAGACATGAAGGGATACGCCCTTCCCCGCCCCTTTCCCCCAGGGAATAACGCCAGGGAAGACCATGACACAACTGACCCTGTCGCAGGAGCCAGGGCAGGCTGCAGGCGGAGGTGACGCGGCCCTGCCAAGTCTTCAAAGATAAGTAGACATAATCGGGAGATGGAGGGGAGGAAGGACGCTCCAGGCGGGAGCAGCAGGCTGGACCCACCTGTAGACACGTCACATAAACAGTTGTAGATGCGCGCAGTCATAAACACCTGTGTGCCACACCTGCCCCATGCTACACACACTCCCCTACTCACACATACAGCCCACACACGTGCCTATATATGCTCTAGGTGTTTGCAAGCCAGGCTGAGCATGCGGGGCACGGCAGCTTGGGGGTCAGGAGTGCACACTGGGGAGAGACCGCTGACTACCTGTGTGACCCCAGGCAAGTCACTTAACCTCTCTGTGCCTCAGTTCCCTCCTCCCTAACCTGGGGATAACAGTACCCACCCGATACGGATGTGAGGGTTATATAAGGCAGTTCCCGTAGAGTACTGAGAACACTGTTTAATAGACATTTTTTATTCTAGAGCCACTGGATCAGAGGCCAGCTGCTCTGGATGGAGAGAAGGTGCCAGGATCATTGTGTCTTCTTAGCCTGGGAGCCCCTTGAGGGCCAGCTGCAACGATGTCCCTTCACTCAGCACAGTGCCAGCTCTCAACTAGGAGGCCCAGCGAGAGTTAACTGACAGTGTGAACACTGACAGCTGACGGTTAACTGCCTAGCGTATAAAATTGAAAACAGAGTTGCTTTGAGATAGTCAATCTCACTTTCATCTCCCCTCTGAGATGGGAGTTTCACGAAGATAGGGTTCATGTCTGATTTGTCTTTGTTCCCAGCGCCAGATTCTGACAAAGAGTGATCATCAGTGAGTGAATTAGTTAGGATATAGTTGGCTGTAAGTGGCATTACCAATAGCTTAAACAAGAAAGATGTTTATTTACCTTATCTGGAAAAGCCCAAAGGGAGGGATCCCAGGCTGAGCCCCAGCGTCTGAGATCCAGACTCCTTACATTTTTATGTCTAGGACCTAGACTCCGTCATGCACAGCCTCCATTCACAAATGCAGCACATGGTCCAAGATGGCTGCTCTACTCCAGTCAACACATCTTCATCCCAGCCAGCAGGTAGGAGAAGAGAAATGAAGGCAAGACAAAGAGCCTATGCCAGCTTTTCTTAAGGAAGCCCTAGCACAACACTTTCACATATTTCTTTGGCCAGAACTTGGTCACATGGCCACTCCTAGTTGCTGGGAAATGCAGTCTCCATTTTGAGTGGCCATATGCCTGAGCCAAACATCAGAGGCTATATCATTGTGCTCCAAGGGGATACGGATAGTGGCTCCATCATTATCAGTGTTTGCTACCTCAGCTAAGATTCAGAGAGCTTTCAGGAATTCTTTTTCAATCTGAGGACACATAAACCATACTCGAAGAAAGAAGGACTCAAGTTGTACCCCAGCCTCTACAGAGAGAGGCTGGCAGTAACTTCTGCTAACCAGAGCTCAGAGTAAGAATGAGATGGCCACATAATGGTTAAGGGAATGTGCTTTAGTGTCTGACATGGTTTGGTTCTGGCTCTGGCATCATTCACCTGTGTGACCTTGAACTGACTCCTTAACTTCTCTGAGCCTCTGCTTCCTCATCTATAAAATGGGAATAATCATCTCTGCCTCAAAGGAAAGTCATAGAGATGCAATGATATCGTGAACATAGGGCACTTAGCACAGTGTTAGGCCCAGCAGGGACCCTCAGAAAACCACATCTGAGAGGAGAGAGACGAGGTCACCGGATTCAGCAGAAGTCTTGGGGAACTGGGATAAGACCCGCCACCAAAGGACCTGAAGTTTTATGAGTGTAACAGGAACCAGGTTTTGGCCATTATTATTACATCCCCTCTTAAGTTTAAAAAATTGTTATTTACTATATGAGGGAGGTATGATAATTTTTGAAAGTGAGAAAAAGTAGATGAGATAAAAAAGAATCATCAATAAACCGACCACCTAGAGCTAAATTTTATTCATTTTTTGAATATCCTGTCAGACTTTCGTAATCCTATCTAAACACATAATTATGCATACTTATATGTTTCTTTTAATGTAAAATTTATGTACTTTTCATGGGATCACACTACACATAGGCTCCTTAAAAACTTCAAAATGCTAAAAACTACTCTGTTGAAATATAACCTTTTCACCTCTTTACATATCGACATCTCTCCTTGCTAACAAATTGGAGAGCTCTGTTATTCTTATTGGCTTCATAAGACCCAAATGCATGCCACTGGGCCCTCTCTGTTTCACATGTAAATTTTTTCCCACTTTTTCTAAGCTTAAAAATAATGCTGCAGTAAACACCCTCATACACAAATATTTGTATGAATTTCTGGTTATTTCCTCAGGCTAGACTCCTCCTATAAGTGGGTCCTTTCCATGTTGAAAAGTTTTGGTCTCTCAAACAAAATACATTCAGAAATAAGAGATTCCTTCATTTAAAAAAATTAAGCGAAGCCATATGGAACTACTTGTCAAAGCTGTGGATCAGCAGGAGAAAATCCACTGTTCCCACATTGAACTGACATAAATCTTGGCCAGAAGTAAAGATGCTTAACACACTGTGAGTCTCTGCCATCTTATTGTGGGTAAACACATCATTTCTGTCCAGGTGTCTGAAACACCAACAGTGATGATAACACCTAACACTTAAATTATGTTGATTATGTGTCAGGCTCGCTCTCTTTCTCAATATGATATATATAATTTATTATACTACATACACATATATATATATATATACACATTTAGTCTTCGAGAAAACTCTACCAGGTATGTGCCATTATTATCTCCAGTTTACAGGGGAGGAAATTGAGGCACAGAAAGGTCACTTGCCAAGAGCCTCATACCTGTAAGTAGGCCTGGGATTTGAACCCAGATGACATAGATCTATGGGCGCTTAGATCTGGTGCTTGGACTGGCCATCCAGAAAGTCTATGTTAGACTTTCTGGACTTCTATTTTGGTTGATCAGGTCCAGCCAAAGCCTGAGTTTATAGCAGAGAACTCATGGGCCTAGAGAGGGTTAGCAAACTACCCAGATTTGGGTGCTTCTCCTATCCACATTACCTCCTAAATTGTGTTTAAACATCTTCATTGTCCATGGGAAAAGGACCTTAGACCTTTCTGAATCAGCCATGATATCCTAGAGTTTACTCCACTCCTCTCTGGGAGCAGCACTTTGCTCTCAACCAACACCAAAGCATGCTTTGAACACCTGTAGGGAATGATGCCAGTTGCAGTCGGGCCCCAGTTGGGCATGGCCCTTGCTACGTAGCAGCCAGGCCTGGATCGTGGGCCTCCTTGCCATCCCAGCCTTCCCAGCCTCAGATCCAGGGCCCTTCGGCTACCAGTGCTAGTCAGGGCACTAGTTAGTGCATTTAAAAGTATGGCACATGGAGTAGAAAAATAGTATTTGCCTATCTGCCTAACCACTTTCCAGCTGTAAGAGATTGTGATTCTGATGTTTTATATTTTATAATTCTAACCTGAGAATTCTAATATAAGTGAGTACAGAATTCTCAGCTTTCATAACTTGATTATTCTGAATGCTTTGATTCTAGAAGTCTTTGATGTTCATTCCCAAAAACTGGGGCTTGGGAGGCCATGGCTCTTTCCCCTGGGCAGCCGGGAAGTGGACTGCCTGGAGCCCACAAACGTGTTGTGGGGGCAGCTGGTTTAGGTCTATCTTTAAGACCTCCGGTCTTACTGTGAGTAAACACATCGTTTGTGTTGTGTGTTGCTCCCAGGATGCCCTAGTTCCCCCGCCCAGGGACCCCTCCTTATCTTCTCCTCCAGGAGGGCTCTTGCTGCATGAGGGGCCCCAAGCTTCCAGCTCAGCGGACAGCTTCGATAGCAGGGGACATGTCCCAAGGGTAGGAAAACAGCTGGTGCTGATGTTGAGTGTTACTGCTTTTTGCAAAACAAAAGACAAAAACACAAATAGTCCCTCCCTGTGTCCTGGACTTCGACAGCAGAGCCTGCCCTAAGCAGCAGAAGTAGGGCCTTGGATTTAGGTTGGGGTGCTCTGGGGCCTCTCCTGGGAGTCCCCCAGCTCTGGGGTCTTCCATGACCTTCCTGGCTGTGGCCACCTGTCCAACAGTTGCCCATGGCTGGAAAAGACACAGACTCTGAGTGTTCAAGATGATGGATGGGCAACTATCGGGAGGAAATGGTCCCAGAGCAGGACTAAGACGTGTGTGGCAGTGGGGAGGAGACTCAGGCAAGTCCACAGGCAGAGCCGGAACTGGGACCCGGTCTCCTCGACGCAGTCCAGATGGGAGTGCCAAGTCTAGGACCAAGGTGGGGTGTGGCCTCATCCTGGGTTGGATATGGGATGAGGGGTTGAATGGAGAGGACTGGCTCAGGGATCTGGAGGAGGGCCAGGTGGAAGGTGACTTGTGCTGTGAGCCCCTAGATAGGCCTGTAAAGGGTCTCCAGCCTGGAGGTGCTGAAGTGGAGGCTCTAAGGACAGGGAGAGCAGGAGCAGTAGCGTTTGGGACCAGAGCCAGGGTCAGCCTCATCAGGTTGATGTACCCTGCCTCTCTCACTCAGGTGCGGGGCTGAGAATGGGCTTTGCCTCTGGACTTACCTGGCCTTGAATACTTTTCCTCCAACTTATTCTGTACATTTCAAATCTACAGATGAGTTGCAGGAGTAAACACCCACACATCCTTTGCCCAGGCTCACTGATTGCTGCCATTTTGCCACCTTCGTTTTCTCTCTTGTGCTATCTATTGACATCTATGTCTGCATATATATAGATCTATCAATCTGTATCTCTGTCTGAATATAGACGCTTTGCCATGTGATCTGAGTCGCAGACATCATGACACTCAATCCTCCAGTGTCCATCTCTTAAGTAAAATGACAGTCACTGACATGATCAATGAGCACATTCAGGAAATGGGACATAGGTACAGTATTATCTAATATACAATCCACATTCGAATTTCCTCAATCGTTTCAATGATGTCTTTTTTAAATCCAAGGTCCAATCAAAGATCACGTATTGAGTTTAGTTGGCCGGTCTGTTTCGTCTCCTTTCCCCTGGAACACGTCTCCTGCCTTTTGTCATGTTTCATGACTAACATTTTTGGAGGGTCCATGCCAGTCATCTTGCAAAATGTCCTCCAGTTTGAGTTTGTCTGGTTCTTCTCATGATTCGATCAGGTTGAGTTTGAAAAGTTTAAGGCTCTCGATTCCTAGCGGCAGATTATTATCCAAACATGTTAATGTCATGTCCTGTGTACTTTCTGAGCTGTACGAGAGTGCCCGGTTCACTCCCAGTACTGTTCTCACTTCTATAAACCTGAAAGGTGACAAACATAACATTGCTCTTGTTTCAAGCTGCACAGCTTTGCTTACTTCTGAAACTAAAGTGGCTACTGGTATTTATTTACTTGTCTATAAATGATCTGTTTAGGTACTGTCTCTCACTGGTGTGTTACTATTTTTCTCTTAAGGATTTGTAACAGTATTCTATATGCTAAAGATATTTAGCACTATGGTATTTACTCTGAAGGATTTTTTCTACACTATTTTTTACCTTTTCATCACATGTATCTTTTGGGCATTATGAAGGTTCTCCCTTTATTACAAAAGTAATACATGCTTATTATTTATAAAGTTAAAACAACACCAGTGTATAAATGAAAACTAGTGTATAATAAAATTATACTAGTATATAAAATTAAAACACTTCTAGTGGATAAAGTAAAAAATAAAAGCCCTCCATGACCCAATTCCACTTCTCACAGAAAACTGCGAGTAATAACTGGAGTGGACCCACACACACATTTATGGCCCATTTGCCCAGCTTGGAGAACGACCCGGTCACAGAGCTATGTGGTTGTTTTTTTAACCAATCTCTCACGCACCCTCATGAATTCATTGCTAAAGCCCAGCATCTCCCTCTTGAGGTCTCTTCTAGAATAGTCTGAGAATCGCAGGGGCTTACTCTATCCAGAGGAGGCCGGTCCCACTTACACAACGGCCAGGCCTGCCTGCCTGTGAGCCCCAAGTTTATAGCCCCTTCGTTCACACCATGAGCTCAGGCCTTGCTTCCTGAGGGCATGATGCCAGAATGGGTGGATCCGGCAGGACTTCCAGCCCAAGCCACACATAACGTCTGCCCTGTCACAATGCCCTGCCCCTGGCTCTGTTCACACCTAGCACACTGACAAGCACATAGTAACTGCTCAATAAATGCAAACTATTATTATATACCTGGAGGGAGCTTTTGAAAATATAAAAATGAGATCCTCCACACATATTTTTCTCAGCTTGCTTGACTCAGCATACCACAGACATTTCACATGTCTGCACAGGCAGTCTCTTCTCCTGTGCCTTGGTGATGTCTTCCGTTGCTTTACATCTTAGGAAGCGAGTTAATGTTTAGTTTGGTTAGATCAGTTTAACTGTGAAGCTGTCACCTGCATTTTTATTCCTTTGTCCCAGAAGTGTGCGTTTGTTCATCATTTGACTTGCAATCCATGTGGGGTTGCAACTGTGTTCCTAACTTGAGAGAAGCAGGTGAGAGGTCAGCTTCCCCAGTATGAGTCTATAAAAGGAAAGTGATCAGTTAGGGCAGGAAAGTAGAAGGCCCACTAAGGAAGGGCCTGGTGTCAGACTCCCTGGACGTCACCACGTCTAGACCCACCCCCAACCTTGCTTTTGCTCCAAGAACCTGGGAGTCTTTCTAATTTCTCCTTAACCCCCAACAATAAACTCTTTAGCAAGTCCTGTGGACTTGTCCTCCTAAATATTTCTCACATCTGCTCCTTCTTTCCACCTCCACTGCCACAGCTTAGTTCAGTACCTGCATAGCTGAGATGGCCCTTACTGGTCTCACCATCCTGGTTCTGCCCATCCCTAATCCATCGTTCACACTGTAGCCTGTAAAAAGCGCAGGCACAACCTGGTAAAGCTGAAGCTGTGCATATTGCAGCTTCTTCCTGTCTGCACCAGGACCCTTGCAGTAGAAAATTCACAGCAACACTGGAAAGTAGGAAACTGGAAACAACTCAAATATGTAGCCATGCAGTAGTTAGTGTATTAGTTCCCTAAGGCTGCGGTAAGTTGTCCCAAATTCAGTGGCTTACAACACAAATTTATTACCTCCCAGTGCTGGAGGTCAGTAGTTCAAAATGAGTCTCACTGGGCTAAAATCAAGGTGTCGGCAGGTGTGTGTTCCTTCTGGAGGCTTAGGGGGAAGTTTGTTTGTTTGTTTGTTTGTTTTTTGCCTTTTCCAGCTTCCAGAGGCAGCCTGAATTCCTTGGATTGTGGGCTTTTTCCACCTTAAAAGCCAGCAATGGTGGGTCAAGTCTCTTTCATGATGCCATCTCTCCGGGTCTAATCCTTCTATTTCCCTCTTCCCCCGTTTAAGGACCTTTACGATTACACTGGGCCACCTGGATAATCCAAGATAATCTCCCATCTCAAGATCAGCAAACTTAATTCCATCTGCAACCTTAATTCTTCCTTGCCACGGAACAGAACATATTCACAGGCTCCGGGAATTAGGACACGGACATGTTTGGGAGCCATTCTATCATAAGTAGATGGAGGCAAATTGTGGCCTCTTCCTACAGTGGAACGTACCACATTCTGAGATGGATACACTGCGAAGTTGACCTTACTGAAGTCTTAGGGTCCCTCCGTTGCCCAAACCTCTGGCAAGGCCTTGAGAGAATCCCCAAGTCCCTTGCAAGGCTCTGAGAGCGATCCTAGCAATGTGGATCAGATAGTTAGTAAAAATAATATATTTCTGGATTTTGTGAGGCTTGTGAGACTTATCAGCTTTTTAAAACATCTATACTTTGTTGTGAGTTCTTTTCTCATTCTAAATATAAATTCACTTTTTACCTAATATTCTATTAAATTGTATGTATTTTTAAAAAGGACCCCTCAAATTGTAGAAACTTCTGGCCCTACAAAATCAGCATGTGCTCTGACCATAGCAGCGAAAACAAATGAGCCTCAGCTACTTGCACCAATGTGGGTGACTCTCAAAAATATAACACCGAGTAAAAGAAGCAAGTCACAGAAAATAAAAACCCCACAATATGACTCCATTTGTATGTGGTCCAAAACCAGGCAAAACTAAGTACATGGGGATAAGTCCATCTATGGGGAAACTATAAAGAAAAACATGAGCATTGTTTACATAATTCGAGGGTGGAGATCCTGGGGACTTGATCAGGGAGGGCACACAGGGGGCTTCGCAGGCATTCATTGGTGGTGTTTAGGTTAACTTCGGTGGTGGGAACACAGTTGTTTTTCATATTAGTTTTAGAATCGTAAATATGTTGCATACTCTCTAGTATGAATGATATTTGTCATAATTAAATTTTATTTTAAAATAACTGGATTAATTTTTTAAAGGAACAACATTTTGAGCTTAAAGTTCTGCAGTGGCTTCTCAGTGCACTTAGAACGAAATCTGCACCCTTGGCCGTGACTAAAATCCCCACGTGTCAGGCCAGTTCACCTCTCTGATGGCATCTCACACTGCACCTCCCTTCATTGTTCCCATCCAGCCACACGGCCTTCCCTGGCACCTGCTCTAAGCCCGCCTGTCACCCCTTCTCACGGCTCCCTGTTATTTTCCTTCTTGGAGCTTGAAGCAGTCACAATTTTCAATGATATCAATGCTGTCCTCCCCACTGGACTCTGAGGCCCAGGAGGCCAAGCGCCTGGTCTGTGAGGGTGCCCTCCTGGGCCTCTTCCACTTCTGAAGGGCTTTGACTTGTACAGTTGGAGTCAAGGCTCACACTCAGTGAGGCGGACGAGGCAGATGGGAGAGCGGGGGCTCCAGAAAGAAAGGGAACAAGGCCTAGAGATGGAAGGGTGAGGGAGGAGGAGGGGCCAGCAAACGTAGTCCCCTCAGGAGGGATGGCTGTTATGCCCTGGAGGGCTGAGTCCCCTCCTCTCAACAAGGTTCTGTGGCTACTCTTTCTTTGGGGACCTGCCAGAAACAGGAGCGGCCCCTCACCCTGACCAGGCTTGATATGACTTAGACTTGAAATTGAAAAGCGATGGTCATTTAAGGATATGAGGGCTCTAACAGAGTCCAGCCAAAGGGTTTTTACAATGTCCCTTCCTTCCTTACCAGTCACACTGCTGCAAAGTGACTGAGAGGTACCCACGTTGCCTCTAGCTCCCCAAGGAGGGATTTCTCAGACCTGGATGGAAGCTGGGTTTCACTTGGTGCCACAGTGGGTGAAGAGATGTTGCTCATATCCCCCAGTTATGCATGTGGGTGGCCTCGTTTGGGAGGCAGAATAATGACTCCCCAATGACGTCCATGCCCTGATGGAACCTGTGAATATGTTATGTGCCACATGGTAAGGGGGAATTAAGGTTGCTAATCAGCTAACCTCGAGATGGGAGATTATCCTGATTATCCGGATGGGCCCAGTGGAATCTCAGAGGTCCTTACATGGAGGAAGAGGGAGGTAGAAGAGTCGGAACCAGAAATATGAAAAAGACTCAATAGATCGTTGCTGGCTTTTACAATGGAAGAGCCCACAAGCCAAGGAAAGTAGATGCCTCTGGAAGTTGGAAAAAGAAAAGGAAAAAAAAAAAAGCAGAAGGAATGCTCACCTGTCCAACTCCTTGATTTTAGCCCAGTGAGACCCATTTCGGACTACTGACATCTAGAACTATAAAATAATAAATATGTGCAGTGGGAAAGTCATTGCTTGGTATCTGTCAGCGGTCACCCTCCTTCAGGCTGACCCACCTTGGACAAGTCCTTTAGCCATTCTAGACCTCCTCTCTGAACAGTGAAGATGTTATGCATCAAAGGTTCAATAAATGCTGGCACGTGCACACACGCACATTAATAAAACATGACCCCTGGCCTTCGAATGCGATTTACACTTTTCCATATAGGATTTCATTTCACCCTCACACCTACCCACAGGTAGGTACAACCCACTTTTTGCAGGTGAAAAGACAACAAGGAGGCCTGGGTCACTCTCCGCGTCACTGGACGAACAATAACCAGTCTCCCAGGCTGGCGCGGGTCCTGGGCGGGGGGCGCAGTGCGGCGCTCAGCTTCCGCCGGTGGACTACATTTCCCAGGAGGAGTTGCCCGCAGTTCTGCAGCTTCGGGATTTTAAAGGGATCGCGTTAAAGGGGGCGGAGGGAGTTTTGTCGTCTTCTCTCCAGAAAACGGCTCTGCGCTAGGTGGGGGCCCGAGAGCTGCCTGCTCGCTTCTCGGGCGAGTCCTGGCCCAAGTCAAGAAACCCCCAGGCTCTGCGGTGTCAGCGAGGCGTGGTGAGGTCAAGCCAATCTGGAGGAAGCCTTTCCTCACCTTGCCCTCCTTGGCCTCGGACTCTGCGCCCAACTCCCGAGCAACCCCTCCCGGACCCTCCTCTCCTTTCAGTTCTCCTGATCAGGGGGCAGTGAATCCGGCTGCCAGGAGGGAGGTGGACTGTCCGCCGGCGGGAAGCCCCTGCGACCTCTAAGCAATCTCTCCCTCCATTTCTGGCTTCAGTTCCGGGAGAGAATTTACAGGTCGCTGGAATGGGCGGGGATAAGGATGCCATGTGAAGGCCTAGGGGCGCCAGGAGCTGAACCTCACAGTGCGCCCCCCTAAACACCCTTCCGAGTCTTGCGGCCTCCACGGTAAAATGGGTGATGGCGGGGCGCGGGGAGTGACCACGTTTCCTGCCTCCCCGGGCTGGAGGCGCAAAGGATCAAGGAATGGGTGGAGAGCACTTTGCAAACTGTAATGCGCCAATGTAAATAAAATTATTTCGTCATCGTGCCTTTGGATTCATCGAGCTCTTATTCTGAGATGTGCACGGACCTTGGGGGGGGGGCAGGTGACATACCTCTGGGAGGGCAGGTTGGAACATCCAGAACCTGGAGGTGTCTGTTTGATACCTATTTCCCCATCCAGATCTTAGTAGGGAACCAGAATTGTCTTTGAAAATGACCAAAACCAACCCACCAGAGTGTTATGTTTTCCAAATCAGGAAATTTGGGGGGGTGGGGGGAGACTGACATCATCTAAATAAGAACCTTGACCTTTTGAACTAACCTGACCCTTCATGGCTTCTCTTCCCTACCATATCTGTGCTTCCAAGATAACCCCGGGAGAAGGCATCTGATACCAAGTCTCAGGCCTCCCTCCCCCAATCATTTGGGTTAATCCATTCCTAGGTGTGTGTGTGTGTGTGTGTGTTGGGGGGAGACCCACTAATTTCCCCGGCCTCAGAGCCGCCCAAGTCCAGGACGAGCCCTTCTCACCCCTGCTCTGACTCCCATCCCTTATCTAAACCCTCCAACCCTTTCCTCCTCCCTCCCCAATTGCCAGTGTCTGCAAACAGCTCCCGGGCACTACTGGAGACATGTTCATCATTTTACCAGCTATATCCCCCAACTCCCAGGGTATTGTTTTGAGTGAAGAGTGATAGGCCTCTGCTTAAGGAATAAGAAGAGCAGGTTTGTTGTGGGAGGGGGCTCACGGAGCAAGCATCCCAGAATCTCAAGCGGGATCCTGCAAGTGAGTAGTATGTCTCTCGCAAACAAGGCATCCTAGGAGCTCTGGCGTCCTTTCCACTGGCCCGTGGGCTCCTAAAGCCCCTCAGAGCCCCCAAGACTCCCTACATACTGTGGCGCCCCTTGTTTGCCTCATCTATACCTGCCAAGCACGGGAGAAGATGTATACATTTTAACAAAGACATCGCATCCTCCCTCCTCCCAGCAAAATGGCGGTGGTCCCGGCCCCGGTTCCCCGAATGACTGCACTTTCCGAGGATTAGTCAGGACCCAAGGAACGCGACCATCTCTTCGACCTCTTCTTCAGAGCCCCCTTATTCTAGGCTCCCAAAGCACTCAGAGCCTCCTTTCATCCCAGGGGCCCCCAGGACAGTCTCAGGCTGGAGCCTGTGGGGCAGCTCCTCCATTGTGGTCCGCCCGCCCCCCTTAATTTCCCCCCACCCTCCTTCAAGGGCACTTGGGAAGGGGACTGGACCCCCAAGGCTGGGCCTCAGGGGTGGGGGCAGCGGGCTCTGCCTCTGACACCCCAAAACTCCTAGGCTGAGGGAGGTATATAAATGAACTCCCGGTTAGGATATATGGGGGATGTGGGGATCTTTGATGAGAAGAAGCGACTCGTTAGACCCCACTTCATTACCTCAGGGGACTCAGACAGCGTTGGGGGTTCGGCCTCATGAGAGACCCTCGACCGCAGAGGTCAGGGGGCGCACTGGGGGAGAGCAGATGGAGGAGGGGGAAGGGACAAAGTTTGAAAGTGCCCTTCTAACTCTTCCAGGGAAAGTTTGCTTAGGGGCCCAATAGACAGAGAAGGGGTAGAGGTGCTGGGGGCCCAGTGGCGGGATGACCCCCGAGAGGTGACCGGACCCCGGGGGAGCGACCCCTCCCCCCTGTCCCGGCTCGGCCCGGCTGGGAGTCGCCCGGCTCGGGGCCGCGTGTGTTAGTTGGGGCCGCTTTCCGGCCGCTCCGCCGGGCTGGGGGACCCCGCAGCGGGCCGGGAGCGGGGTCCCCGGTAGCCCCAGGGGGGAGCTTTGCTACGGGGTTTTTCCCGCACCAAGGCTCCCTGGCCCCGCAGAGCCAGCCCCCCGCAAAGGGGAAATGTGCCGGCGCATCAGCGGTCCTTGGCGCCGTTTGGGGCGCCTGGCGGGCTCGGGGGGCGGCGACCGGACCGGCGGGCCGCCTGGTGGGGGAGCCCAGAGACCCGGGCAGCGACCCCGGGTGGCAGCGGGGGGCGGCAAGGCCCGGGCCGGGTGGAAAGGTCGGATTTGCTCAGCGGAAGAAACACAGATGGCGGCGGCGCGGCGCCATTCCGGGCCGGGAGCAGGCAGCCAGCAGCCCTGTCCTCACCGCGGTCCGCCCGCCGCCGCTAAATACCCGGATGCGCCGCCCGAGCGCCAGACGCGGAGCTGGGAAAAGAGAGGCAACGGAGGCGGTGGCAGAGACAGATCCTGAGCCAGAGACGGAGCCGGGCACCGACACCGACCGACCGGCGGGGCCGTGCTACGCAGAACCGGCTCAGCGAGTCCTCCTGTGACCCAAGCCAGGTCCCTAAGAGCCGGGCATACGGACTGGTCTCGGAGTCAGGGGCGCTAGAGTCGATCCCGTGTCAGGCTTCACTCGCCTCCGACAGGGGCTGGCCCTTTTGAAGGCGCCTTCTTCAACAGCAGGACGAGGCAGGCCACCATGACCGAGAACTCCACATCCACCCCTGCGGCCAAGCCTAAGCGGGCCAAGGCCTCCAAGAAGTCAACAGACCACCCCAAGTACTCAGACATGATCGTGGCTGCCATACAGGCGGAGAAGAACCGCGCTGGTTCCTCGCGCCAGTCCATCCAGAAGTACATCAAGAGCCACTACAAGGTGGGCGAGAACGCCGACTCGCAGATCAAGTTGTCCATCAAGCGCCTGGTTACCACTGGGGTCCTCAAGCAGACCAAAGGAGTGGGTGCTTCGGGGTCCTTCCGGCTGGCCAAGAGCGATGAACCCAAGAGGTCGGTGGCCTTCAAGAAGACGAAGAAGGAAGTCAAGAAGGTGGCCACGCCAAAGAAGGCAGCCAAGCCTAAGAAGGCTGCCTCCAAAGCTCCCAGCAAGAAACCCAAAGCCACCCCAGTCAAGAAGGCCAAGAAGAAGCCGGCTGCCACGCCCAAGAAAACCAAAAAACCCAAGACTGTCAAAGCCAAGCCAGTCAAGGCATCCAAGCCTAAGAAGGCCAAACCAGTGAAGCCCAAAGCCAAGTCCAGTGCCAAGAGGGCCAGCAAGAAGAAGTGACAGTGAAGCTTTTCTTGTGGACACTCCTGCCTGTCTCCTATTTTCTGTAAATACTTTTCTCCTTCTCTCTTACTCTTCATCTGCAACCCCTTGTCCCTTTCTATTCTGACTTTATGAGAGACAGAATTTGGATTCCTCAGAAATTGGGGAATAGTTTATTTTTCCTTAACCAGTCGTGCAAGGACAGCAACAACAATCTCATCTCTGTAATGATGAGAATATACTTAATTTTTTTTTAATTTGTTAATTACTTGTTTTGGGGTGGGTTTGTGTTTTGTTTAGTTGGGTGGTTTGTTTGCTATGAAGGAAAAAGGGCAGGGGATCAGGAAGGCAGCTTGTTCTGGCTAGGTGAGAGGGAGCCCAGGAATTGTTAAGGTTTGTAGGGATATCTTTTAAGACGATTTCGCAAAGTTGAGCAGCCCTTGTGAGTTTCAGAACCTTAGTGGGAAGGAGAGGGGTGGCAGCAGCTGAATGCAAAGGAGGGAGGTGGAATTAAACCCTCCCTGGCCTGACTTCCACCTCCCAGTGGTGAGCAGTGGGGTATTCAAGTCGAATTTCCTTCTCACTTCTGTTAGTCTGCACTTGTGGCCTCCCTATTGTCCTACGGAAGGGGAGGGTGTCAGAGTGACAGCTAGTCTGAGAAGCCGCAGCTTCTCTCAGTCAGCTGGAAACTAGCCATGGAGGGGGTTTCTTTGTGGCTTCCGAAAGTCTCCTGTTAAATGGGAGTGGAAACTTTGGGGGAAGGGTGGGTAATCAGTCAGCCAAGTGCCTCAATGTTCCCTGTTGAAACTTGGGTTTTTCCACGCAATTGGATTGTATCCTAGGAGGAGTTTTTCCCTCCTGGTTTTTGGTTCCTCCTGTACAAGAGGTGGCTTTGCTTGGTGGTCTGGTAGGGCTCCAGCCCTGCCACCACCACTTTAAAACCTCCCGACCTCTTTTATTTCTGAGTCTTTTTCTAAGTAGTGGTAGATGGGGGAGGGGTAGTGGGCGGGGAGTGGACAGTAAGACATACTGCAGTCGATTTTGAATTGCTAAGTAGTTTTACAGAGCTAAGTTTGTGTGCGTGTAAATGTGTATATACCTATTTAGAGCTAGCACTTAAGTTTCACACCCGGGAGCTGGGAGAAAAAACCTGTACAGTCTTATAAAATAGGAAACGTGCAATTGCGCGTCGTCCTTCCCCCCGCCCCTTTTTTAAACAAGTGTTATTTGTGCCGGGAAGAATTTGCTGTCTTTGTAATTTCAAAACTTTAAAATAAAAATTGAAAAAAGACAAAACCTGAGCTGTGTTTTTCCTCACTTCTAAGACTGAAGGAGAAGGCGGAGAAATTTGGCGAACGAACAGTGGGGGAAATCTGGGACATTTGCACCTGAGAGTGGGGGTGAGGGTTCCAAGAGCTCAACAGACCAGGGAAACCTTAAGGCTGGAAGGGACGGAACGTGTTTCTGGCTGCGCCTCCCTTCGGGGTCCAGTGCAACCCCGTTCCTTGATAGAGGTACGTTTGTAGGCAGGGGATGGGAATGGGGTGGGGGTCCGGTGCGCTGGGCCCTGCCGCGCCTTTTGCCGCGTCGCCACCCCTAACCCTTTAGGGGCCGTTCCAGTCTCAATTTACAAATCAATCCACTTTCTTGCTCCGCACATCCCGCCCAGCCCCGCCCCTTCCATAGGGCCCCTCTCGCTCCGATTGGCCGCCGGGGCCCGGCCCCCCAGCCACGTGATGCGGTCGCTTTGCGCAAGGCTCTGAAAAGAGCAGGCGCGCTCGCGGGAGGTAGGCGAGGTGGGTGCGAGGTGGGCTAGCTGCGTCCTCCGCGCCGCACTCTGCGGGGCCCCCCGTGGCCGCCGTGCACACACATCGCTGGCCCAGCTGCGTGGCATCCTGGAGGAGGAGCTGGAAGGGATCCGTGGGGCTGGTACCTGGAAGAGCGAGCGGGTCATCTCGTCGCGTCAGGGGCCGCGCATCCACGTGGACGGCGTCTCCGGAGGTAATTCCCCTCCGCCGGAGTCATCGGACGTGGCCGGGTGGTAGAGGGCCGTTCCGAAGCTTGCGGTGAATGGAGGTCCTGGAGGCAGTGGGCGGTGGGAGCCCCTGTACACGTAGCACTGGCTCCTCTCTCAGCTCTCAGGCTGACTCCAGGGCTTCCCAGTGTTAACTTTAACCTGGTAAAACCCGTTTCCACGGAGGGAAACGATTCGCCCTGGAGCATCTCTTGACTCAGAGGACAGGCTTGGACTGAAACCCAGTCCTGGGAGAATGTGAGGAAAAGAGAGACACACAGTTGGGTCTCACCTTGGTACTTCAAGTAAGGGTGGTGGGAAGATGCAGCAAGAAACCCCACATTTCTGGAGCTTCTGCTTTGTACAGGCCTCTACTAATTGCTACACGTGGACTCCTGCACACCTCCAGATGTAGGAATGACATCCCATTTTACACACATGGAAATTGAAGCTCAGAGATATAAAGTAGGCTGCCCCAAATCCCCCAGCTAGCCGTAGGCAGAGCTCGACTTTGGTCCAGGTTCTCTGGTATATTGGAGCTGGAAAGTCACCTAATGGGCCAAAGAGGCCAACTTCCCGACCAAAGCCACAGTGAGCAAGGGGCTCATGGACTGCTGCAGGAGTCACGCTATGAATTGGCTTCCCTCATTTCTGTCTAACCATTGATCACTGCCCCTCTTGTCTGTGCCAGGCCCCAGGTGGATGCTGGTTATAAACAGGCCCCCAAACCTGCCTTCTGCCCAGTAAATAGGCATGGAATCTTTGGTGCGATGGCACTCATTTGTAAAACAGAGGTCCCAGGAAAACCCTACCTTCCCCCAGGGGAACTTGGAGCAGGTGAAAAGATGGGAAATGAGGAGACTCAGGTGCTCATCTTGTTTTTACTTCTCCCAGGCTGAGAGAACCTTGCCCTCCTCAGGCCTCTTTCCTCCTTGGGTCATTTGTGTTCACTTTGGGCTTTATAATTTAGGGTCCGAGTCTCAGAGGCACCCCTTTGGGCCTGTGATTCTATACCAGGCAGCAAAGTCAACTGTGGAGTTTGAGGACTGAGGTTGGTGTCTGACTCAACTCTTCTTTTACCAAGGGCCAGATGACAGGTTGTCGGCGGTCCTCAGGGACAGGAGAAGCCAGTGAGGCAGGGCTGGGTTCTTCCTTGGGGAGAATGTGATTCAGAGCCAGAGTTTAAATTTCTCATCCTTCAAGGCATCGCTCTGACCTTTCCTGACCTTTCCTCTCCTGTAGCTGGTGGATTTGGTGCCCCTCCTAAGAGCCCCCAGCTCTCCATCCTGCCTCTGCCCCAGAACAGATCGATCATACCGTATGGTCGTTGCCTCCTCAAGGGTGAATTTACTCTCTAGGCCTCCAGGGTTTGGCCCTGACACCTTTCCAGGCCGTTCCTTAGGGCCTTGAGCAGCTGTGTCTGTTCCCTGTCCTCCATCTCAGGAATCCTTAACTTTTGTGCCAACAATTACCTGGGCCTGAGCAGCCACCCTGAGGTGATCCAGGCAGGTCTGCAGGCCCTGGAGGAGTTTGGAGCCAGCCTTAGCTCTGTCCACTTCATCTGTAGGACCCAGGTAAACAGCGGGTGTCGATGAGGTGGAGGGAGCCTTGTCGCAGGTGTTGGGCACCAACCTCAGCGGTCTGCTTCTCGCAGTCAGCAGAGCTGGTTTAGCCAGCTCAGCTCATCCCATCCCAGGGCCCTGGGCTCACTCTTAGCCCCAGATCTGTCTACTAGAGAGACTGTGTTCAGGCTTCTGTTTTGCTGCAAAGCCTTAGGCAAGAAGCCTTACCTCTCTGGGCATTCATTTCCCTACCTGCAGAACACCTATGGGAAAGGAAGAGCAGCAGGCAGAGATTGAGACTGATGGCTCTGGAGCTATTCTGCCTGAACTCAGTTCCCAGCACCACCTTCAACTGGCTCTCTTACTGTGTGCAAATGTCAACCTTTCTGGGCCTCAATCCCTTCACTGGTACTTAATAGAAGCTTTGCAAATTAGAGTTAATACATGTAAAAATGCTTAGAACAGTGCCTAACACATATTAGTGCTCAGTAAATGTTGGTTATTATTTTGTAAATGTTACAAAATAAACATATGAAACTTACAGTGCTTACTATATGTCAGGTACTATTTTAAGAACATTACAAATAATTTATTAATGCTCATAACAATCCTAAGTGATGGGTGTTATTTTTGTCCCTCTTAAAGAGGTGAGGACACTGAGGCCCAGAGAAGTGAAGTGACTTGTTTAAGGGCACACAAGCTGTCGTGGGGTTTGAACCCAGGTGGCCTGACTCAAGAGTTCGTGCTCCTATTTGTGATTATTATTACCTGTCCTCAGAAGGTGAAGATGAAATGAATGTCAGAAATGGAAGTCCCTCCTTCCAGGGCACTTTCCAACAAAACCCTCACCCAGGCTGGACAGCTTTCAAACCCAAGGATTTAAGGCTCAAATGAATTACTTGTGTAATCTGCTTCTTTGCCATGAAGCAACCAAAAAAGGCGCTCAGTTTTATATCAGGAAGACACATCTCCCTTTGCCATCCGTAATCCCACCATCTGAACCCCATTACAAAAAGAAGAGCCAACCAAGAAGGGGCACCTAGCGAGCCCCTAATTTGTCAGTGAGAACCAGCTGTGAGATTCCTGTCAGCTCTGAAGAACCCTAGTGGTGGAGAAAGGAGAAGCCAAGGCTCGGTCCGTTTGCAGCCTTCTAAGCCTCTGTCCCCAGGATTTGTCCCACAGACATTAACACCTGTTTCACTCACTTCCTTTAGAGCATCCACAAGGATCTAGAAGAAAAGATCCACCAGCAGGAGGATGCCATCCTCTATCCCAGCTGTTTTGATGCCAATACTGGCCGCTTTGAGTTGTGTGGAGGCTGCAGGTGGGAGTTGGTGAAGCCTGCTAGGCTGTGGAAGGCTTGGAAGTGGGCAGTCAGGAGAACCGGTGCCAGTGCCATGGCTCGAGGCTCCAGTGCCCATTTCTTTTGGAGGTCAGTATGGGCCAAGTAGAGGCTCCAGGAAGAATCCTGAGGCTTACAAGACCAACTTCCAGAGTATTTAGGGGTTCACCTACATCACCTGTAAGGCTAGGGTAGGCAGGGGCCAGGCATTTGCTAAACATGTTCTCACTACAGCACGGCCCTGGTTTGGCCCAGTCTTGGGGCTCTGGCAACTCAGAGACAGAGGGCTCCTTGCCTCCCTGCCCGGAGGAATGCCCTGGCTGGCGGTGAAATTTGGGCTTAAGGAGAGTCATAGGAGAGGAAGAACCCCAAGGTGGTTGGGGGATGGCTATACTCCAGCTGCTTTCCTCCAGGCCCTGCTGACCCCAGAGGATGCAGTCCTTTCGGATGAGCTGAACCATGCCTCCATCATCGACGGCATCCATCTGTGCAAGGCCCACAAGTACCACTTCCTCCACCTGGACATGGCTGACCTAGAGACCAGGCTGCAGGAGGCCCAGGCAGGGCAATGCCGTGGGTTCCAGGGGCAGATCGGGCTTATCCTCAGCCTATCTCCTGGCGAAGGGAGGCTTGATGAGGCCAAGTCCGTATTCACAAACAGCCTGAAAGTTTGAAAGAGCCAAGATTTGAATTCAAATCCCTAGACTCGGAGCTTTATTCCATTACGCCATGTTGCTTTGAGTTTTTTAAATACCTCATGTGTGGCAGACCCCTAATAGGCATAACAGTGAGGAGAGCTTATGGAAAGAAGTGGCCCCACCCCACCCTCTGAAGGAGAGACTAAAAGCATCCTCACTGCCCAGGGCTAAGTGTGGCTCCAGACTGCCCCAGAAGAGACGGGTAAGGCTCAGAGAGGCATAGATGAGGGAGAAGATGTTCTAGTCCCAATACAGTGGTGCTTGCGTGACCACCTCTGTTCTGGGCACAGGGCCAGGTAAGCTCTTAGAGCCCCAAGTAGCACAGAAGGTGGGTGGTTTGGCTCAGCTTGCAACACCAGCTGCCACTGTCCCTGTCTTCCTTGCAGAAACATCGACTGTGCCTGGTGGCCACTGATGCGGCCTTTTCCGTGGACGGCGACATTGCACCCCTGCAAGAGAGCTGCTGCCTCACCTCTCAATATGGTGCCCTGGTCTGTGTGGATGAATGCCACACCACTGGCTTCCTGGGGACCACCGGACCGTGGGAGCATGTGGCACCCGAGGCCTTGGGTTGGGCTTCTAAGGGTGGGTGGGAAACTGAGAGCCCAGCCCGTGGTTGCTGGGTGCTCGGGTGGCCAGTGGTGGCAGTGGCAGCTTCCCTTGTAGAGGCGCGGATGAGCTGCTGGGCGTGATGGACCAGGTCACCATCAGCTGCACACTGGGGAAAGTGCTGGGTGGAGCATCAGGTGCCTGCAGGGTTGTGTCCCCGGAATCCGCTTATCCACATGCAGGGCCCTGGAGGCCTGTGAGAGAAGGTCGGGAGGGGGGACCTGGGGCTGCAGAGAAGAGGGCAGCAGGGACTGTACTCTCAGGAGGGACTTCAGTAGGCTCCTGGCCCCTGACTGCCCCCGCCGGGCCCCTGGTGTCCCTGCTGTGACAGCGTGCCCGGCCCTACCTCTTCTCCAATAGCCTGCCACCTGCCGTCGTTGGCTGTGCCTCCAAGGCCCTGGACCTACTCATGGAGAGCAATGCCATTGTCCAGTCTATGGCAGCCGAGACCCAGCCGTGACGGGTGGGGAAAGATGGGGTAGGGGCGCCCCCATGTGCCTACTCAGCCCACCTCCCAAGTCTCTCTTCCTTGGCCTCTTCCTTCCATTTCCTGGTGCGTTTCTCTGCGAGTGACCCTGGGTCTCCCCATCTTGTGCAATCTCCTTTCCACCTCCCGTTTTGGTCTGCTTGTTCCTCTGCCTGGCTTCCCATCTGACTCTCTGCATCTACATCTCTATCCCTATTGGTCCCCCCTGCAGACTTGGGCACAGATCTTGGGTCACATGCCCATCGGGAGCAAGTGCAAATTCTCCACAGTCCCCCAGCGACCTGTGATGCCTGGCTTGTGCCCACAGGTTCCACAGTAAGATGGAGGCTCCTGGCTTCACCATCTCAGGAGCCAATCACCCCATCTGCCCTGTGATGCCGGGTGATGCCAGGCTGGCCTCTTGTATGGCAGATGACATGCTAAAGAGAGGTAAGCGGGCCAGGACAAGAGTACCGGCTGTAGAGAAAAGAGGGGGGAACCCCTAGACAGTATTTTCCCTTATCCCCACCCTACTACCTTCTTAGAGCACCTGTCCAAGCTTAAAAACTCCAGGCCATGTGGCAGTCCCATGTAAGACACCTTGTGCAGCTCCCTTGCCCACTGTGATCCTCAGGAAAGTAGGGGCTGTGTGTCATGCTCCAGAGCCTGCCTGGCCTGGTGAGGCCCAGGCTGACTTTCTCTATCTTCTCAGGCATCTTCGTCATTGGGTTCAGCTACCCAGTGGTTCCCAAGGGCAAGGCCAGGATCCGAGTACAGCTCTCAGCAGTGCATAGTGAGGAGGACATCGACCGCTGTGTGGAGGCCTTCGTGGAGGTGGGGTGGCTGCACGGGGCACTGCCATGAGCCCTGGGTAGTGACAAGCAGAGCTAACGTCCCCCTCCCTCCATAGTGACAAAGGGGGCCTTTGATAGCCCAGGCCAGAGGCTCTGAGCTCTGTCAAAGTCCTGGGGTTGGGCTGGGGCAAGGCCTGTGCTTGTTGCTGTGAGTGTGAAGCGACGGCGTGGAAACTGGCTATATCACGTTGGTCTGCTTTATTCTCCCTGAGCAGGCTGACCTGCTCTGTGACTGGTTGAAGACGCAGGCAGGAGCTGAGGCTCTGCGGGCAGTCTCCTGAGGACTGTAATAGACTTCAGAACTGACCACCTACCCCCAACTAAGATGGACCCAGGCAGCTGGGGGAAGATAGCAGGGGCCGCTGTCCGGCTCAGCTGGATTCTGTGCTGCTTTCGAGAGCAGCTGAGCATCACTCCTGCAGACCCTTTCCCATGCCAGCCACCCGCTACTCCCCAGCCTCCAGAGTCTAGCTTTGGTGGACACCTTGTCCTCTCCTCCCTGTCCAAAGGATGGCCTATAGCTGCCCAGATAAGAAAAGGCTGGACACCCAAATCCATATTTGGGAGGAGAGGCAGAGAGTTCGGACCCCCAAGGAACAAATGTGGGTCACTATTGGAGAGGCACCTGACAATCTGGAACCCTGTGTTATAGCCTACCTGTCCTTGACCCTGTGGCCTTGAGCAGGCCCCATCCCCTATGTGTGCCACTGTACCAAGAATGGGTGTTCTGCCCATATCTGGGGGCCCTTCCATCTCTCTCATCCCATGGCCTACTGGCCTGATGATCAGCCACCAGGGGGCACAGCGAACTCAGGCTCTGGCCACTATCGCCCCACCCGCTCCAGACTCCAGGCCTTGGACTGGGCTGGCAAGGCCAGGAAGGCAGATTGACTGCCAAAGCCCCATCTACCTTTGTCCTCCACAAGGGCTCACTGCACCCCTACTGGAGATTATACCCCTCCCCACAGTCACTACCCCTGGGCCTTTCTCCATTTCCTTCCCTGCTCAGCCTTTGGGCACCTGGTGGGATTTGGGGATGGCTTCTGAGTCACCACAATTCATAATGTGGCCTTGGGAATCTCGTAGTTTGGTTGGAGTAGAGCAGGAAGTATGAAAAGTCCCTTCATTAACAATCAGGGTTCTAGCACCCCACACCCCCAGCCTTCCCCTTAGCCTGGACTTGGGATGGACCATCTGGGCCAGCTCCAGTTCAATCCTGCAGGATCTTAACACTAGGATTCTGGGATTCCTAGCCTGTGATCTGGAGGAGGTTGAGGCTGGGGTTGAGGAACTTGGGGTGCTAGCGGGGTGCAGCTAGGGGAAGGGCTGCTGTGGTCACATCAGTGGCAGAAACACTTACATGCCGCCACCACAGGATAGGGCACCTGGTGCCAGCCCAAGGCCCAAGCAGCAGCTTGATATGCATGGTCTGTGCAGCCTGGAAGATCATAAGCGGTGGCCAAAAGCAGCTGTGTAGGGTTACACTGCAGTCAGTGTGGCGTATGAGTGGGGCCAGAACACAGGCCCAGATTCACTAGCCAGTGGCACAGAGTGTGCACTGCCTCCTCCTGCAGCTCCCAGGTTCTGCAGCTGGTGTGCTCCCCAGCGGACAGCGTGAGCAGTGCCAGCGTTGAGATATACTGGGCCAGCTGACGACAGTAATGCACCACATGGTCAACCAGCATGTGGAGCTACGCCGGCTAGGGCCTGCCACCATCCAGAGGGCATCATCCAGAGGGGGTCGTAGGGCCCGCAGCAGGTGCAGTAGCAGCAGCTCTGGGCACACATGCTTTGGCTTGGGCGCATACTGGTAGTCACCACCACACACCTGCTACAGGCTGTAGTGCCCTGCAGGGCTTGGGGGTCACCTGTACTTCTGTGTACTGCAGGACTTGGGGCTTCAGGGGCTGCTTCCAGAACACGCTGTATACGTCCTCCGCCCTCTGCATTAGGCTCAGAGTTCATGCCACGGCAGTCAGGAGCAGCATTTGGAGCAAGAGTAGGAAGTAGTGCCAGGGGTGCACTGAAGCTTGGGCATGATGATGTGCCCTTCCTGCCTGCCCCATGATGGGGCCCTCTGTAGTCGCCTCCATCCTCCCCTCCTTCCCTCAGCCTCTGCTATCATATCAGCTGCTCAGCCATGCCACTGCCAGGAACTCTTTGCCTGAGTACTGCCACAGCCTACCCAGAGCCAGCCCGGAGAGAGCGGGGGCCCCCCAAGGGGAGGGAGGATAGTGTGTCAGGGATCTCAGGGGCTTTCAGGGTGCAGGCATGCCACGTTTGTGAGTCCAGGCTTCTGGGAGTCTGTCGGTGCCTTTCATGCAGGGTAGGTGTGGGCCTCTAGCATCAATGATTCTAAAATCTCACCACACAGTCTAGAATTCTACAGTTCTGTCCTTCAGTGATCATACGAATCAATTCTAATTCCTTAATTAAAGTTCGAGAACTCTAAATTCAGGTTTGGAGAGTCAAGGTATGATTCCCAACATCCTCAGTTCAATGAGTCTGCTTCCCAGAATTTGAGGATTCTCTGCACCTAGGATGAGCGACATCAGGCGTTAGAGAAGCACCTCTGAGTTCTGATAGAAATCCCAGGGGCCTGGAGGAGCCAGTTCTGAAGCATCTTCCCCAGCCCATCAGGCCTTGAATGCAAGTCCTGGCTTTATCAGCATCTCCTCAGACTTTTCTCTCCACTTTCCCAGACTTCCCCTTGACATTCCAGCTTCTAGAAGGACTCCACACACAGTCCCAACTACCCTTTCTCTCTCTTTTAACTCCTTGCAGACTGCCTTCTGCCCTCAGTACACTTGTCAGGTTTACCAACAGCCTCCTCTTTGCTAAATCTAATGCTCTTCAGGTGCTAGTCTCTAACCCTCCGAAAGCATTGGGACATACGACCCACTCCTCCAAGAGACCAGGCCAGACTGCTGACCGAACCAGCCACTCATCAAGACCTGTTAACCTCTGGCTTTTGCCTAGATAAGGGGCTCCTAATGGGTCACTCATTAAATCATTCCCTGTCTGTTCTCACCCCAGGCCATAAACTAATTACAAAATAAATGGGCAGGTCATATCCCTGCTCTAGAACCTTCACTAGTTCCCCATTGCCCTTAGGCTAAAGCCAGACTCTGGATGGGCACATAAACGCTCTAGTCTCTGGCCAGACTGAACCCCTGGACTAAGCTTAGGGAAGCTGATGGGTCTCAGGGTTCACAGGGCCTGGGGTAGGAGTCCTATCTGAGGTCTGTAGACAAGGGACTCATTCTGGTTTCCTAGCCTAGGACACCTCATTCAAAACTAGGAATCCTTTGTGAGCTTAGATTGGAGCAGGGAAGGGGAAGGAGAGGGAGTAGACTCATCAGGCAGGGCCAGAGGAGATGGGAGTACCAAGGATGGGCTGGGCCCTGGGCATGGAGGGGTTAACTACAAAGCCAATCTCAGCGAAATCAATGGGTTACAGCAGAAAGAGGCAGAAGCAATGCAGAAAGGCAAGGAAGAGCCAGGCAAAAGAGCATGCCACCCGTGGGAAACCAAGGACTGAGGAGTAGGTGGTCATTGGGCACTCCGGAGAGACTGCCCAAGTCTGGCTCAGAAGAGGAGGAGCTTTAAAGAGGGAGAAGTGAGAGGCAGACCTCTATCTGGAGGGAGGCACCCAGGGGCAGCCACTGAGCCAGGAGGTAGCTTCAGCCAGGCTGGTTCACCCAGGATCAAGCAGCAGCCCAGCGCCCAGGGTCAAGGTAGGCATTGCCCATACTGTGCTTCAGGGGATCTGCTGCATGGTGGATGCTGGGGTGGGCAAAATATCCCATCCCTCTCCCCTGCCTGTCCCTATTGCCTTTCATTTGTCCCACCCACCCCCCTTCCAGAGATCTCAAGCTTCAGGGAAATCCACAGGTAGTAGCCGATGTTGGCTGAGGATGGGACAGGAGTGAGGGTGGGCACAGCTTGCACAAATGCACACACACACACGCACACAGGTCAGAGGCACCACCTGTTACAGACTCAGATGAGCGCCCTAGCCTGGGTGTCAGAGTACTAGGATGGCAACAGCCCCAGATTTGCCACTAAAAATGTGATCATTAGCCTCCCATACTCCCTCTCTGAGCTTTGATTTCCTTGTGTGCAAAAGGAGGGCAGTGACCTATATGGTTTTCCCAGATGTGCCACTGTGGGGCTCACTAAATGATTCTCCAGTGACGCGGGGATGTCACCCATGTTTTGCTGACCTACCCATGTCCGAGTCTTGCTTGAGCTTCAGATCCCCACTGAGAAATATGCCAGCTCCTGGGGTTGGAGTTGCCCATCCCCCCATCTGCCATGTCCTCACCCCATTCTGCCTGTGTCTACCTGCATCATTGGTTAGAGGTGTCCATCGACTCCCTAATTATCCTTCATGCCTTAAGCTATGGACATGTTCCCTAGGAAACTGAGGAACACCTCAGACACCAATGTGACTGTGCCAGGAGCTTATACAGTGGGTCTCAGTGATAACTTTTGGCTGTGTCCCCAATTCCCACCCTCATGAGCTTCTAGCCCAGGAGACTCACCCAGGCTCAGGCTGGAGGAACTAGACCCCTAAGTCTAGTGACCAGAGCTCGGGGCTCCTGCCTGAGGACTCCAGCTTCTCTTCCCCAGGTAACCGTCTGATGCAGAGATGGCTGATGCCCAGAACATTTCACTAGACAGCCCAGGAAGTGTGGGAGCTGTGGTAGTGCCTGTGGTCTTTGCCCTCATCTTCCTCTTGGGCACAGTGGGCAATGGGCTGGTGCTGGCGGTGCTGCTGCAGCCTGGCCCAAGTGCCTGGCAGGAGCCAGGCAGCACTACGGATCTTTTCATCCTCAACCTGGCAGTGGCTGACCTCTGCTTCATCCTGTGCTGTGTGCCTTTCCAAGCTGCCATCTATACACTGGATGCCTGGCTCTTTGGGGCCCTCGTCTGTAAGGCTGTGCACCTGCTCATCTACCTCACCATGTATGCCAGCAGCTTCACACTGGCTGCTGTCTCAGTGGACAGGTGCGCTGTGCTGGGACCTGGCTGGGTCTGGGCTGGGGAGGAAAGACCTGAACAGATGCTCACTGGCCTTAGAGGAGAGAGAATGGGATACCCAAAAAGGAGATGAGAGGGAGAAGAGGAAAAGCTCTTTGGCCCCCATCGTCCAATCTCGGGACCTGCAGGGTATGCTTGAGGGGACCATCCTGCCATCCCCGCAACTCCACTGTGAGCTTCCCTAGGACATCTTTGTGTCTCAAGTGTCAGCACAGGGCCTGGCAAACAGTAGGTGCTCTATGAGTGTGAAATGAATAGCAAAAGGAACACATGAATAAATTCAGGTATTTTATTACCGCTCATACCTGGCCCAGGTTGTGGTCATCTTACCTGCTTTCGTGGCTTGAAGCTTGGGGTCAAATCCAGGCTCACTCTCTAGCCGATGACCTTGGCCAAGTCACCTGTGTGCCTCCGACCCCTCCGTGCTAAATGCCAGACATTGCTCTATGCCCTTCAGTATTAATTCCTTTAATCACCACGAGTCTGGGAGGCAGGTCACGCAGTCACCCTCACTGTTCAGATGCAGAAATCAAGGCTGCTAGTCCCTGGGTCCTGGGAGAAGCGTCTCCATGGGGGTGCGGATGCATGTCTGCCGGCCGGACACCCTCTGATCCAGCAACCGCCCGCAGGTACCTGGCCGTGCGGCACCCGCTGCGCTCGCGGGCCCTGCGCACCCCGCGCAACGCCCGCGCCGCGGTGGGCCTGGTCTGGCTGTTGGCGGCGCTCTTCTCGGCGCCCTACCTCAGCTACTACGGCACCGTGCGCTACGGCGCGCTCGAGCTCTGCGTGCCGGCCTGGGAGGACGCGCGCCGGCGCGCCCTCGACGTGGCCACCTTCGCTGCCGGCTACCTGCTGCCGGTGGCCGTGGTGAGCCTGGCCTACGCGCGCACGCTGCGCTTCCTGTGGGCGGCCGTGGGCCCCGCGGGCGCGGCGGCGGCAGAGGCCCGGCGGAGGGCCACGGGCCGCGCGGGGCGCGCCATGCTGGCGGTGGCGATGCTCTACGCGCTCTGCTGGGGCCCGCACCACACGCTCATCCTCTGCTTCTGGTACGGCCGCTTCGCCTTCAGCCCGGCCACCTACGCCTGCCGCCTGGCCTCGCACTGCCTCGCCTACGCCAACTCCTGCCTCAACCCTCTGGTCTACGCGCTCGCCTCGCGCCACTTCCGCGCGCGCCTCCGCCGCCTGTGGCCCTGCAGCCGCCGCCGGCGCCACCGCGCCTGCTGCCCGCCGGGCGCCCGTCGCTCCCTACGTCGCATCCGCCCGGCATCCTCGAACCCTACGGGCTGCCCCGGGGACGCACGGCCTCGCGGGAGGCTGCCGGCGGGTGGCGGCTGGGGCGGAGAACCCGGGGAGGAGCCTGCCCGTGGCGGGAAGGCTGGACCAGCCCTGACTGCCCGAGGACCGGAATAAACCTTGTCCGTCTCCACCCTGCAGGGTGTCCGTCTGTCTGTTATTCCTCTCCCCCTAGGGCAGAACCCTACTAGGGTGTGGGGCCAACGCCAGGAGCCCTGTGAGGAGCAGCGGCTGAGCTGGGGCTCCAGCCCAATGGACACCCCTGGATGATGAAAATGGGTCAATACAGCTTAGCCAGACCCTGACCACAGTCAGTCTAGTGGGAGGGCAGGCCCTCTCTCTGCCCATCTCTTCACGAGCAGCTTCTAAGCCCGGCTTCTTCCACCACCCTTCACCAAGCCCCTTCTCTCTTCCAAGTCCTGTCCTGAGTTAATACTAGCAGCTAATGCAGCAAATACTTATTAAGCACTTACTATGTATGTTATATGGAGCTACATTCTTCAATCCGATTATCAAAATAGCTTTGCAAGGTCAATATAACTTGTTCCATTTTACAGATGGAAAAAAAGTCAAGAATCAGAGAGGTTTAG
This sequence comes from Pteropus medius, assembly GCF_902729225.1. Lineage (NCBI taxonomy): Eukaryota > Metazoa > Chordata > Mammalia > Chiroptera > Pteropodidae > Pteropus > Pteropus medius. The sequence continues at coordinate 754,926 of NW_024347791.1, read as the reverse complement.
TGATTTGCCTAAGGTCACACAGCTGGTGTTTGGCAGAGGTTGGATTCAAATCCACTGCTGTCTTTGTCTGCTCAGTGGAACCTCCTTCTCCATCTCTGAGGCCTCTGCTCTCAGTTTCTATGGTTTCCAAGATTTTTCTTGGTTCTTCCTGACTCTGCATCAGCCCTTTTCCCCAAACCTACAGCCCCTACACTCAACTGGATGCTCTAGAAACCTCAGAGCACCCCAGTCCTCATCTTTAGGGAAGTTCTGTTCAGGTGCTCAGGCCAGAGGGCGCTGATGGGCTTCCAGTCCTAGGCCCATTGCCTGACCCAAACCCCTTGCGACATTCCTCGGCCATTCAGTGCTCCTGGCTCAGAAGAGTCACTGAGCCACACCGGGGCCCCAGCTGGCTTCCCACCAACCCTGACTGCCCTGTGCCCCACTCCCTACCTGTGCCTGCACACAGCTGGGGTAGTTTGTGGCTGTGGAAACCACCTAATTAACCAATAAATCAGTCTCAGTGGTTGCAGAGCCGCCCACTTCCCTCTCTCCCTCACCACAGCCCAATAATGTTTATCAGCTTCTGGCTGAGGCCTGAGACCTTTCGGCTGCAGTGTCTCCCTGCACACCTCCTGGCTGCTGGGCACCCTGGGAGGGCCCCTCCCTGATAGCAGGCAGCTGCTTGCTGTCACCACTGCCTGCCACCTGCCACAGACCCAGGATAGGTCAGAGTGGCAGTCACCCTTCACAGGTGGAGGCTGAGCCCCAGCTGGGTGAGCAACTGCTTCAAGGGCTCACAGCACAGGGGCCCGACACCTGGTCCAGTGTTCTTTCTCCTACGTCTCTGCCGAGGTCGCCACGGCTGACTCAGGCTGCAGCAGTGGGAATGTTCCCCGGAGGCCAGGGAGTGTGATGCTGCCCGCTTCCACAGCATCCACTGTGGCTTCTCTCTTTGGCCTCACTCACACCTCCGCTGGCTCATCCAGGCCTCATGCCAATCCTGGCAGGCAAAGAATATTACCTCCATTCTCAGAAGCAAAAACTGAGGCTCAAGGAGGTGAGGTAGCTTGACCAGAGCCAAGTGGCAAATTCGCAGCGGAGCTGGGGTCCTAACTGGGCCCTGGGGATGGCTCTCACAGCCTCCCAGGCAGCACTGGGAAAAATCTAAGAGCATCTGACAAAGTTCGCTGCCTGACAATGGTGAGTTCCCGCAAAGTAGAAGAGAACAAACTCTCCCAGAGTTGACTTATGCTGTATCGGTCCAGCCTCCCAGCCAGGCTGCTGCTCCTCCATAGTCACCTCTGTCAGCACAGACAGGCGACCAGCTGGGAACAGCCTCCAACTAGGATAGGCAGGAGACAAGCTCACCCAGCCAGGGAGTGGCAGAGCCAGAGTTTGAACCTGTTATGAAATTCCAGGCCCCAGGGAGAAGAGTGGTCACCGGAAGTCCTCCACAGAGGCCTGTGTCTCTGCTCAACTGGTAGAGGGACAGTCGTACAGGCCAGGCCTCTGGCTGGGCTCTGAGGCCTCCTATTTCTGAAGCAGGTCTCTCTGGCCCATCTGAGTCAGTTAAAGAAGCCCAGAGGCCTTGATTAATGGAGGACAGTACAGGGTGGCACAGAGTAGGCACACAGCAGATATTTGATACTTGAGGACAGAGGGGCCAGGCAAGGAGGGACATGACCCTTTCATTCCTTCTTTCCTTTATCCTCCAAATATTTCAGTGCCTGCCCTAAGCTAGGCCTTGCAGGGATGAGTTTGACCTCGTCCCTCCCTTCCAGGAGTGCTCAGTTTAGCTGGAGAGCCAAAAGAAGAAAGGACAGCGCTGTGTGATGGGACCATAACAGAAGAATAGTTTTGAAAGGGCACAGAGGAGGACACTCCTGCCTTCCTGGGCAATCCAAGCAGGAGTCCCAGAAGAGGTAACATTTAATATGCATTTTCCTGGAAAAAAGTGGGAAGGGCCGGCCAGGTGGAGCGACAGCCTATGCTGGGGCAAGTACGGGTAGGAGCAATAAATAGGCTCATACCGCTGAAACAGGGCAGGGTGGGGTCTGGAGAGGCTGGGAGGGTGGATGCCGTGAGACCACAAGGGTCTCCTAGGCCAGCTAGAGAGCAGCAACTTCCTCCTTCAGGCGGGTGCTGATACACCATTGAAGGTTTTCGAGAGAGTAGGAGCCCCATCAGAATGTGGTCAGAAAGGCATCGGGGTGGCTGTGTAGAGGCTGGGTTGGAGGTGCCAGGCTGGCAGCAAGGAGCCCAATCAATAGACTGCTCTGTGAGCCCTTGGCCAGGAAAGCCACTGCCAAGGGCCTGGGGCTGGGAAATGATTTTTGCTATGGATTTGTCAGGAAGATTGATGGCCTGCTGCTGGGCTTGGGCCTGGCCCCACAGGTTCCCGGGTCTGCATCAGGGGGCTAATGAAATGCTTGGAAGAGCAGATGGTCATAATACAGCAGGTCCGCGAATAATGTTGTTTAGTTCAATGTCGTTTTCTTCATTTTAACATTGATGAGATGTCATAGGAACTTAAGTCCTGTTTATATCAATTAGCCTATAATAAAATTGATTTAACTATATGTCATTTTGCTTAGAGTCACAGAACCTGTCAACGATGTTAAGTCAGGACTCATTCTCTTTGGGTTAGGAGAGAGCCGTGAGTCCTGGAGGGCCACAGGCGGGCAACAGGAGCTGGAGTAGAGGCTGAATGGGCCCTGGTCGCTGCCCCCAGTGCCCAGGAGAATCCCCTGACCTGAGCCCTCTGTAAGGTCTCAGACCGGGCTTGAGGCAGCCTGGGGGGCTGGGCAGGAACCCCTCTTAGCTGGAGGGAGGTTTAAATTCTGCATCCCTTTCACCCTCCTAGCTGTGTAAACCTCATAGAGATGGGCACGTAGCATTCATGTCTGAGCACCTAGTAGGTAAGGGTTCTCCTGCAGGAAAGACAGAGGGATGGGGGATTGTGGGAGCCCAGAGGAGGGCCCTCAGCCGGCCTGGAGAGGCAGAGAAGACTTCCTGGAGGAGCTGGTTCCCAAGCCAAGTCCTGAAGAATGACTTAATCAGGGCAGATGGGGAAGGGAGAGATAGAAAGACATGTGTATGGGCTGCCTGGAGTCAGGCACGGCATGATGCGCTAAGGGCCTGGAACAGGGCACAGGGGAGGCCCAGCAGGAAGTGGGGGGAGGATGGTCACAAAGTCCTCTGTGTTTCTGTCTGAAATTGAGGCTGTACTTTGTCCGGAGGGCAATGCAGAGCCACTGAAAGTTTTTAAATAAAAGTACAACCTGATCATACTTACTCTTTAGGAAACTCTTTCTGGCTGCACGCAGGCTTTTCTGGGGAGGGAGAGCAGTTAAGAGGCTGGCGTGAGAACCCAGAGATGAGGATACCCAAGACCTCGACAGCGAGTAGGGAGACATGAGGAGATAGGGACAGATGGGACAGCCACTTAGGAGGTACAGTTGTCGGAACTTGGTGATTGAACATAATGGGAGGAGGAGAGAGATGGCTTGGATGACACCCCACATTTCTGTTTTGGGTTATTGGGGTGGCAGTGGGGATGGTGGGGGTCATGTTTGAGGGGACAAATGTTGAGCTCAATTGGAACATGTTGAAACTGAGGGGCCTGTGGGACATGGTGAGTGGTGTCCACAGGGCACTAGTGCACTGGGCACCTACTACCTCTCAGGCCTTGCGCTTTGCCAGGAACATGTGTTTTATCTGCTTTAGAGTTCGAAGATGAAGAAACTGAGGCTCGGAGAGATTAAGTAACTTGCCCAATATCACAGAGCTAGCCAGAAACAGAGCTGGGTTCTTCAGCTTAGGTTTGTCTGATTTTAGTTCCATGGTCTTTAGGGAAGAGAAGAGGCAAGAAGGAGTTGGTCGAAGGGAAGGGAGGAACTTGGATGTGTAAAGGAGGTGACCCCCACCTGACTCCTTGTAGCAACCGTAGTCAGGGCTCAAACTCAGCCCTGGGGAGGGTGGGTGAGGTGAGGGCCCTGGCGTGGCCACATTAACCAACCCTTCTCCCTGCTTAAGGCACAGAATCATCTATCAACTTCATGGTGTGTACCTGGGGACATCAATACCAATTAAGTACCCAAGGTTTCCTATTAATGAACATCGGTTCCTCAGCCCTGATGCAGGGCTCATTTGCAAGCTGCCAGCTGGATCCAAGATGGCCTGAGGCCAGAGGGCCCGGCTGCACAGGCTGGAATTATTTCTAGTATAAGAGGACAGGATGATTTATTGAGGAATCTGCTTGGTGCCATGTTGTTTCAGTGGCCTAGGCTCTGTGGAGGGATGGGACTGAAGCAGGAGGAAAGGTGATGAGGACGGATCGAGGGGAAGGTGCCAGCTTGGAGCACCTGGGAGTACTCTGGACGGTGTGGTCTGGGGAGGGTGCTGGCCTGGGCATTGAGTGGACCTTCCAGGTCAACTCAGAGGGGGGTCAAGGCATGGACTCTGAGTCGAGTTGGAATCCTAGCTCCTGTACTTTCTAGCTCTGATCTTTCTGTACCTCGGTGACCTGCAGAACCGAGCTCTGTCTGAGCCGGGTCCCCTTGGAGGCAAACAGCCTCGCTTTGCTCACCTGCTGTTGACAGCTGTAGGTGATGTTTTGAGGGCTCCCGCAGGCACATCTTGATCCCCATCAAAACAATCACCAGCCCCCAGCTGAGGAGGTAGGACTCACCCACCTCTGCCCTGACCGCTAAGTGCTTCTATAGCACATGACATCTTCCCAGACTCCCAAAGTAAGAACGTCACCAGGCTGGCATGGGCCAGTCACAGAGACAAGAGAACACTCTAGTCTGTGATCTGGGGTTGGGCAGCATTCCTTTGCTTCCCTGAGCTCGTTTCCACCTCTGTAAAGTGAGCCGACCATCTCTCCCTGCAGGCACTGAGGCCTTGGTGTCAGCTGTGAGCCAGCATCAGGGAGTTTGGGCTGTAATTCCCTATGGGCCTCATAGCTGGTGACAAGGTGGGGATGACAAGGGACTTTGTTGGGATTACCCAGGAATCAGTCCAGCTTCCTGACCTCCTAACTCTGGCTTGGGCTCAGCATCTGACGTAGTCTAGGGAGCAGGCAGCCCTGGTGGGGACAGGGACTTTCTCCCAGAGCGGGTTTTCTCCCAGAACTCGTGGTGCTGCTCTGGGTAAAGACACAATTGACTTCCAGGTAGAGATGACAGCCTGCCTTACCTGGTTTCTGCCACCAGTGCAGATCTTCGTACCTTAAGACCTCTGTAGCTTGGTCCCACTTCCTTCTCTGGCTAGCCTGTCACCCTCCTGGTCCCACAGCCAGCTCTCCAACCACCTCAGAAGGCCTGTAATACTGGAGGCAGCCACCAAAGATCAGCAAGGACCACTCCAGACTCAGCTCAGCCCCACCGCCTCCTGCCTGCTGTCCTTTCTCTTCTCCCGGGTGACCATGTGCATGCCTCGTCTACCAAGCGCACACTACATCCTGTGCTAAGTGAGAACAGGGCCAGACCCTGCCACTCTTGAGGCTGGTCATGGAGACAGACTCACTCAATAAGGCCCGTCGGTTCCTACCGACGGGTCCCAGGGCCATTGGGATATTGGCACTTTGGAAACCTTGGCGGAGATTACGCTGGACCTGGGCTGGGCCCCACGCACGAGCTGCCTCATCTTAAGCAAGTAACTTGCTCTCTTTGAGCCTCAATTTCCCGCATCTATAAAATAGTGGGCGCAATAGCGCTGGCTACCTAACGTTTTATTGGAAACTAAGTCGAAGGGCTCGTATGAAGAGCCTGCCGTGCCAGCACACGGAACTCAACACAAGTTGCCACCCTTCGTTTCAGGAAACTACTTCTGAGAAGGCTGTGATTTCAGGCCTGGTGGAAACCACATGAGCTCGGGTGTGGATCCAGGTTCCAGCCCAGCTGCCTGGTTTGGCGACGTGGGCAAACCTGCATTTTCTCACCGATTAAAGGCAGCAGCGAGGCCAGTTATCTCACAGGATGGTGGTGTGAGAAACTGCGAAGTCTTTTCCAAGAGCTCCCCACTGATCACCACGGGCCATGGCAGGGCTTTTGCTCTTTAATTCACCGCTGTGTTCCCACCTAGAACACTGCCCAGCGCATGGCAAGTGCCCAGTATTTCTAACATAAACAAATGCGAGGTCTAAAGGGAAGGACCCTCCCCAGAGGTGAAATCAACAAATATGGATTTCTTCCTCCCCCGGATTCCCCACTGACTCAGTAACTGGAGCAGCTAGTAACAGAACTAACTCCTGTGCAGGCAACCTTTGTTCTCCCCCTGCCCCCTGCCCAGCCCAGCCAGCTCAGGGCCCACTTGTGTGTTTTCTGACTCACTTTATGTCTGGGGCTGATTTGAACTGGTTGGCTCTTAAGACAGATTTGAGGTTGCAGGATAAATACTGGCTGGAAATGGGGCGAGGTAGGTTGGCTGGCTGCCTCACTGGCTAGTGTTTGATGACTGGTCTATAAGCCACCTTCGTCTGTCAAGCCCTTCGTTCACTGTCTCCGTGGCAGGGGAGGGTGTTGACAATGGCCCCTCCACTTGCCCTACTGGCGGTTCTCATGGTTACAGGGCTCCAGGGCCAGGTGTGGGTGGGTGGGGCACCACTAGGATGGAGGATGCTGCAGAGATGTGCCCTGCTTTCCAGGTGGGGATGGGTTGGTCCAGGCCAAGGACTTGTTAGGAACGAACCAGTGAGTCTATACACCAGGCCATCCTGGAAACACCAGCAGCTTCGCAAAGCCCCAGCATGTGACCTCCATCAGCCCTGCGCTAGGGAATACCAGGTCCCAGAAGGGCCCAGGCAGTCCCCTGGATGCCCTTGGCAGATGCCTCGCCTGTCTGCTCCCGAAGTTCTACAGCAAGTTCCTAACCTTTTCTGAGTGTGGACCCTACTGAGAATGAAAGCTATGGACCTTTTTCTCAGAAACAGACATGTATACTCTCCACATAGAATCTTGCATCATTTCAGGGTGTTCATACCTAAGGGCCTATTAATTGAACTCCTTAGACTTGAGGTTGAGAAACCTTGCCTCAACTCTCTCCAGGCTGATCGGCCCTGGGTTAGGGGGGTGGTGGGAGGAGGCCTAGAGAAGCTGGTCCCAAGAGAAGAGACCCACCTGTTTGAGGTCTACCCCTTCTTGCCCCTGCCTCTCCACTGCCCTGAACTCTTCCCTGCCAGCCCACCCCGGAGGCCCTGGGCTAAGGGGGCCTGTGTCCAGGCACCAAGGCCCAGCACAGTTCTTATAGGAGGGCCAGCTCAAACATCATGCCCCTGGGGCCCGAGTGGGAGGAAGGGACAAAAGCCACTCTACCCACTGTACCTCTCCCGCTCCAGCACACAGCCAGCTGGCAGCCTCCTCACTCCCAGCAGCAACGGCCTGAGTTCCATGGGAACATCTGACTGCTTCCCCTGCCCTCTCTCTCCCAGTCTTGGGGCCACCACGACACTGTCCCTTCCTCAACTCTGTTGACATGGTGAGGCTTTCAGCTTCCCTCTCAGAGTCCTGGAGGCAGCCCAAGCCGGTATCTTATACCCACAGAGGGACCCTTTTTTCTTCACGTCTGGAGAGCAGCTGGGTTCCATTTTAAATCTGACCAAGCTGGGATTGGGAGGACAAGCTCCCCTCCTCGGAAAGGTAGTCGGGATTCCAATCTGGTGAGGGCAAGAGGGGCAGAGCCAGAGCGGATGCAACTGACGCCCGGGTACAGTCTGCCTTTCCTGTGGGTCAAATGCCTCCCTGGAGAGGGCTCGGCCAGGCGTGCCCTCTCTTCAGTGTCCCCTTTGCGGCAGGCCTCTGCCACGAGGGCCGCCTTTTGCGTGTCCGTGGCTCCCTTCGTGGGAGTGGGAGCCGGTACCTCCTTTCCAGTGAGTGTTGAGCCGTCTCTAGTATTAGCATACCGTTGCTGCTGCAACAAATTACCACAGACTTAGTAGATTAAAACACAGATTTATTCTCTTATAGTTCTGATGGTCAGAATTCCAAAATCAGCCTGACTGAGCTAAAGTCAAGGTGTCAGCCAGGCTGGTTCCTTCAGAAACTTCTGAAGAGAGAATCCATTTTCTTGCCTTTTGTACATTCTGGAGGCCGCCTGCATTCCTTGGCTTGTGACCCCTTCCTTGTTATTACTCTGCTTTCCTGCTCTGTCACAGTATCTGCTACTTCCTTTCTGATCTCCGGCTTCCCTAAGGGTTCCTGTGATTACATCAGGCCCACTTGGATAATCCATGATAATCACCTCGTCCAAAGACCTTTAACTTATTATGTCTGCAAAGTCCCTTTTGCCGTGTAAGGTCCGGTTCACAGGTTCCTGTTGTTAGAACATGGACACCTTGGGGGCCACTATTCAGCCTACTACAACTAGGCTGCAGAACTGCTATGACCTCCCGGTGTCCCAGTGACTGGGAGAAAAAGGGCTGGAGGTTTTCGGCTTTGGGTTCAGCGGAGTCATTCCTAACCTTATGTTTCTAAGGTCTAGGCTTCAGCAACCCAGAGGAACTCACTGCAACGTCTCCTTGCAAATCAGGTGCTAAGTCTAAATCTAAGTGCTGGTGAGAGGTGTAGGGCCAGCCAAGAAGCCCCGTAAGCTTGAGGGTGCCTGCCCGAAGTCCGCGCCCTGCTGGCTGCATAAGCCCGTGGTTGGGAAGGGGTCTCAGTCCTGCAGAGAGTGACAGGGACAAGCGAGGCCTGCGAGGGTAGTGTGTGTTGGCCAGAGCTGAGGTGTGGCTGCAGTGCTACGGGAGTCAGATGAAGGAGCTGGGGGCTGTGGTCCCGGCCCGCAGAGACGATGGAGACCGTGTCTGGCCCGTAGCATCTGGGGTTGGGGGTGAGGGCCCCCCCAACAAGTGCAGCTCCATGATCGCAGGCACTAGGCTTTTCTTTGTAATGGCAAGGCAGGTGGGCAGGGCAGGGCAGGGAGGAAAGGCAGGGAGCCCCTCTTGCTACCTCTTCTCCATGTTCTGCATCTGCAGGCTGAGGGAGGTGAAGCTGGCCAGGAGGTCGGTCACCTCATCCACCTGCAGGACAGAAGTAAGGCTCTGTCACAGGATGTTGGGACAGGCCCTGGTCTCCTCCCCATTACCACAGGCCTAGAGGGCAGACATTGTCTCTCCTCCCAGTGGTGGCTTCACTGTGACTATGGGAATAGATGTCCAAGGATTGACCCTCAACACCAGGTGGTCTCAGACTGCCCCAGAGAGAAGGGCCATGAGCAGCTTCAAAGGAAGCGGGTGGAGGCTTTGAGATCCTCATTGGGCTGCAACCCCATGGCCATGGCCTCTTTCTACGATGAGGGTCTGGCTGCCTCAGAGCAGGGATGGACTGGCCCTGAGGCTCCTGCCAGGCCCTGGGTCTGGACCTGTGGCTGCGGCTCACCTGCTCTCTGGTGCTTGTCATCTGCAGGCGGGTACACAGGTCGTCCAGCCGGTCCCGCTGCTCGTGCCTCCCCAGGCGCTCCAGGTACTCCCTCAGCATCTGGATGATCTGAAAAGAGGGGGTGGGCTGAGCTGCAGAGGGTCCCAGCTGAGAGGAACAGTGGAACAGGTGCTAACTGGGGTCAGTGTGAAGCGACTCGAGAGCCCTGGCACAGGAGGCAGGAGTGTGTGTGTGAGGGCAGCGCCTGTCTGGGGCTTGCTTGGCGCCAGGGACTCAGCATGAGTGGGGCACTCACCTGCTTCACCTCCAGCCGCACAGCCTCCAGGCACTGCGAGTGGCCTTCTTGCAGGATGTTCAGCTTTGACCTGGCCAGGTGCAGGGGCGTGCGGCCAGCTCGGTCCAGGGCATCGACACGGGCCCCTGTGGGAGTGGGCAGGGGTGAGCATACTGGGGCGAGGGTGAAAGAGGAAGGAGAAAGGGAAGGGACCACATACCTCCTCGAAGCAGTGTAGTGATGACAGGGACATGGTTGGTACAGGCCGCTGAGGAAGAAGAACAGAGACTTGAAAAGAAGGATAGGGCTTGGCCCTGCGTGCCCGTGTGCCCGTTGGAGGGAGCAGAACTGTGTCTCTGAATGTGCCTGCGTCAGGTTGTGCTTCCTGAGAAGGCATCACCAAGGCAGAAACTGGGTGGAACTCAGCAATCAAGTCCAGCTCCCTCCCTGTACCACTGGGGCAACTGAGGCTTGAAGATGGGACCTGCCTCACCATGCGCCACGGTGTGAGTCGGCCACAGGGCAGGAACTGGCTGCAGGTCTCACCTCCCCTAGCAGAGCCACCTCTGAGCCAGGTTAGGTTATTAAATCAGCTCTGCTTAGGGCACAGCCAACTAGTGATCAATGGGGAATTCCATGGGACACAGACTGTGGGAGTTGAGTGCAATCCTGGGGGCTTAGGCTCTCCCCAAGATGACAAGAGATCCTGCTGGGAGCCCAAAGGACCCCAAGCTCTCCATCAGAAGACCGTGTCTGTGCCGCAGAGGAGGGTGTCTTGGCAGCGTTTCAGGCACTCACCCAGGTGCAGAGGTGTGTTCCCCAGCCCGTCTCGCTGGTTGGGATCAGCCCCGTGGTCCAGGAGGAGCTGCACTAGAAACAGGAAAACCCAAGAGGAGCTGTCAGAGGCTTCCATGGACTGGATCCCAACCCCAACCCCTAACCTAGCTAAAGAGGCTCACTCAAAGTGTGGACACAAAACAAACAGGATTTCCTGTATCGTTTCCTTCACTCACTCACTCACTCACTCACTCACTCACAGGGTTCATGTGCAGGCATCTGCGGGCCGGGAACTGAGCATCCTGAGAGGGCCTCCTGGGCTATGCAGGTGTTACAAAACTGAGATTTTAAGGGTTAAAGAAAGTTCTAGTTAAGGTTCTCAAGGGCGCTTTCTGTTCTTTTCACAGCCAAGTGCCATAGTGGGAATCAGGTCACCAGGTGATGCTGAGCACCCCCCCCTCGAGAGTCTCCTCAAGGGTGGGCTGTGATAGCGCCAGGGACTCATCAACTGCCCAGACGGATGTGCGAGCAGAGTAAGTCACAGTGGGAGCCACGATGAGCTTCACACCATACACAGAAACTAATTCCAGAGGACCCGCAGACCTACACATGAAAGCTCAGTCAGGCCTGAAGAAGGAAACGGGAGAATATCTTCATGACCTTGGGATAGGCGAAGGTTCCTCAAATAGGTCACAAAATTACTAACCATAGAAAAGACTGATAAAAAAGAAAAAAATGATAAAGCACACAAAAAAAGGATTGATAAATACATTAAAATCAAGAAGCTATATTCATCAAAGGACACCATTCAAAGAACAAAAAAGCAAGCTCAGAAAAAGTCAGTCATTTATATTTGATGAATGATTTGTAAATAGAATATATAAAGAATTTCTACCAATCAATAAGAAAAAGATAGGCAACTTGTTTAAAAAATGGACAATAGACTTGAATAGATACTCCCGAAGAGGATATAAAAATAGCCAATAAATATATGAAGATGTGATTGACAGTATGGGCTGTCGGAAAAATGCAAAACAAACCACAATGAGATGCCACTATACTAGAACAGCTAAAATTAAAGAGACAAAACCAAGCATTAGCAAGGACATGGAAATATGTGGAACTCTCTTACATTGCTGGTGGGAGTGTATAGTGCTACAACCACCTTGGAAGTTTGGTAGTATTTACTAAATCTAAATATATGTGCGACCCAACCCAGTGACCCAACGATTCCACTCCTGGGTTTATATCTAACATAGATAAGTGATTATATGCACCAAGCCACCTGTATGAGAATCTTCTCAGTAGCCCAAACCTTGAAACAACAGAGAAGTCCATCAATAGTAAAATGGGTGAACCGTGAAGAAAGAACAAACAACATTCACACACGACATTCAGGAATGAAGCTCAAGGATATAACATTGAGTGAAAGAAGCCCAGATACAAAAGACCACATACTCTATGCTTCCATTTAAGTGAAATTCAAAAACAAGCAAAACTTCTCTATGGTGAATGAAGTTCACATAGGTGAGGACTGGGTGGGGCAGAGTCAGGCTGGGGGGTGCTGAAAATATTCTGTCCTGATCCAGGTGGTGGTTACACCAGCGTACACATACAGAAGGTTCAGTTTATAAATTATACGACACCCAAAAAAGACTCCTAAAAAAAAAGCCTGGAGTACTAGTCAAGATGGCGAAGTAGAAAAAAACTTCAAAATAAAAGGGGGGTGGGCTGTCCTGCGGCTGCCCTTTGTACTGATTAAACGTGGCCTGAATGTCTTGAAGGACTGGCTCCGACCTCAGAGGCAGTCATGCGCTGTCCTCAGGGTTACCTCTTCCCTAGCCTGGCAGTGCCAGTTCCACAGGCTAAAGCAGTGAGGGGGACAAGCACCACCTTGCTGGCTCTTCCTTACATCTAGCACCACCGTCTGTGCAGAAGCAGATCCTCCCCCAGCACCTCAAGAGAGATGCTATTTGCCCAGCCCACTCCCTCCTCTCTCCCCAGAACTCACCAATCTGGTCATTGCCATTGCAGGAAGCGAAGTGTAGAGCTGTGCGTCCCTTGTCATCGGCTGCACAGGGATCCGCGCCATCTTCCAGCAGCTGCTGCACTGACACCACCAAGACAGAGGGCAAAGAAGCAGGGAGAGAGCGGCAGTGTAAGCTAAGCTGCAGGTTCCAGGGGCTGGAGAGGGCTGCTCAGGGGCTCCTCCAAGCAAGGTATGCACGGGAGAGCTAGACCCTCCTGGATGCTGGTCCCACAGGGAGTACAGTGACAAGGGACTTTCTCCTGAGGGCACAACAGAGGGCTATGGATTCTGCGTGCTCAAACTATGTGTCTGGGGTAGGACATCATAGAAGGATCCTGGCCCTCAGAGTCAGGAATTCTAGAGTCACAGAAATCATCAGCAAAAACTCTGGCCTCATCCCTCTGAGTATGAACACACGTCCACTCATGCTGGACACAGCTGCCCACGCTGCTGGCCGATGCTTACTCTGCTCCCTGGAGGTGGCCCGTGAGTGGACAAAGCACAGGTTCTGGAACCACAAAGACTAAATCCCAGGCTGAGCTAAGCAAAAAAGAAAGGAGAACACCGCCGACAGCGTGGGGCAATGGGAAGAGCTGGCTGGGAGTAGGAAGACCCAGATTTGGGCCCCAGTTCGCCAGCAAATGGGAATAATCTGCCCTGTCAATCTCCAGAGCTGCACTGATGAGAAAAATGGATGTGAAATCTCTTCTTTAAAAAGTATGGAACCATTATAAAATGTGAGGCATTATGTATTACATGTACACATCCAACCGAAATGTAGAAATTGCTGCCGAAATCAATTTAGAGCAAGCAACATTTCTGTCTGGCCCAGCAAACCTCTCGAGGACTCGAGTCCTTCCAGACAAAGCCCAGAGACCCCCTCCTCCGTAATGTTTCCTGTCTCCTCAAGCTGAGTGAGCCACTCCCTTTCCCACATCTCCTAGCGCCCTGTTTATCATGCTGCTGACACGCTATGCTATTGTAGAGTAATTGCTACTGTGCATTGACCACCGGCCAGGAATCAGGTACCTGACTGCTAAGCCCCTGTGCCACCCAGCAAGGTATCACGTCTGTTTTACAGATCAGGAGACTCCAGCCCAGAGAGATCACGTGAAGTGCCCAAGCCACGTTCACCCAGCTGACAGGAGGCCAAGCTGGGATATAAACCCAGGCTTCTCTGGCTCCAGAACTTAGACCTCTCCAACTGAACACATAACTTCAGTTTTTTGGGGGGTTTTGTCTTCAAAATGATATCACTTTATATTCTTCATCTCCAACTATATTGTAGGATTTTTGTTTTGTTTATCTTAAAACCTTGGACCAAAATATTAGTTGTCCTGCTCAATGAATGTTGCTGACTGACTGAATAAATGAATGAAGGAAAAGGTTTATGAGAGTGGAGGAGAAATAAAGAGCATCAGGCCATCTCAGTGTTCATTAGAGCATTCACCAAAAGATAGCCAGGATCAAAGAGATAAAGCTAAAATAGCCCATTCTATTTTGTGATTTGTGCAATTATAGTCTTTATGGAAAGCACTTTAGTAATATCGCTCAGAAGCCATCGAAATTTGCAAACCCTTTGATATAAGAATCCCATATCCGGGAAATTACCTTAAAAATGAAAAGCAATGTGCAAATATGTGACTGACTAAATCACTCTTGCTTTGTCCCTTAAAGCATCCATTAAAGTGTGCATCCATTAAAAAATTGTGGTTATAATTGGAGACTAAAATTATAGTGTTTTTTGCTTTTTGCTTTAGAAAAATCCTAGTCATGTATTCATTCTATAAATTGGAAAAAAAATGACACTTCCATTTTGGAAAAAAAACAATTACAAAGTATGGAAAATGTTTATGATACACAAAAAATTATGCAGGCTACAAAATTGTGTGTAAAGCATTGTCTGAAGCCCATAAAAAATTCCTCTGCATAGGAAAAAGGGCAAAAAGGATATTCGACAAAATATTAAGAGGTTCGTTCCTTTGCTGACATTATGGATGTTTTTCTTGAATATTTCTCTGATTTCCAAAACATTTTAAATGCATATATTTAAAACATATGTAAAATATTTTAAATACATATATTCCACGTGTAAAACATTCCAAATAATTATTCACAGAAAAGCACTTGTGCTTTAACAATAGCAGGGTATGAATGTTATGTCTACTGTATTGCTAAAATAGACAAAATACCAATCACCATGCAGAGAAATAAAACAAGTGCAAAACATAATCCGACAGCCAGTTTCCCCGTCAGAGTTCTGCAAGAGCCCAGTAAATCTAACAGCCATTTAGATGTGAAGATGGGTGTGTTAGAGGCTCTGAATGGAAAACTACAGCCTTTCTATCAAAATAATAAAACCACCACGTGAATACCTGATTTGAGATGAACTAGACCTTCTGTGGAAGGAAAGTATAATTAAAATACTCTTTGGTCACACATTAGAGATATTAAAAAGAGAACACATATCCTTTTTCCTTGAAAAGCTATCTAGGCTGCTGTCCAAATATTTCAAAATAATAAAGTTAATGAGAAAGAGACCAAAGTGAAGAGAGCTGAAAAGCGCTCCCGTTTCCAGGCCTGCCCACTGTGCTGCGCCAGGGATGAGGGAGCCACTGCGAGGCCCACAGTGCAGCACCCCAGCTCCCGAGGTAAATCACCTCTCCACGCCTGCTTGCCAATCCCCCGGCCCTCGATCTATGCTCACAATTTATCTGTTGACTATGGCATCTGTCAGCGCTGATGGAGAAGGGAAGGTTTCGGTGGAGACGCCCAGTTGGAAGAATGCACAAGGGGCCCACATGAGAATGAAACAACAGGCACACTGTTTTGTGGGGAGCGCGCTTCTGTTGCGGGGAGTGCAGTTCTATTGTGGGGAGCGTGCTTCTGCTTCTGCTCTTTTTACGCTCCCCTTCTTGTGCTCCCCTTCTGCTCCCCAGGGGACTGCATGGGCTCCACATATATCAGAGTACAATAGTGGGATTCAACCACACATGCGTGACACAATAAGCTGAACTATGTTCACGTATTTTAGGCGCAGGCACCCTACTAAGCTGATGAACATTCTAAATCTGGGTCCTATTCCTAGCCGTGAGCCTAGATCACAGCCAGACGTGGGACCAACCAAGCGTGGACCCACAGCATTCCACCACCAAAACAGAATGATGTCCACTCCAGGAAGGCAGAGTAACCGCTTCCAAAGATGCCATTCCTAATCCCCCCACCCCCCATATGTTACCTTACACGCCCAAAAGGCATTTTGCAGATGTGATTAGGGTTAGGGACCTTGAGCTAGGAAGAATATCCTGGATTCTTTAGGCCCAATTTAATCACATGAGTCCTTAAAATCAGAGAACTCTCTCCTGCTGTGAGATCCAGAGATGGCAGTGTGACAACTCAGTCCACTGTTGCTGACTTTGAAGATGAAGGGAGACTGCAAGTCAAGGAATATGGGCAACCTCTAGAAGCTGGAGAAGGCAGGAAACGGATTCTCCCCTTGAGCCTCCAGAAAGAAATATCGCCCTGCAGATGCCTCGATTTCAGCCTAGGGAAGACTGTGTCTGATTTCTGAGCTATGGAACTGTCTGATTATAAATTTGTGTTGTTTTATACAACCGTTTGTGCTAAACTGTTAGAGCAGCCATAAAAAACGAATATACTCTTTTTCCTGAGTCACAGAAAGAATTAAGTCAGTGGATAAAATTAAAACTTTTCCCCTATAACTTGTACTTTGATACTGCTACCACCCTGTCAGCTAGTGAACGCTGGAGAGCAAAGACAACAAAAAACAGAATGGTGTCCTGCTAGAAGCCTCTCCCAGGCCTTCCAGATGTTCTGCCAAAAAACAAGTTTGAGAACCAGTGACCCAACTACCACAAAGCTTCGGTTGAGAAGGTGGTGGCTCTGAGCAGACGGTGGCTCTTCTGGAAGCTAAAATTGACTATTCATTCCCATTAACCAGAAGTTCCCCAAAGTTTCTACTCTGCTGCTGGCTGTCAGGGATACGAAAGCAGACAAGGTCCCCACCATTGGGGAGCCCATAAATATTACGACATCAGGAAGTTCAGGGTGACAGAAACACATGGGAAGAGTTACAATCTAAGTCAGACTTATCTTCTGCAAGATGACTGCCGTGAGCCTGGTCCGTGGGGTGAGCTGGCAGACTGAATGCAAGCACCATCTTCCCTGGAGTTTTCCTCCCCTAACTAGCCCACGGAGCTGGATCTGCTTTGCACACTCACCTGTTTCCACATCGTTGGCATTGGCTGAGTCCCTCAGCCTCTTCAGAGCTGCGAAGAGAGGAAGAGCGTGCCAGTTAGGAAAAAAAAACAGCCATGATGAAGCAGAAAGTGAACGGCTTTCTAGTTAACCCACTTCTCAGCCACAGTAGCATCTAAAGAAAGAAAAGTGCTAAGATACAAGAGACACCATCCTGGGAACAAGGAGAAACATGAAACGTGGCACAGCCAGTGCAAAAGCCTACATTCTGTAGCAAATCCTCCAAGGTCTTTGGAGCCAGATCTCGGCTCTGCCACTTGTAGAAGCTAGGTGACTTGAGCAAGTTAGTTAACCCTCCTGGCTTCAGGTCCATCATTCGCAAACAAAGCTGAGCTCTATCCTTATTGCCCTAAGTTGTTGTAAAGACAAAATGAGATGTTTACATGGAAACCCTGTGAACAGGTTACACAGATAACCTTATATTCCCAAATAACTTACTTAAATTTGGTAATTCCTAAGCAGAAACATTTTTCTCCTCCGATGACACTACCTCTATACTAAAGGCCAATAGAAAGCCTCTGTCATCAGAGAAATGGTCAAAAAATTGCAACTCAGATCCATATGGATTCCTTACATTCATAGAGCGCTTTACGGTTTATACCATGCTCTCAAATTCTCATTTAATCTTTATAACACTACTCAGATACGGGTGGACTCATAGTCCTCAAAAGGATCCTAAAAGTCCCCTTTCTTAAATCTTTCAAGGCATTGGTTTCCATGTCATTCACAAATTGTAAAAGAATACTCGGTAGATATACCAGAGCAGGAGGCTGAGTCTGGCAGACCTGGGTTCTAATACCAGTACAGCCACTTTCTAGCTATGTGATTTGGAGCAAGGCAAATTCTCTGAGCCTCAGTTTCCTCTTCCATAAGACAGAAAGTATCTGGATCTCAATGAGTTGTGAGGATTAGAAATGATCACATATCATGCAACAGCGTTTGGCACACAACAAAAGCAGAATAATAGCTATACATGCATCACCTGACTTAACTCTTGAAACATCCCTGTAAAGCAGGTATTGTACCCATTTTACAGATGAGAAAACTAAGGCTGAAAGTTTCTACAGTTTGCCTAAGGCGGAAATGAGGTAGAGAAGTCCAATCCAGGTCAGTGCACTGAAACAAACTGGTAAGATTTGGCTACAGGTCCTGGCCTCCCCTCTCTGATAATAAAATTATTTCCCAGTACGCCATTTAATTATCTACTAAGAAACACCAAGAGTCATGAAAAGTTTCTATTCAGGAATTACCAAAGGTGAAAAGCCTACAGTGACTGGTTCTGAGCAGGAAGTCTCCCCCGCCGCCTCACGTTCATGGTCCTTAGCAGTTTTAATAATTATTACTACTGAAAGAAGATTCAGGGGTCACTCCGGGCCCTTAGATAGGACGTCGGAGGACTCCAGAATGAGGGGGCTCGGGAGAGAGACCAGGGGCCAGATTCCCAGCGGAGGGCCAGCCCCGCCTCCCGCGCGCTCCTCACCATGCACCTCCTTGCCCGTGGGCCCGAGCCTGCGGTGGGGCCTGGCAGCGCGCCTCAGCCGGGCGGCGGGGATCTTACAGCACAGCTCATCACGGGGCTCCGAGTCCTGCTGCCACAGGACATGGAGGTAGCGCAGCGGAGACTGGGCCCCGCCGGACGCCCGACCCGGGAGGCCTTCGCCGCCGCCCAGCGCAGATCCGAAGTCCGCGAAGGAGAAAAGGCCCTCGGGGCCCGTCAGTGGCTCCGGCGCCACCGCGCACTCGCCATCCGAGCTCGAGCCGCCCGAGCGCGGATCGTTGTCCGCGCCCCCGGCGGCAGCTGCCATGGCAACAGCTCCGCGCGGGCCTGGCCGCGGAAGCCTCGTTCCCGACCGACCAACCGACCTGCTTCCCTGCGCCCTAAGCCTCACAGTCAGCGGGCGAGAGGGCGGGCCCAGCCTGCAACCACGGCAACCGAGAGCGGGGGCGGGCTCCGGTCGCGAGCTGGAGTGCTCCGAACCAATGAAAACCCTTCCAGCCTAAACCCCTCCCGTCAACCGGGTGCAGTGCGGGCAATAGAAATGGTTTCCGGCAGCGTGACTGACGGACATAAGAACCAACCACAAATTTGAAGTGGCCACGCCCCCCCGCTGTACGTAGCTACACCGGAGCCAATAAAACAGCTGAATTTAAGACACTTTTTTTTTTTTCCATTTCCTCTGTCGGATCATGGGAAAGGTAACGGGCGGATGCTTTAACCAATCACATTAAGATGATCTCCAGCCAATCACAAAGGAATATCAAGAAGCCAAACTGTAGGGAGAGATATAGATGTATTTTAAGTCAATGAACGTGAAAAAAAGAACTTCCAACAATTGCATAGAGTAAATAGGAATATAAAGATATGTTAAAATTTGGGACTATCGCCACAAACGGCGGAGTAATAGCTTCTAAATGCTATAGATCTCTTTATTTAGGGTTCTCTCGGTAACCCTAGAGTTGATCGCTGATTTACAGAGAATTTTAATTCAACGAAGTTACACCAGAGCGATGTCCCCCCTCCGCCCCCTACCCCCGACTCCGAAAGCCAGTCACTGAATCAGGTAATTCTGGGTGTTAGGTTTTGGACGCAGAATCAGACTCCATTCCTGCTGACGTGCTCCCGCAGCATGGGAGAAGTCAGAGCTGGAAAGAGGGAAATATTCCGCAAGCAAGTAATGATGAGCTTAGCAACAGTGCAATGGCTTGTGTCCAAGCAAAAGTTCTTCCCTCTTCTTCAACCCACGTTAAATTTTTACATGGGTTAAATGTTAAAATTTCTACAAACCTGTGCTCGAGGAAAGAATATAAACTAAAGTCACTTTAACCAAGCTGCAAAAAGTATCAATATGAAGGTCGAAGCACAGGGAAAGACTCTATTCTTGTTCTAACTTGCCTGGTAACTTAAACTTTTAACTTTCTAGCCCTGTGTCAATGCCTGAATATACATCTGGATATACATCAGACCTCCAGATAACCCTCTGATCATTTCCCCCCTGAAAGACTCACATATTCAGACCACCTGACATCTATCATCTAGATTGCCTGACATCTGACTGAAGACTGTCCTGGACCAATCCTAGGGCTAAGAATGCCTGACTGACAATTTTTGCATGACTGGTCATTCACTTTTCTCTATAAGAACTCTTAACTTTTCTTTCTTATTTGGAACATTTCTAGCTTTTGCCTAGCTCTGTTCCCAGTTTGCAAACTCTAAGACCCTTGAATATATAGTTACCATTTATTTCTAGCCAAAGCCTCCAGACCCTTTTCGAGTTCGTTCGACATACCCCACCAACACTTCTATAAGGTGGGCAAGGAAGACCATCTCTATTTTATAGATGAAGAGCTGAAACCAGAGAGATAAGGGACTTATTCATGGATGCCCAGCTCTTCTGGGATGAGGGCTTGTGTTCAGGCAAAAGTTCTTCCTTCTTATCCAACCCAGTTAAAATGGAATCTTTCTCTAACGGTGAAAAACACTTTCAGAATTTGTAATGCTCCCAGAACACCATTTTGAGGTGTACCACTGTACTGTCTATAGAAAAAAAAAATGCTGTTATTTGAACTCCTCTGTCCCATAACCTATAAGTTTATGTGCCAACTCTACTTGTAGCTAGAAGGAAGCAGAAGAAAGAAGTAAACACTGAACATGTACCATTTACCAAGTGCTTGATATATATTATACCATTTAGTTCTCCCTCACGAGAAGCTTAGAAGGTAGATATTATACCTTGAACCCAGAAAAGTCTTTTCTTTCCATCACACTGCTTTCTTTAATGAAGGTCCTGCTGGAAGCCTGACTCCAGAGAGTTTAAGTGACATCTGGGTATTTATACCTTACTCCTGTTGAATGTACCCTGAAATAACTATTATTCATTTTTCCTTTTTTTTCTTCTGTGTAAGAACCTCCAAAGTAGTCTTCATCCTTTTAGTCTCCCTTTGTAGAATCGGAGGTTCATATTCTGCCTAAAATGCCATTCTCTTCAAGACTCTAGGATCTGCCTGCCCATCGAGCTCAAGTATAGTCCAAACTCTTTATCCTAGCAGTCAAGACCAGTATTTTCCTCCCATCAGTGGGACTGGTCTTCAAGAGATCTGGTCTACCAATATGTTCACATTGTCACAAATTTTAATTTGAACAGGAACCCTAAACATCTAGAAGTGGTTGTTTCTTCTAGTTTTAAAATCATCTTTCTTGAATTATAAATTACATAGCCCAGCCCTCTGTGTGTTTCAAGAACCACTTGTTATTTTGAATTAGAAGAATAGGATGTGGGTTGAATGTGCATCCAGTTAGCCTCAGTCTCAGGAGTTTAGATTGGGGGGGGAGGGACTTGGGTCTACGAAGTTGTAGTCCCCCATAATGCCTGGCTCAGCAACTGGCACCAGCAAATTTTAGATATTTGACTGACTTATTGATTGAATAAATGGATGAATGAGTGAAGATAGTCTAGTCCAATGGTTAAGACCATCAACTTTGGAGCCATAAATATGTGGGACTATGGCTTTGAGCAAATGCTTTTACTTTTTTGAGCATCAGTTTCCTCATCTGTAAAATGGAGGTAATAGTGGTGACTGTATCATGTGGTTATCACAGGACTAAATGATATGTGAGTAAAGGATCTAGTACAGAACTTAGCATAGAGTTAGTGCTCAAAAAATGGTAGTTACTGTTATTGTAAATAAGGGTAGGATGCAGGGTAAAGCCCATGCAAATCCTATGGAACAGTGGGCACATCACACTGGCTTGAACTTGACCTAGGGGTACTGCAATCATTCATACACAGTCATTTATATTTGGTCAGTCAGCAAATAAAACATGAAACACTTGGTGGGAGACAAAGAAAATACCTATAATGTTTGCCTCGTGAGAATCCAGGGACCTGGGTTCTAAATTCTGCCTGGCCCAAACTCACCTTGTGATTTGGGGCTGTTTTCTTTCTATGGGCCTCAGTCTTCCCATAAGAAGATATTGCTCTAGGTTGGATAATGACACTGATTCAGACCAGATACAGCAGGAATTTTATTCTTTCTCTCATCCTGTTGGCCTTTACAGTATTTTAGAGCAGTTTGAACTTGTTGTCAACATTTAACAATTGAAAGCTTCCACATAAAAATTTCTATTTCCAGATTCCTTTAAAAAGAAGAAGATATGGCAATACAAGACCAGCTCTCCCACGTGGCAACAGTTGGCTGGAGTTGCATAGCAACCTTCCCCGTAAGATGGGGCATGGTGTTCTGGTTGGCCATAGTCTTCACCACTTTCTGTTACCGCCACACCGAGGCCTCAAGTGCAGTTGCCATTTATTGTCATACTGTGCTGTTGTTTTTCTTAGGTAGATTTAATAAGGAATTATTATATTTCTTGTTTTTATCAAATGTGGAATAATGAAAACATGTGGAGGGAAATTATCCAGTATCCAAAAATATGACATGTGATGATTATGTGAATTTTTAATGCCATGGTAGAGAATTTCTAATAAATCCACACGAGGGACATCTGACTCTCTGGAGAAATTTAACTTTGAATAACAATTGATTAGGAGGCAGCGGTGTTTCATAATTCTGTAAAGTTAGAGATTAACTTGTAGGAAACTGATTTTTTTATGTCCGATGGAGAAGATAACCAACCCCAAAGGTTACTATTTTATTATCCTGTAGGACATGAAAGAAGTTTGGCTCTAACTCAGCAATCATATTTCAGCATTCCTTTGCTCATTAAATATTCTCAAATTCTTTTCAAACCAGCTGTGTCATACTGTTGGTTCTTTCATTAATGATTAAATGAGCTGACTCTTTATTGGTAACTGAATTATGTTTTAAACCTCTTAAGAGAATTACTCTTTCCTCATCATATAAGTTACAAATTTTGGGTGTTAGTTATTTGTTATTAACTTTACTTATAATATTAAAATCAAATTTATCGAGGTATAAATTACATACAGTAAAAGCCCCACATTTTAAGTGTACAAGGTTGATGATTTTCAAAAACTGTATATACTCATGTAACAATCACCCCAGTCAAGATACAGAACATGACAATTACATTTTTAACAATTTGAGAATTGTTCTTTTAGGCTATATAGAGAGAGGACCCTGTGTTTTCAGAAAAGTAAGTGAATATTTATTTGTGGGCAAGAACAAGTCTTCAATGTCTATGGTGAAAAAAGGGATATAACTTAATATGCGGTCAGGAAAAATCCTACTACTTGATTGTTTTGTACTATCTAGTGGACTTCTGTACCAGAGGATCCCTAAAGACTCTTCTAGTTCTGACCTGTAAAGACTGGGTTATTGCTCTCCCACACATATTACTGCAGTAAAGGAGGGTGGGCAGGGGCTTGTGAGATCATGCTCAGGAGGGTGAAACAAACAGGACAGTAAATGAATGACAAACAAACAGGAGGTTCTTGGGAAATAGAGCTTTAAATTAACCCAGCTGAAGAGCCCAGGCACACTGTAAAATATAACAAATGGCGTCATAGAATTTTCTGCCTCAAATCTCAGGCGAAGGAAAATTAAGAGAATCAGGGCAGCTTTTCCGCCGCTAAATCCTCCCAACAACTCTCCCAGGTAAAATTCCAGGTTTGGTCTTTCTGCAGTTTCTTTCCCTTTGATGTAATGCTTTCCCATTAGCAAGAGAGCCTTGCAAAATCAAACACCTTGTGATCAGAAACTTCATAGTCTGTAATGGGGTTCTAGCTGCTTCTAGGTCAAAGTTGCATTTCTAAGTGGACTTAATGTGATGCTAAGCAATGGCCTGTTTCAACTCAAATGTAATTCTACAAATATGGATTGAGAATTGGAAGCAGTAAGAGGGAGGTAGCTATTGCAATACCAATGAGATGATGGAGGCTGGGACAAAAATGATAGAAACATGATGGTGAGAATAGAGTCTGACCTATTTTGTAAGTAGAGCCAACGAAATGCAGCTGCATCAAATGTGTGGTGTGAAAGAGTCATGTCAAGGGTGATTCTGAAGGCTCTGGCCTGAGCACCTGAAAGAATGAAGTTGCCCCTAACTAAGATGGGAAAACAAGATTGATGGGACGAACAAGATTGATGCAGAAAATCAGAAGCCCAGGTTGAATGTGTTGTTTGAGGTGCCTGAGACATTCAAGTATTCACATGGGCCACTGAGCCTACTTCAGGGGTGGGGTCTGCAATGGAGATATAAATGTGGGGAGTCAACAGCATATGGATGATATTTAAACCTACTGGGCTGGATAAGCCACTCTGGGAGTGAAGGCAGATAGAGAAGAGACCAAGCCCAGAGATAAGGGGCAGTCCACTCTTTTGATTGGAGAGATGAGGAGAATCAGCAGAGAAAAGGGAGAAAGAATAGCCAATGAGGAAGGTCCTCTCAGAGCCTTTATTATTCTCTTAGTTAGAGTGTACATTCTGGAAGAGGTAAAAAGTCGCAAATAAATAAATAAAATGTGTATTAGAGGATTATAAACAAGGGGTCCAGGTTTTCTGGTGACTGAAGCTTACACGAAGAATAAAGAATAGAAAATGACAAAACCAAAACTAGGTAGGAAAGAGAATATTTATTTAGAACAGGAATGACGACACAAATTGTGGGTGAAATCACTCAATTACAAATTGCAATTTGTAATTTAAAAAAGCTGACCAATAGCATAAACATCACAAAATCTAGAAAAGAAACATTGTTAATTTTCTTAAATACCTCCATAATATTTGTTCTTTTAGTCTGAATATGCTCTGATCGCCTCTTTATATAACAACTTTATGTCATCATTTTCTACCATGCAAATGGAAAGAATTCAGTCTTTCCTTGAGTATATCAGATCTATTTTTTTAAAAAATTATTGATACTTTAGAAAAACTTATGACTTCACAATTTCTTTTTAGTAATGTCATGAATATTTTGCGAACTGTCAGAGTTGGGGGCAACCTGTATCAAATTTTCATCCTATGTGAACTGTAAGATTTCAGATAATTTCAAGCTTTCTAGTGACCTGATTAACCTTAAATAATGTAACCACACACAAACTTCATTTCATTAATATTGGTTTTTAATCATTAAGTCTTAGGACATAAAATTTATCGAGCCTCAGGTCAATAATCATGGGGGCAATCTGGTAATAATAGTCCTTTCATTGAGGACACTCACTGATCACAGTAGATGGTAGGCATATCTTACACATGGAAGGCCAGCAGTAACTTAACTATACACGGAAGAGTATCTCATACATTTATTATATTAAACTCATGTTGCCAGCTGGATTTCATCTAGCTGGATCCCAAACGCCACTAAACACGAGGGGAAGTATGACAAAGGGGAAACTGGAAGAGAGCGCAATTTTAAGTGATTGCAGTAAAAATATTACTTTTGCAAATTTTACAAAAACATAGGATCATGGGAGAAAATTGTTGGAGTCTGTCCTTGAGCCATGGAAGAGTCCGGGGGCGTGGAGGGAACCTAAAGCTTAGGCTTTAGTTCTATGATGGCATCACCTCTTGGCAATAACGGAGAAGGAACGCAAAGCAAAAACCAGCGCAGGGCCGGGGTAGCAATTCTAAATAGGATGCTCTGCGTGATCCCAGTCATAAGTAAACAACTGAAGGTGAGGGAGCGAGCCCTGCGGACATCTAGGAGGACTTGCATTCTAGAACCTAGACCAGGTAACTGTGAATGCAAAAGCCCCACGGCGGTGTGTGCCTCACAGAGAAAAGGAAGGAGGCCTGTGTGACAAGAGGATGCAGAGGCCTGGGCCTAGAGAGGGTGAGCCATGCTCCTGGTCACACGGCGAATCAGTGGCAGGCGAGGGACTGCAATCCAGATTTTCGCTACGTGCTGTTGATGGGCAGATGACTGAACTACGGCCCTTGACTGACATACCGGCTTCTGTTTGTTTGTTTTATAACTAAAGGGCTTTCCCGGGACTCACATCCACCCTACTACGGCCGGATTCCAAACGCAACCCACAGCCCGAGTGCTCAGGACTCCCTCCATGGCCTCACACCACAGCGGGCCTCATCTGTCGGCTCCGACCTTAACGTCCAAAGTCGGGAGGCGCCTTTTCTCAATGCTCTCTCACTGCATGGGACCAAGTTTCAACTTTCAGTAAGTTTAGTCTTTTTGAGGCCGTAACATTTGAATATATTTCACCCCGCGGGCAAACCACTTACACCTAAATCCAACATCAGGCCCCCACCCCCACCTCCTTCGCCATTTTCGAATTTCCCTTCACGCGAGAAGTTGGCCAGCGGGAGCTGTCAGCCATCTTTTGTGTGGCATTCTGTTTTCTCTTTGTCCATCCTTTATTATTCCGAGCTACTTCATGTCCTTATTTCTGAATTTACGTAAGTACTACAGAGTCTCCTTCCTTGTAAAGTCTCTTTTGAAAGGGAGAAAAAATGTTTAAGTGTTAGTCTTTTCGCCCTTCCTAACGTGGCTGCCTCAGATTGCCCTCCACCCCGGAAAGGCTTCTGGTTTCCAGGCCGGCAAAGCGCGGCTGAACTTCCGGCCTCATGACGCAGGCGCAGGCTGCTCTTTTCGCTCTCTTTCGCAGTGTTTGCGAGCGCCGCAGACATGTCTTACCCCGCCGATGATTACGAGTCTGAGGTAACCTGCCCCTAAGCGAGTGCTGAGCTCCGCAACGGGGACTGGGCTCTCTGGATGCTGGACCCCGCGGTTAGACGGTGTCTGGTCCTCTCTGGGAGCCCCCGCGGGCCGCGACCAGCTCCAACCTGCCTCTTTGCGTGCGCGGCCCTCATGCTGCTGCCACCACTCCCGACACTTCAGCCCTTTCTGCCCGCCCACTTCCTATGTCCGGTCCCCTCTTCCTCACCTTTCCCAAAACCGGGGACGGAGGTTATGGGGTTCTGTGTTTCTGTAGCAGACATTTTATAGTTGGGATTCAGTCTCGTCAAACCCAGCTGATTGCCACAGCCTCTTCTGCTTTGCTTTACCTTACAGCACCCACGAGATCGTGTTGTCATTGCCTGTTCTTTTTCTCACAGGCATGTGAGTTCCTCAAAGGCAGGGACTTTGTTTTATCCACCTTGGGATCTTTAGTGTCCTGCTTGGCGTTTAAGTCGTAGAACGAGCATTTTGGATTCACGAATTGGTGACTGTACCTGTCTTTGTCTCTTTTGTTAACAGGCTGCGTATGATCCCTATGCTTACCCAGGCGACTATGATATGCACACAGGTGAGACTACAGGTTTGTCTGGGTAGCTGGGTACTTCCAGGGATTGGCACCTTTATTTATGTCTCAGAACAGCTCTGAAGGGCACCTGTTTACAGCTGCTTCATGATGGTCTAGAATTGGAGTCAGTTGTTAGCAGCTCTCAGCAGGAGGGTGGTATAGAGCCTAATAAACTAGGCCTTTTTCGTGGTCCCCCTCAAAGGGAAGGATTACTATCCTAGCTGTGATTTCCTTGTTTAAACTATTAGCTGAAGAAGAAAATCTTGTAGAAAATTAAAGTGATTCAAACCAAGCCCTTTGGAAGGTTTTTGAGTTTTCCTGAAATGTTATAGTGACTTGCTTTGACTTAGCACTTAGTAAGTGCCATGCACTGTTCTGGGTATTTTGTGTGAAGTAATTCATTTAGTCCCTAAAACAGTTCTGTCAAGTATGTAAATTAATGTCACCACTTTACAGATGAGAAAACAGCACAGAGAAGTTTAGCAACTTGGACCAAGTCATATAGGTAGAAAATGACAGTTATTCATTCATTCAAAAAATATTAAGTACCTGCTACTTACTCTCCCCACAGTGCCCCCCACCCCACCCCACTCACCTTCAATACACACAACTCTTTTAGGTTCTGAGAATACATCTGGGTAGAAGACAGGCAAGGTTCTTGCCCTTGTAGACTTTAGGTTCTAGTAGAGGCAACAGATAATAAATAAATAAGTAACTTTAAGTAGCGGTGAGTGTTCTGAAGAAACCAGGGATGGGGTTAGGAGTGACTTGAGGATTCTATCTCTGAATGTTTAAAAAAGAATTATATATGATTTTCTAGCTTTGAGTTTAGTTTGGGGGATGGCCTTGCCCTTTTGTTATGTTACATATGTGGATCTGAAAGCACATGTAAAGTATTGATTATCTCCAACCTCTAGGAGATCCAAAGCAAGATCTGGCTTATGAACGTCAGTATGAACAGCAGACCTATCAGGTGATCCCCGAAGTGATCAAAAACTTCATCCAATATTTCCACAAAACCGTTTCGGATTTGATTGACCAGAAGGTGTATGAGCTGCAGGCCAGTCGTGTCTCCAGCGATGTCATTGACCAAAAAGTGTATGAAATTCAGGACATCTATGAGAACAGGTATGGCCTGCTGGCTGAATTGATCTCTTTCGGGGTCGGACTGACTTAATGATACAACCCCTAAGAAGGGATGTAGTTTAATTATTTTTCTGTAAAGAGAATGCCTAAGTGGTTTCTGTGGTTCCTTGGGGCTAGGGACATGTTATTTTATTGGACTGTGTATCCCCAGAATTTGTACAAGGCCTAAAATAACATCACTATCAATAATTAGAATAGCAGTTAGTATGTATGATCAGTATAGATCAGGTGATGTCTAGAGTGCTTTTCCTGTGTTTATTAATTTACTTTTCACAGTAACCCCTTGAAGTAGGTACTATTTTCCTCATTTTACAGATGAGGAAATAAAGCACAGAAAGGACAAATCACATGAAGTGGATGTGCTGAGTTTTGAGCCTGCACAATCTTGATACCAGAGCTTCATTTCTAAACTGTATAACTTCTCAGTGCATAACTGGGTGAGCCAAGCTTTGAGTGGTTGCTTCTGGTCTTGAGAGGACTGCCCTTGTGTAATGGGCATTAGAACTGAGACAGGTTGGTCCTAGTAGGGGTAGTCAAAAAAGACTTTCCCAAGGAGATAGAATTTAAGCAGTATTTGGAAGGATGGGTGAATAAAGCAAGTAGCCACAGGCCTGTTGGATCAGCGAATAAGAGTTAATACCTGACCTGTGTTTCCTTCATTGCCTGTGTCTTTCTGGTTAGAAATGTATAGACCAATGTTGTCCAAGAGAAATAGAGTAGTAGTCACTTGCGTGATTCAAAGTTTTTTCATCAGCCACATTTAAAAAAAAATACAGAAAATCAGGTGAAATTAATCTTCGTTAATCCATTATGGCTAAATTATTTTCACACATAATTTGTGTTAAACTACTAATGAGCTATTTTACTTTTTCTTTGCACTAAGTTTTGTAAATCCCATATTTTATATTTATAGTGCATCTCAGCTTGTGCACAATAGAAATACTTGATCTCTATTTAGATTTCATAATATTTATAATTGGAGAAGTAGGTGCACATGCACGAGTTGTTCCAAATATAAAATATTTTCCAAAACTTGTAAGTTTTCTAATAACTGAGTTAAGTATTGTTATAATTTTTTAATTGAAATTAAAATTAACTAAAATTAATTCACTGGACAGTGCAGGCAAATACAGTAGTTGAAGTCAAGTATGTGGTTTCCCTAGGAGAATGTATAGTGAGAAGAATTGCTGGCACTTTGGGAAATATGTTCCTTTGGGGGCGTGGGCAGAAAAGTAGGTAGTAAATCAGCAGAGAGGTGTCCCAGGAACCAAAGAGAGAAGAGACTTTTACGTGCTTTAAGAAGGTTGAGGTGAGAAAGGAGTCAGTTGATTTCGGCAACTTATAAGGTACTTGGTAACCTTAGCAAAGTCAGTTTCAGCGGAGTGATAGAAGCAGGAGCCAGATGACAGAGGAGCAATAAACGGGGGTCGACAAAGGGGAATTGGTTCAGTGTAGAGGACTTAATAGGGTTATTGAGACATTTTTGTGTTTTCTGTGATTTGAAGGGGGACTTGAGCATTTCTATGTTGAACTGAAAGTGGAGAAGGGGGAGAGGTGAGGCTTGAGGAGAGTCGGGAAAGTTGAAGTAGCTGCTGAAGGGATCAGGAGAAAGAAAACGAACAAACTTCTTGTAGGGTTTTGAAGTGGACAGCAGCTATTTGGGTTGGATGCTGTAGGTCAGTTGTGGAATCATACTGCAACAAACCGATTTGCCTCTGTTTGGAGAGGGAAAGGAGGCACAGTGCTCTAGGGAGTGGGAACAGTATTGCTAAGGAAGGGAGGTGGGAATTCTAAAAGGTGGTTCTCAAATCAGGGAACAGCAAGCAGTTAAATATGGCCAAGAGTTTATGATGCAGAGGCAGAAGATGATCCTGAAGAGCTTGGTGGGTGCCTTACTAATATAAAAGGAGCGTTTTACTGTATTAAGAAAGTCGTCTGAGATGGAATTTATTTGAGGAAAGTTATAGACTTGAAAAGTTCAGGCCCTGGCTCTAGTTCTGTGACATGTTCCCCTTTCTGAGCCTGGGTCCTTGTCTATCAAATGTGAGAGTTACCTCTCTCAGGTCCTTTTTGTTTTGGAGTTCTAGAATTTTTCTGCTTGGTTTTCAGCTGGACGAAGCTGACGGAAAGATTCTTCAAGAATACACCTTGGCCTGAGGCTGAAGCCATTGCTCCACAGGTTGGCAACGGTAGGTGTGAGCTGTGTCATGTGACTGGGGGTCACGGGAAAGCTCAGGATGATCTGTGTCTGTTTTGCTCACCATTTTATTTCCCCAGGTCTTGGTACATAGTAGATCCTTAGTAAATAACTTGTCGGGTGATGGCTGAATAATGAAGAGGACAGAGATCTCTTACACATGATGAAAGCTGAAATTAGGCTCTTTGTCCTGACTTGTTTTTTGGGGTCATTATAGTGACCTATATTTTGGGGGTCATTATAGTGCCTCTGGAATGAGCTCCTTAGCCTCCTCCCACCTTTCACTTTCTGGTGGTGTCTTTTATATATGTTGTAAAGTAGGCGGATCCAACTTCATTCTTTTGCATGTGGATATCCAGTTGTCTCAGCACCGATTTTTGAAAAGACCAGTCTTTCCACATTGGATTGTCTTGGTACTGTTGTCGAAATTGTTTATGATGTAAATGTAAGAGTTTTTATCTGGACTTTAAATTTGACTCCATTGATCTATATATGTCTATTCTTATGCTTGTACTACACACTATCTCGATTACTGTAGCTTTGCAGTAAGTTTTGAAATCGGGAGGTTTAAGTCCTCCAACTTTGTTCTTTTTTAATATTGTTTTGGTTCTTCTGAGTTCCTTGAATTTTCATACAAATTTTAGGATCAGCTTGTCGGTTTCTTCAAAGAAGCCAGCTGGGATTTTAATAGGGATTTCTCTGAATTTGAAGATCACTTTGGGGGAATGAATACTGCCATTTTAACGATATTAAGTCTTCCGGTCCATGGACACAGGATGTCTTACCATTTTTTGAGGTCTTAATTTATTTCAACAATGTTTTGTAGTTTTCAGTGTACAAGTCTTCCACTTTTTTTATAGCTAACATTTTTTGAACACTTAGTATCATCCTCGTTACTCTGAAATGTTTAGAACTCTGAAAGAAATGTTATTTTCTATGTTGCTCAGAAAATGTGCTCTGTTTAATGTAGAGCCTATGCTATAGAGCCTTCTTGCCTTTAAAGAATGTAATGCGTATATTAAAAACATTAGGAGTCTCATAATATATATTGTTAAGCGGGTAAAGATTCATAGCACTCAGTATAAAAGATTTTATAAAAATCTCCCTCTCACTTCTGTTCCCAAATATTGGGTTTCTCTTTCTGGAGCCATCAAGTGTTGTCATTATTTATCCTTCCCACGATACTCTATGCATATATAAGTAAATAGAAATACAGTTGACCCTGAACAATACAGGGGTGCTTTCACCCCCATACAGTCAAATCTACATATAACTTTTAACTCCCCCCAAACTTAAGTTGTTTCTTAGTATCCGTTGGGATTGGTTCAAGGAACCCCTGCGAATACCAGAAGGCACAGATGCTCAAGTCCCCTGTATAAAATGGCATAGATCAATGCCTACAGCTGGCCCTCTGCACCTGCAGACTCCTGACTGCGATTGCAAACAGTATAGGTATTTACTGAAAAAATTCCACATATGAGTAGATCTATACAGTTCAAACCGTGTTCAAGGATCAGCTGTAACTCTTGTTCCTTTTCTACATGAACTAAATGCCCCTTTCCATTTTTTAATTCCTTATGTTTTGGGAGAGAGTTCTGCATCTCAAAGATTCCTAAGACCTCCCCCAGTTTTGATGATTTGCTAGGAGAACTCACAGTACTCAATGTATAGTTGTCTCCACTGCCGTGAGGGTTACAATAAAAGGAATACAGAGCAAAGTCAGCAAAGGGAAAGGGCTCATGCAGTGAAGTCCAGTGGAAACCAGGCGCAGGCTTCCAATAGTTCACTCCCCTGTAGCCATATGGGATCCGCTTAATTCCTCAAGCAAGGAATTCTGACAACAGGTGTGAAAAGTCCACCAGAGAAGCTTACTATACGCTTGGTGTCCAGGGATTTTATTAGAGGCTGGTCATGTAGGCACACCCTCTGCCTAGCATAGACCAAAATTCCATACTCCCAGAAGGAAAAGCAGATGTTAAGAGTAAACCATATTGTTTGCACAGTTTAAGCACAGCAGAGCGCCCTCATCAGGGTGGTGGAAAGCCGCCTGAAATTTATGTCCTAAGGTGCTAGCTAAAACTCAACTTTACTAGCAGGCCTTTCTAAGGATAGCAGATGTTATCTGTCTGCTATGTTAACTCTTTTCTGCACAGCATCAGTACTCAAAGAGCTTCCTTTTTTCCTTTCCTTTTAATGGTTATATCAACAGTATAAATTCCTTAAAATAGGATTTCTAAGTCAGTGATAACCCATGTGTTTGCAGTTATTTATTTATTTATCCATTCGTTCATTCATTCCTTCATTTATTTTTTGGGCGAGGCAACCCTTTGTTGACCTCACAGATTGCAAGGACCTCGTCAGCTTACAATCCCTTGTTTTTTATTTTTTACGCCTACAGCACCTGGTCATCTAGGTGGTCTCCCATCCAAGTACTAACCAGGCCCAACCCTACTTAGCTTCCTAGATCAGACAGGATCGGGCTTGTTCTGGGTAGCATGGCTATAGATGTATTTGCAGTTTTGATACGTGGCATCATACTGCTTTTCATGGAGCTATTACCATTCATTTTATGTGCTGGTTTATTTAAGTAACTGGATGGCAAAAACCTCTAAATGGTGAACGGAAATGGATCTGAATGAAATTAAGGTGAGGTTGTACGAGTAAAACGAGAAGTGTATTTTCTTTGTTTAATTATTTAATTTATGGGGTAACATTGGTTAATAACATAAATTTCAGGTGTACAGCTTTATAATATGACATCTGTATACTCTGTTGTGTGCTCACCACCCGAAGTGTAGTCTCCTTTCCTCAAGAAATGACTTTTCTTGTTGCTTGTATTCTTGGGGCATAAGCTTTAAAGTTTAGATGTTGTTTAGTCTAATATCACATTTATCCCTTTATTGCCCCCAAAGGGCTAAAAGTGCGAGAAGACCCTAGTTGTTTTGTGGATTACTAAAGCACCCCTCTACCATCTTTTTCAGATGCTGTCTTCCTGATTTTGTACAAAGAATTATACTATAGACACATATATGCCAAAGTCAGTGTGAGTATCTAAATGTTGCTGGCAGTTTTTAAACTTTGTGCCATTTGTCCCTGGAACACAGTCACTAGTTTATATTGGTTCAGTGTCCAAGAATGTTGGCATGTTTTCTTTTAAGAACTAGCAGCAGGATGATTGAAAGTTGGGTGTCTGTTCCAGACAGACCGTAACACTGCATAGCCTGAACATCCTGTTTAATTTCTCCATTAAATTAAATGCTTGGGACGCCCTTTCTTATTTTCAGTGCGTTGCCACTGAGCCTCCTTCCCTCTTAAACGTACATAAAACTGTCACTGTGTGCCAGGCACAATGTTGGGCACTTGGCACACATCTACGTGTTTCTAATCCTCTCAGTGATCCTGCAAAGGAGGCAAACTGAGTGCAAAGTGGTTGCTTTTTTCCAAATTTCCACAGTTAGTAAGTGACAGAACTTGAACCCAGACCTGCCTTATTGTGACACCAGTGTTCTTTCTACCATCCAACCCCAACTTTGGTCACTTTTCGATTCTTCTTTCCTGATTCCTTAATTTCGGACTGTCTGAAGCCTATTAAAATTCTATCTGTACTATTTATATACACCAATGACTTAGAAATTTCTGTCTTTAGCCCCAGTCTTTCCAAATCCAGACTTGTATATTCGACTGCACATCATCTCCACTTGGCTGTCCGATAGTTATCTCAAGTTTAACATGCCCAAAACTGAACTCTTATTTTCTCTCTGAACCTGTTTATCCCGTGTTCATTATCTCAATAAACAGTACCACCATTCACCCAGTTACTTGGACTGAAAACCTAGGCGTCATTCTTGACTTTTATTTGACATCCAGGCTTGTGGCAAATCCTGTTTAGCTCTACCTTCAACATACTACTTGAAACCAGCCACTTCTCTCCGCCACCACTGCTGTTACCCTAGTTCAGAACATTATCGTAAAACCATAGTATAGCCGGTTTCACCACTTTCCGTGTTCCTTTTGGTCTGTAGATAAAGATTGAGCAGATGTTTACAACCCCGTAATCTCTGTGCTAGGTACCAAACGGGGCACTTTTCACATACATGATCAGTTTTAAGCCCCTCGAGCAGGTTTTTCATTGAAAGAGCCTTTACTGTATTAGGCACTACATAATCTCATTTCACAGAGAGATTGAATACCTTGTCAGTTAATAAATAGCGGGGCTAAGACTGCAAGGCAGTGTTCTTTCTACTCTATCATAAAGAAATCATTTATCATGTTGTTCCCCAGCTCAGAAACCTTCAGTGGTTCTCATTTGCCAGCAATATAAAGTCTAGATTGGGGGTTAGCAGCTTTCTATGTAGGGTGCCAGATAGTATTTTAGGCCTTAAGGGCCATGACGATCTCTTGTCTAATCTATTGAACTATGCCTTTCTAGCAGCCATAGACAATGAGTGGGCATGGCTGTGTTCGAATTAAACTTTTTATTTACAAAAACAGGTCATGGTGGATTCGCTGACCTTCTGGCCTAGATTCCTAATTGTCACTGAAAGACCTCGGCATTCCTGGCCCAGTGTTGTCTAGCATAGCATCGTCTGCTCTTAGTCTCCAATGTTCAAGTGCCACAGTTTTACTCCTTTGCCTTTGTTAGTTCTGTTTTTCTTGAAATGCCTTTCCTCTCTCAGCCTTTGGCCTAGTTTTAAATAACTGGTCCAAGCAAGGAGTAACTGTTCCTGTCGTTTTACTGTTTCGCCAGATTGGCATGCCTGTTCTCTAACATTTGGTTAAGGTTGTTGCCAAAAAACCTGACCATTGTGGTCTGATATTCAGTGCCCCTTTCAACTGCTGTAGCACTTACTGTCTTCACTCTCACCTGAGCAGATATAATTCTCACGTGTTTATTTTTAGCCGTCATGGTAGGCCGTGAGTAAAAATATATTTAAATTAATTATCTATGTCTCGATGTCTTTGCTCTCTTTATAGGGGGGACCTTCCTTGGAGCAGAGGTTTGAATCCTATTACAACTACTGCAATCTCTTCAACTACATTCTTAGTGAGTCTGGGGTTCGACCATGCTGGGGAGGTTATGATGAGGACTGGCAGTGGCCTCCCGTTCCTTTTAGCAGAATTTAATGTGCAGGTGGGAAGGGGAAGTCTTGCGATTCATGATCCTTTTGAGAAATTACAAAATGCGTTCTGCAGCCTTGCTGAATGGGCATAGTCATTGCTTCGAGTCTGACTTTTTTATGATTTGCACAGATGCTGATGGTCCTGCCCCCCTTGAACTACCCAACCAGTGGCTCTGGGATATCATCGATGAGTTCATCTATCAGGTATCTAGTCAGCCCTTGGCCTAGTTTGAGATAACTGGTCCAAGCAAAGAGTAGCTGTTACCCTTGTTAAAGAGATGTAGGGTATAAAAGCATGCGCCTTGCAGTGTGAAATACTGCATGGCAGAGGATTCTTGTGGTTTTCTGAAGAGTCGGTGAGGCCTAAGAGCTCCAGAACTTGGAAGTCAGGAGGGTTGAGCTCTTACCAGGCTCTTACCTGAAGTACTGCAGCTGTGGGGCCTAGGGGTAGAAGTTCAGGTTCTGTTGTTCACCTTGGACAAATTACTAACCACCTTGTGCTTCTGTTTCTCTAAAACAGGGATTGTTGGAAAGGTTACTGGGAGATTATGTATAAAGTGCTTAGCCCAGTGCCTGTCAGGAGGTGTTTCCTGGTTGTTAGGACAGTCACTATCATCGTTATCACTACCCTCTTTTAGCCCAGTTTTATTCTTTAAAATAAAACATAGATTAAAAAACAATAATTGAATTTGGAAAAATGTCTGTTTCCCGTGTGTTTTATGGGGACAGTATTTCAGGAGAATCGGTTTCTTAATAACAGATGTTGTTTGAGCTCCATGGATCAAAGAGACTTTGTGACTGCAGAGTGTTAGGATGTAATTGGTGAGCTGCGCAAACCTTTCTTAGGCTCTTTGAGAAGGAAGCTGCCTGCTCAAGGTGAGGCTTCAGTGCCTTTGTGCCGTTCAGGCCACAAACCACTCTGACCTTATTTGCGCTCTCTGGCTTCTTGGCTTGTGTCAGCCTCTAATTTGACATAATTTTAGAAAGTTTGGCTGTTCCGTTGACTCTCAGCAAGTCAAGAAGGATCATCTGTGCTAAAGTCTTCATCCCTCTTAAGACAATCATAATTACTGGGGTTTAGCTGGTGTTCTTTTCCTAAGGGGCTTAAGGCACTCACAAAGACTTGCCAGTGAGGGCCTGGTGATTCCTCCCAGCCAGGTAGATGCCACATGGGGTGAGTGGCTCTTCCCTGCTACTCTTTTGTTTAGTTTTATTGGTACAAGTAATGTATGATTGTGTTAATACTGTTTTAAAAAAATCTTTTTTCCCTCTGAACTGCAGATAAAGTGAACGTCTTCCTTGTCTTTGCAGAGACATCAATTATTGTCTAGAAAAAGGCACTACATTAATGTTTCTCAGGCATTTCCATAAATGTGTACATATAATAATGTCATTTAAAAAATGGTATCCTATGATATTGCGTAATTTGCTATGACAGCATGTCTGTAGAGAGACCTGCCCTGTCCTTTTGTGCTGTGTATGTGATACAGATATGCCACTTCTGGTGGTGAACATTTGGGTTTTCGGTTTTCACTATTACAAACAGCGAATGAGTGAATACCTTTGTATGAATTACACATAGGTATATTTCTAGGGATCACTGGAAGTAGAATTGTTGGTTGAAGGATGTTTGCTTTTTAAAAAATTTTTAAAAATCAACTTTATAGAGGCATACTAATTTTAAGTGTATAATTGATGAGATTTGACAAGTGTATAACAACCACAATCAAGATACAGACCATTTCAGTCACTTTGAATTTTTAAATAGTAATACAGTGCCCTCCCAAAAGGCTGTTTCAGATTATACTACTACCACCAGCTTTTGAGAGCAAGCTTTTTACACTGGTTGTTATTGATCTAATTTCTGTCCATTTGATGGGAAAGAAATGGCAATCGCATTTTAATTTACATTCCTCTAATAACTAAAAAGATTGAGCATTTTCCCTGTTAATTAACCAATCTTGGTTTTCTTTGAAGTGATCATCAGAATCCTTTGCCTATTTTTCTATTGAGTTATCTAGTTCTTACTAACTTAAGAGAATTCCTTATATATTCTGGATACTATTCTTTGTTTATTATAAATTTGGGAACTTTTTCTCCTATACTTTTAGAGGAAGATAATATTTTAGAGTTGACGAACAATCTGAGGTCATCTAAGACCTAGAGCCTTTCTAGGTCACTAGATTCCAAACCAGAATCAACCAGGGAGCTTTCAAAAATTCTGATTGAGTAGGTAGGTCTCTTGTGCTATTCTCTGGGTGACAGATGGAGCCAGCCCAGTCCTGGTCCCAGATAGAACCACTGCCCCAGACAAATACTGTGGCATGTCCCCTATGTGTTCTTTACACTTAGCCAGGCTCTGTGGTTGGTACAGAGGTGACTTAGACTGGGTTCCTGTTGCAGGTAAATTGATGGTCACCTCTGGTAGGAAAGACGCATGTAACAGATGCCTACCCTGTCTCACTGCGTTCGCAGTCC
Organism: Pteropus medius; assembly: GCF_902729225.1. Lineage (NCBI taxonomy): Eukaryota > Metazoa > Chordata > Mammalia > Chiroptera > Pteropodidae > Pteropus > Pteropus medius. The sequence goes on along the minus strand of NW_024347791.1, from coordinate 717,090 downwards.
TGACCCCGGCAAAGCCACATGTGAATAGAGATCTGTCACAAACCACCCGATTCTGGTGGCCAGGTTAACTGCATTGTGAAGCCGAGAGATAACAAGTGATTTTAGGCTGTTTGACTCCAGATCGAATGGTTTTTTCACAGACTACCTCTAATCTTAGAGATTTTTACCTAACTGTGGAACAGCTAACATTCAGTAATGAATAAAACTCACAGCTTAATCAGAGATGCCTCTGAAAAAAAGAAATGGTGTACAAAGAGGTTTGGCGTGAGGAGTAGTAGAGTAGTCGTCTCCCCCTGCCTTTCCCCAGTCCAGAGCTCTGAGCATCGCTTCATCTTGAGCACTTGGGCTGTCACTGTGGGTTTTATGCCACTGCTGCCTCTTTCCCTTCTTCCCGAACAGTTTCAGTCATTTAGTCAGTACCGCTGTAAGACCGCCAAGAAGTCGGAAGAGGAGATTGACTTCCTTCGTTCCAATCCCAAAATCTGGAATGTTCACAGTGTCCTCAATGTCCTTCACTCCCTGGTAGACAAGTCCAACATCAACCGGCAGTTGGAGGTGTACACAAGCGGAGGTGAGTGCTGCCTGCCATCTGTTCCGAATGATTAGAGACAGCAGGAAGCGCGGAGGGGTCATTGAGACTCTCCTCAGTCTTGGGCTGTTGTTTGTCTTTGCTTTTGGGTGTGAACAGTAGCCGAGCACTGAACTTGGCTCCTGAGCTTGGCAGTTGTTGGCTGACAGACCGAAGCAGCACTTCTGAGACGTGCCTTTGTAAACACTTCTACTGTGTCTCCAGGGCTTTTGTTTAGATGAAGCGCTTTTCTTTTTGGTGTCAAGACTGCTTTGCACTCTTAAAAGATTGAGAATCACAAAGTTTATGTAAAAATTTTTTTCTTCAGTGAGAAGAGTGGCATTTTTGCAAATCTCTATAGTGTCTGGCTTTTAGAAGAGTGGATTCTTATTTCTGCTTCTGCTTTCAATCTGTTGGCAGTATGCTGTGTCATTTGGAGTCTGTGAGGGAAATCTGGCCTCACAAAGATACGTAATTGGGAAAAAGGAATTTTTAATAAACAGCCTCTTCAGGTAGATAACACACCCAAACTTGACAAGTGGTGTCCTTCAGGGTAGTTGCAGTGAAGAATCTGAAACCATATTAGTGAACTTTTACTTTATCGCATTAAAGTTTGTTGTCCTCCTGCAGCTTGAATGAGTCTTTGACACATACATGATTCTGTAAAATAATGGTTCATTAAATCGTAAAGATTTCCTAAATGTGGACACATTTTTTTATACTATTTTTTAATTCTATTAAAAATCGTAGGTTACTTTTGCCATCAATCTCATCAGATGAGTATTTGATTTGGAAGCTGTTGAGCTCATAGTGACATTTACAAGTTTTATAAAATTCTAATTTTTGCTTAAAAACTGAAATTTTTTCTTGGCAGTGAACACCATCAGGTGCTTTCATTGAAACAGGCTAGCTTCATTCCTGTTTGAGAAAATGTCTGCTAAGTACCCAAATCTAAATAACCCTAGTTTGTATGTCCATCGTTCTTTCAAGGAAAAATAGTATTTTGTGAAAAAAAAAAAGTGGCTAGTTCTTTTACTGCGAGCGTGTGATGGTACAGACTATAACGCTGGCCAGTACAGCTGCGTCACCACCAAGTTGTCAGTAGTTTTACTTCGCGTTGTTTTTGTATCATTGTGCAAATTCAACTCCGTGGGAAAGGCAAGGAGCATCTTAGTGTTATTAGGAAAATAGCTTTGACCTCGTGGACTTCCTGAAAGGAGGGGCCTTGTTGAGTAACTTACTGATAAGAGGAACTTTCTCATATTCACAAGTGTTTTGGAACCAAAAAAAAATAAAAGAACTGCTACATTCTACCCAACTTCGGTAAATTTAAGACTAGCATAAGGCCAGGCATGCTATTTCTTGGAGTTCCTTCGACGGGAGAACTATTTTCTGTTACAGGAAGCTGTAGAGGCTGGCAGTGGGTGAAGAGTTTACTGAGTGACATTCAAGGGTCAGGCTTGCCATCCTGAAGCGTACAGTGTCTGTCTCTCTCAGGTGACCCCGAGAGCGTGGCTGGGGAGTATGGCCGGCACTCCCTCTACAAGATGCTTGGCTACTTCAGTCTGGTGGGGCTTCTCCGTCTGCACTCACTGTTGGGGGATTACTATCAGGCCATCAAGGTGCTGGAGAATATCGAACTGAACAAGAAGGTAATTATTTGTTTCTTCTGCCTGTCTTTCCAGCGCCATAAAATCCATCTGCTTCAAGAGAAACATCTATTAGGACAAATATTGGGGAGGTGAGAGAGGACTCTTTCCCAGGCCAGCTGAAAGTTGAGAACTGGGAAACCACTCAGGTGAAAATCTGAACCTGGACAAGGTGGTTTCTCTTTGATGCTTAACACTTAAAATATTGAGCGATCTTTTGATTGTGTTTTCAAAACAGAATGATAATGGCAGATTCTACCATTCTAGTTGCCTCATATCATTTGACTGAATTGGTGAATGGTACAGTCTGTGCTCAGAGCCTGTGACTCCAGAGCCAGAGCTCTTCGGGGTTGCTCAGGGCCTCTGCCGGGATGCTCTCAGTGCTTCCGCCTCAGCTGACACTAGGCCCCGCCAACTTTCAGATCCCATCAGGGGGGAATTGGTCTTGGGCCTCATGAATGCTGCTTCTGTCTCCTTCCACAGAGCATGTACTCTCGTGTGCCCGAGTGCCAGGTCACCACATACTATTACGTTGGTTTTGCTTATTTGATGATGCGTCGCTACCAGGATGCCATCCGGGTCTTTGCCAACATCCTCCTCTACATTCAGAGGACCAAGAGCATGTTTCAGAGGACCACGTACAAATATGAAATGGTAAGGGGGCCTCCAACCACCTGACTCCTTTGGCACCTATGCCAACAGTTTTTGGTAAACGCCATCCAGATTTTTGCTTTTTTGTATGCTTTTTCAACACAACGATTTTTTAATGGCTGGTCTACTCTAATAAGAGTTTCTTTTGTTTTGTGTATTACACCTTGACAACAAGGAGAGTATCTTTTAGCTGGCACTGTCCCCAGCAGCCTAGAATTATTTATTTAGCAATAGTTTGCTTAGTGTTCTCTGGGCTCTGGGTATTGTCCTCAAGACAGTGGAGAAGGAAGGTCCAAGACATGCGTAGAATAGGGGGATACTTTTAGGAGAGTAAAGCTGTTGACTTGGAAGTGTAATGTAGCTGCACAAATAAACCATTTTGCCTGGAGGGCAGGAGAGTATTCAAATTGGAGTGTTACATTCTGGGGTAGCCTTTGTTACCCAGCTAAAGTATTTAGTCTTTATAGGCATTGAGGTACCATCAAAGTTTTCTAGGTGAATTGATCATAACTGGTGTGGGAGGATTGACCTGCCAGTGATGTGTGTGGCAAACTGAAGAGACTAAGGTACCAGTAAAGAGTCCAGGAGACAACTAAGGAGGACCTGGAACTAGGCGGGAATTGAATAGAGCTAGAGGGAGGGATGGGAGAGACGTCGGGAAAGTTAACTGGCGCAAGACAAAGGGAGAAGACAAAGATCTGTGCAGAGCATGTGGGAGGATGGTGGGGCCATGTTGGCAGTGGGGACCTTGGAAAGTCCGTTTCATTGGTCCCTGCACCAATCTCTCCTCCCCCAGATTAATAAACAGAATGAGCAGATGCACGCGTTGCTGGCCATCGCCCTGACCATGTACCCCATGCGCATCGACGAGAGCATTCACCTCCAGCTTCGGGAGAAATACGGGGATAAGATGCTACGCATGCAGAAAGGAGACCCACAGGTCTACGAGGAACTTTTCAGCTATTCCTGCCCCAAATTTTTGTCACCTGTAGTGCCCAACTATGACAATGTGCACCCCAACTACCACAAGGAGCCCTTCTTACAGCAGCTGAAAGTGTTTTCTGATGAAGTGCAGCAGCAGGCTCAGCTCTCAACCATCCGCAGCTTCCTCAAGCTCTACACCACCATGCCTGTGGCCAAGCTGGCCGGCTTCCTGGACCTCACAGAGCAGGAGTTCCGTATCCAGCTGCTTGTCTTCAAACACAAAATGAAGAACCTGGTGTGGACCAGTGGCATCTCCGCCCTAGATGGTGAATTTCAGTCAGCCTCTGAGGTTGATTTCTACATCGATAAGGTATGGCTGCCCATTGGGGTAGGTTCTCTGGGGCACTCTCTGTTCATTCGGCAGTAAATATTTATTAAGCTCTCACTGTCTTCCAGTCACTGTTCTGAGCATTTGGGATATACCGGTGAATAAAATTAACAAAGATTTCTGCCTTTTGGCTGATATTCTAGTGTAAAAAACTTGACAATAAGCGTTCTAATTAAGCAAACCATGTGGTGGTGAAGGTGTTGCCAAGTGTTACAGAGTCAGGGCAGTGGTGGTACCAGCCACAGTAATAAGTGAGGAGGTCCGCGTAGGCTCTGTTGAGAAAGCGAGATTGAAGGAGATGAGGAGATTAGCCAAGCAAATCTTTGGGTGAAGAGCATTCCAGGCAGAGAGGGAGCAGTTAGTGCAAAGGCCCTGGGGCAGGAGTGAGCCCAGTGTGTTTAGGAGACCTTGCTGCAGTGTGGCTAGAGTGACCTGAGGAGGCTGGAAAAGAAGAGGGACAGGTGCTCTGTAGACTGCTGGAAGTACTTTAGCAAGTGGAAAGCCATCGTCCTGACTCGTACTGCCCTAGATGAGCACTGCCTGATTTGAACTTCTTATGATGGGATTGTACAGTATGTGCTCTTTTTGTGTCTGGCTTCTTTCACGCCACATTTTATCTGAGGGAATCACCACCTAGTGTTGTGTGTAGCTGTAGTTCATTCATGCTTAGTGATCTGTGAAAGTGCAACACCTGTAATTATTGACTGCGATTTTTTCATTCTTATTGCTAATGGACGTTTGGGTGGGTTTTGGCTATTATAAAAAGTACACGTAAGACTTGATGCAGTGGTTGTCAGTGCTCCATTTAAGTTTTTTTTTTCTTTTTTTAAAAGTGATATATAGCTGTGTATGCAGAGTTATTTCTGGAAGGATGCACAATCAATGTAGCAGTGATATCCTCTCCAGAGGAGAAGTGGGTTGAGGAACAGTGTTAGTTTTCACTGTTGGGATTTTAAGTTCAAGTTGGACATTTTATTTATCCTAATGAGGTTTTTAGGAGTAATTTGTTTCCTTAAGTGAGTTTTTTTCAGACTTAAAATGTGTTCAACTCCTAGAATTGTTCTTTCCATGAAATATCTATCACCTCTCCTTTTTGTTTCTCCCCTGTACATACACTCACAAGTAAGGAAAACATATTCAGACATACTAGGAACCCTGATGAGGACTTACACCAGTCAGTGGACTGGTATCTTTCATCTCTTTCTAGAATATTCTTAGCCAGTATTTCTTAGATATTGTTTCTGCTCTATTCTCCTCCTTCTGGAGTTCACATTTAATGTATGTAGACCTCACTCTGTCCTCCATATCTCTTAAACCCATCTTCCATCTTTTTCTCCTTCATTCTAGATAATTTTTGTTTGAGCCTTCTATCCCTAATTAATTTCTTCAGATCTATTTCTTGCTTTCTCTAATTTTTTTTTCACTCATGATGCAGAGTTTTCTTACGTGCTTGGTTGTATTTTACTACATAGTCATTGTCCTTTAAAAACTATTTGTCATATTCTTTGAAGGCTAGATGGAACATTCATTTCTCTAGAGGGGATTTCCTTTTGCCTCTTCAAGATGCCTGGGGATATTATTGGTCTGTGACCACCATAGACTGAGCCTGGAGCCTGAGGTCTCCCGGACCAGCCATCGGACCAGCCCCTGCTCCAGATTGTCCGAAAAATCACCTTGTGTTTATAACATCTCAGGGATAGGTCTTTTTCTTTTATTCCCTTCCCCACACTTGGCGAGCATTGCTTGGTGTAAGGAATGAGATCGCGGTTCTCTTCTGGTTTAACATTAGCTCAAGGGTGGAGCCATCCAGGGTCCCAACGTTACGAGGTGGGTCTTCTGTTGGACCAGCCTGGCCTTGGTTTGTCCCCTCGGCCCAAGTTGTCTAGGATTAGCAGATGCCCTCAACACAGATGGGGCTTCTGTGTTTTGCTTAAAATGGTTTCTGTTTTCTCTTAAATAGTTCTTTATTCTCTTTTCAGCTCTTTGATGCTATAAGGAGATTTCAAAAAATAATTTATCCTGCATTTTTAATTGTTTTCAAAAAGTGTTGGTCTAAACATACTACCTTTTTTGATAGTCTTTTAGATGTAATTTGCACAACAAACTACCATTTTAAAGGGCACAATTTCCTGACTATTAGTAGATTAATAGTGTGGTGCAGTCATCTCCACTATTTAATTCCACATTTTCGTCATCCTGAAAAGAAACTCCCTGCTCATTAGCAGTCAGTCATCCCTAGTTCTCCCCTTGCCCCAGTCCCCGGCAGACCAGTAATCTGCTTTCTGTCTGAGGATTTATCTATTCCTGACATTTCATATAAATGGAATCATAAACCATGTGGCCTTTTGTATTTGACTTTTTCCAGCAAGCATGTTTTCAAGTTTTATCCAAGTTGTAGCATGTATCAGTACTTTATTCCTTTTTATAGCTGAATGATATTCCACTGTATTGCTACATCGCATTTTGTTTAGTGATTATTTAATGAATATTCACTTTCTGGCTATTGTGGACAACACTGCTGTGAAAATTTGCATACAAGTGTTTGTGTGAAGATATTCTTGGGTATATACCTGGTTGCTGGGTCAGTTTGTTTTTGAAAGCTCATCTTGTTAAACCAAATCCTCCCACTTAGAGTTTATAGCTTTTGAAAGACTTGGTTGATATTCATCAGAATTTAGCGGCCCCTGACTTGAACAGACTCACTGAAAGTAGAAACACATCAATAGTGGAAGTTTTTTAATGTTTTAAATCATGCTTTTAAAAATCAAACAGAATCGTCCCCTGAGGTATCACGTCGACTACTACAGCCCTTTCTGAGTGTATTCGCAGTGGCTGACATGTACACATTCTTTGGCGGTGTCAGTAACCTGCTTTACCTGTTATCTCTTAGGGACCCGGCAGAACCAGTCCCAACTATGTGGACGGTCTTTTAGTAAAACACTTCTCCCGAGTTAGTAACTTGGTTATAACTGATAAAATTTTGCTGTAAAATTAAATCAGGTTAAATTAATAACAGTATGATTCGAAGTCCCTACTTGAAAAAGTTTGTAATTGCACGTTTTTGTTTTTATTATTCATCTTTCTGGTTCAGGTTCATCTCCGGCAAAATGCTTTCTTTTTTTAGCTTTTCTCATTTCATCCTTGACTTGAAAAAATCCTTTCAAAGTTTCAGAAAGTTCTTAAGTCTTAACATAGATTATGTGGGAATTTACAATTAAAATGGCATTCAACAAAATATTTTGAGCTAAAGTACAAAATTTAAAATCTGGGCTAATTTGTAATCTGGTCAACAGCATATGAGAATAAACTACTGTTTTAAATGTTTTTATTGGCAAAAGATTCATGTTCATTGAAAAAAACTAGAAAATGAAAATAAATGAGTTAACAAGAAGAAAATAAAAATTGTCTAGAAAGAAAGAGCTGCTGTTAACTGGAAAAGCAATTCAGGTGTTTATCTCGTACTTAGCATCATAAATCCAGACGTGGCTCCACCTCACTGCTTTTCTGTGACTCTCGTTCCCACAGGACATGATTCACATCGCAGACACCAAAGTCGCCAGGCGCTATGGGGATTTCTTCATCCGGCAGATTCACAAATTTGAGGAGGTGAGAGGTGTGCAGGTCGGAGACAGAGGTTAGGGACTGTGTGGGGAGTTTTAACTTTTTTTTTTTTTTCATTTTTATCTTCAGGAATGCCTGAAATTGACCCTTTTAAGTTTCTGAGCTAGACTGGCTGGCTGCTTGGGGTTTGGGAGTTGGGGTTGGGCCTATAGAAGTTGCTATGTCAGCCTTCTCTGGGGCATCTCTTTCCAAGATCTCCCTTTGCGGGTGGCCAGCGATCCTTCTCTCCCTCTCTGGCATTTCCTAATATGGGTGGATTCACTGCCTTCTCTCACCCATCCCTCCCCATTTGGCATTTATTCTGCAACTTAGACAGGTCTGGCCAGTTCCTACAGGCAGAGGACAGGGAGCTCTGTTTTGACAGATTCGATGCATTCCATGTCTTGCCCTAGAAGACTTGCGAGTCAAGCCAAATACTCCTAGGGAGTAGGTCTTTCTTTGTGGCCATAGCTGGAGCCACTGTGTCCTGGTGCTTTGAGTCCTCCAGCAGAGGTCACCACTCGTGTGGTTCACACCACTGGGCTCCTCTGGCGGGGTGGTAATACAGCCCTGGCATGTCTAAGCCACTCTGAGTCCCTTCTTGTGTATGAAACGGACACAGCAATATAGGATGTGTTCGTTGAGTGTGAAGAGCAGATAGAGCAGTCTGCATGGATTGTGAGGGCTCCGGTGAATGGTGGGTGGAGGACCTAATGGAGGATCTAAGGGGGCTTTACGCACTGAGTAGCCACCCCTGCTCACATCAGAAACACTCCTCCCTGACTTCAGAGGGCCGGCCCGGAAGTTTTTGATCTGGTCGTCACACAAACCATAGGAAAAGGTTTGGTGAAACCCCCTATCTGACTTTGCTTTTCTTTCCCTTCTAGCTCAATCGAACTCTGAAGAAGATGGGACAGAGACCCTGATTACATTCACACCTGCATTAGTCAGGAACCTATTTTGACGTCATTGTTGTTGGGGGAGTGTTTTTGCCACAGTGAAGCCTTTACCTACTTCAGTCATCAGCCAGTCAGCTGAGTTGAAATTTATTTGAATCAAGGACAAATGTGTTAAATAGGTCTCAGTAAAGGATCTTTGGAGCCAGATTTGTCATCTCATTATTGTTGGGGAGCATCTTGGATAGGGCAACAATAGGTAATTGTCCACGTGTCATGATATTTTCTCTCAATGCCTCAATTGTCGATGTTTAAATTGAATTATTTAATCCCTGTGTCCATAAAGCACTGTAGAGTTTACAGGACGTTTTCACATTCAGTATTTTATTCGTACCTCCCAAGAATCCTGTGAGCATTAAATGACCTGCCATAATTTGCATGCTTGTTAGCGGAAGTGCTGCTGAGTCCCTCCTGCTGCCAGGAGCCACGCTAAGAGGAACTCAACGTACACTGCTTACACCTGCAGCCTGGCTTTAGCAGTAGTGTCCCCATTTTGTTGAGGAAATGGATTTGGGGAGTTAAGTGACTTGATCAAGTTAGAAAAAGGCCAGCAGTTCTCTCCAAACTACTACTTTTTCCTTCTGTTGTCTGTTGCCCAGGTCCTTGTCTCCTCACACGGGAAATCTCTGGCTTGTGTTGCGTGCAGCCTCTTGCCCCCTCATGAGTTTGGTGCTGCTGCGTGCGTGCCAGCACCCGCACGGCCAGTCACAACTGAATTGTGTCTTTTTCATTCTCACTGCCATCCCTCCCTTAAACACCTTATGAGCTCTGCCATCTTGGGGACTTCTCTGAGGTGGCATCTTCTGCACCTCAACATCCAGCAGCCCATACTATTTCTTATCAGCCACTTTTTAAGCTTTTCTAACAAAGCACAGATAATGCAGGTCTAAGAAAATTGAAAACTTGACTGAAGCTGGTTGTCTCAGGCATCTCACCCGACCTCCCCAGCAAAGGTGAAATGTTCTTGGAGCTGTAGAAACTCTGTATTCAGGAGGAGGCCCTCACGTCTGCACAGTTTATGCATTATCTCACGAGGCCCTCACGTCTGCACAGTTTATGCATTATCTCACTTACTCTGGGGAATGGTAAACTTGGTGTCCTAACTTTATTGAGGAACGTGAGGAAAGTTTATTAATTACTTGGATGAGTAATTAAATAGCTCATCCAAGGTCAAAGTAATAGGTAGTGAAGTCAGGGCTTTTGTTTCCCAAACTTGTGTTTTTATTTTAGAAAGTCCTACCTTAAGAATGGCCAAAAGGTGAAACAACACTAGGTAACCATAGAAATCTGCGTGGTGTGTATACGAGCCCTAAAGTAAAGGGGTATTTCCTGTAACTCGGGAGGACACGGCTGGTGACGCCGTCCCTCCCACCCGATGACAGGGTACTATGAATTCTTAAACTAGGCTTTGTGCTCTCCTGGTGTGATTGGTCTCTCTTGAGTTCTGGTAATAAGGGAGCTTGAGAACAAGGGAAGAACCACTGATTTGAAGGGGTGACATCTGGATTCAAGTCTGACTTGTGTCACTAATTTGCTCTGACCTCTGTGGGCTAGCAGTCTTGACTGAAAATGGAAGATCTGTCTCCCCAGGAGGTGAGATGAAATGAGTGTGCAATGCCATGTTGCCCACTGCTGTGCAGTACCCCTGAGGGTTCTCAGTGCCTGTTCCATGTGCTTGTCATGGGGAGCTCTATGGTAGTCAGTGGCTGGAGATGAGCAAAATGGCTTTCTGTTATCCTGGCTATCAGTGCTGTACTTGTCACCCTGAGGTGGGCACCAGTATGGCCTGGGATGGAAGTCCCTGTTTAGATTCCAAGCTCTGTTCCTTAGATGTAAAATGAGGATAATAGAATCTGCATTACTGAGTAGTTGTGAGGAATAAATAAAATGCTATTCAAGTGCCCAGTATGCTGCCTAACCTATAATGCACGCTCAGTTATGTACTCCTCCCTCACACTTCAAATTTATAAGCTTTTCTGTATCTTTTTTTTCCCCCATTAATACAATACTGTTGAGTGCTGTAGTGGGCTGAATGCTGGTCTCAAAAAGATATGTCCATGTCCTCACCTCTGGATCCTGTCAATGTGACACTTGGAAAAAGGTTTTCACAGATGTAAGTTAAGTATCTTAAGATCATCCTGGATATCCAGGTGGCCTCTAAGTCCAGTGACCAATGTTATCATAAGAGATACGGAGAGATGGAGGAGGAGAAGGCCACGTGGAGACAGAAGCAGAGATTAGAGTCACAAAGCCACAGACAGGAACACCTGGAACCAAGGAACTGGAAGAGGCGAGGAAGGGTCTGCCCTAGCGCTGATCCCGTGATTTTAGGCTTTTGGTTTCCAGAACTATGAGAATAAGTTTCTGTTTTAAGCCACCAAGTTCATGGTGACTAGTTATGGCAGTCCTAGGGACTAATATAATACAGTGTCTTCTCCTCCACATCAGGCCGTCGTAGGATTTCGTGCCCAGTGGTTGGGTCCTTTTCCTACAAGTGAGCCTGCCAGGCGCACTGCAGGGCAAGGGGAAAATGGAAGTGGATAAAAGAAAATCCCTAAAAACAAGTTTAAAAATCCCTGTCTTCATGGGCTTTAATTTTAATGGGTGGAGCCTGGTGCTAAACCCTATTTCGTATGTTGGGTGGAGATTAGTGTCATGGAGAAAAATCAAGGGTAGGTGTTACCATTTTGAATAGGACAGAAAAGAGCACGGGTTGGTATAATTGGGGCAGAGACCTGAAGGGAGCAAGGGGGCAATGTGAAACCTGGGGAGGTTCCAGGAAGAGGAAACCAAGGGCCCTAAGGCCAGAGCGCATTCCATGTGTTGAGAGAATGTAGCAGAAAGGTCAGAGGGAAAGGTCGGAGGGAGCGGAGGGAGCAAGGGGGAAGGGAGGAGGAGAGGCCAGAGAGGGGTGAAGCTCCAAGTCACATATAGGGCCCTGTAGGTGACTGACTATAAGGACTGTGACTGAGTCTAAGTGAGGTGGGAAGCCATTCGTCACTAGGGAGGTTACAGAACTTGTCCAAGTTACCAGAGCAAAAGAGGAGCCCAGTTTTGAGGCCTATGTCATCTGGAACACCATCCTACAACTCAGCCCTGCCTCCCAAAGGAAGGAAAAACAAGCAGCCTCTGAATAGTCGGTCCAAACATTCATAGGACTCTTGGTAGCTTTCCAAGTACTTCATTTCTTACCTTCCTGGATCCTAATGAATGGCAGAGTTGGGATCCCGCCAAGTGTTTTGATGGCCAGGCCAGTGCCAGCCAGGCTTCCTTACCTCCCACAGGGCCTGTCTACTCCCTGGTTCCCTGGCCTCCTAAAGAATGGCCTATCTAGCACCATCTCTTCTGCCGTACCCACCACTGTTCCTGACATTTGGCTCGGGAATTCAGACCCACCTGAGCAACTCCTGGGATTAACTTGGTTCGACTTCAACACCAGAGTCTCCTGTCTCCAGAATAAAAATTCTGCCCTGTCAAGGTGTGCTGTGTCTGACACAGCCTCTTGGCACTCGTCTCACTTTGCTGGGAGACAGGCCATGTCAGGAGCCCAAGGTCACAGACCCAGAGTGTGCACCCAGCTTGGGCCATTTCCCAGTGGCTTGGTCCAGGTCCAGTGGCAGTGCTGAGCAGCCAGCAGCCCTTGTGAGGGGGCAGGCGCAGCTGAACTCTGCCTGGTACCACTTGAGGAATGCGGGGCATTCAGCAGCTGCAGCCAACTCGCAAGATCTTTATTCCATCTGCCCAGAGGGGAGGAAGTAGGTTCATAATCCTCCCATGAGTAATGGGAGTGAGGGTTTTGTCATCAGGAAATGGGAGGCTCTGGGTGCTCCCAGTTACCTAAAGTTCCTGCACCAGCAAGAGAAGGTAGATCAGATGGGTGGGCTTGGGCTTGCTCAGACCTGCGTTTGAATTCTGACTCTCCACATCCTAGCTGTGTGATCAGGGCCAGGTTACTTAGCTTCTCAATGCCTCATTTTCCTCATCTATAAAGGGGATAGCATCTGCCTCAGGATTGTTCTGTTGGTTAAATTATATAAAGCACTTAGCATGGCACCTGTCCATAGAGTGAGATTAGGGAATGAAGATCATTATTAGCTGTCTGTGGCCTTGGAAATCAGAGTCAGAGATTATAAAGGCAGAAAGATCGTGTGTAGATTAGCATGGCTGCTTTGTAGTGAAGCTGGGACTCAGCCTCCAGACTCACCTAGGTGCTTTCCCCATCCCCTATTCCTCCATGGACCAAAGGCAGGCCTGTGCAGAGACAGTGTAGAGGTCGGTTCAGAGAGGCCGAGACGCTTGTCTAAAGTAGCCCAGCTGCAGAGGAGCTGGGCCTCACATAGAGTGGTGGCAGCAGGCATGGGGAGAGGCGGAGGAATTCAAGAGCAGTTTGGGAGGTAACACCAGGCAGTTGGCCGGTTATGGGGGTGAAGGTGGGTGAGATGCCCAGGCTTCTGGGATGGGGTAGGTGGAGCAGGTTTGGAACGGGAGGCCTGTGCAGGTAGGTAGACAGTTGGATTCACACATGACATTGAGGAACCTGTGGGACATCCCAACAGAGATGCCCAGGGCATAAGAATTTGGGCAAAAGCAGTCAACAGTGGAGGCTGGAACCTTGATCTTCAGACCCCAAGGCTTCCTCTTACAGTGTCTCTGGCTTCCTCATACACTGGACTGTGAGTCCAAGATGACGCTTCTCTTTCATGTGGCCTTAACCGTAGGTGGCTACTGACCACCTCCTCATCTGAAAAATGAGGCAGTGGGACCAGCCGTTGTTTGAGGGCTGCAGTCCTGCAGTTCTCAAATTCTGGGTAACACCCACAATTGGGCCAGGAGCCCTATTTAAACACCTAAGGAAAGAAGCACTACTTGAGATCAATAGCCTTTGCAGTAAAGACAATTTGTTGAATGAATGAATGATGAATGCACGAGGAAGTGAGTGAACAAGGATTGAATGAAACGATGTAAGTAAACAGCAGGTTCTTGAATAATGTTTTATTCAATGTCATTTAATTATATAACGTTGACGAGAAAAAAAAATCAATCCCCAGCTGGGGCCATTGTGTGGAGTTTGCGCGTCCCCCCCAGTCTGTGTGAATTCTCTCTGGCTACTCCAGTGTCCTCCCACATCTCAAAGATGCACACGAGGTGAACTGACATGTCTGCATTGTCCCAGTCTGAGTGAGTGGCTGGGTGGGGGGCGCTCCCTGCGATGGAAGGGCATCCTGTCCAGGTTGGGTCCCACCTTGCACCCTGAGCTGCTGGGGTGAGGCCACCTTGTGACCCTGAACTGGAATAAGCAGGTTGAAAAATAATTCTTACTTGTTTTTGTGACTCTTTCTTAAAGGTGTGTAGAGCTCACATTTAGTTCAATGTTTAATATTAGAAATGTTCTGCATCCTTATTTAGAAGTTGGGTGATGTTTTCATGACCAGAAATATGCCCTAAGAACTTTACTCTTGTTTCAGTCAATTGGCCTATGGTAAAACTGGTTTCGTTATATGTCATTTTGCTTAAAGTTGCAGTTTCCAAGAACCTATTCGACAATGGTAAGTGAGAGCTTACTGTATGAATAAGTGATGAGGTGTGCCTTAAGTCCTTGCTGGAACATAGAGCTATAGAATGAATAAATGATGGATGTGTATGCACTGTCTGGCACAGTCTTTTAGCAAGTGAAAACCATGGCTGTGTCGTCACTGGCTCTTCCTAACAGTGGCCTTTCATCCTCACCCCGCCTGCCCTGCAGACTGGAGATGCGCTGGAGTGTGCTGTGGCTGGGAGTCAGGAGCTGGTCTCTGGTGTGGGGGAAGGGCATCAGGAAGAGGCCAAGAAGGAGGCAGGGGTGGCCCATTTGAAGGTCCAAAGCCTGAACAGCAATTTCCTGATGTTTTCCAGAAGGAGGTGGGTATGAGATTCAGCGAGTCATCCTGGTTCCTGTGGCTCCACATTCTTGTCAAGCCTGCAGCTGAAAAATCCCAGCTTTTCTTTATTTCTGGCCCCACCCTGTCTTTATCCAGCCACCTGATCAAAGTCAACATACCTTCCTTTTGCCCCCACCCCCACTCTGGTATCTTTCCCTGGGATCAGTGGACATGGGAGAGTGGACTTCACTCTCTGGTCACGGCTGGGAAGTGGCAGGGAACTTAGGTTAACCTGACACTGCTCTCTTAGAAGCTAGGAGATTTCAGACACACTGCTTAACTTTTCTGAGTATCTTCCTCATCAAATGAAGAGAATAATTCTTCCCCACGTACCCGGCACTTTTAAGTCTCAGCATATAAAGTTGTAGAGTGTGATACAAGAGTTTGGCGTTACTCATATTCGTCCCAGATGTGTTATATTGTATCACCTGGAGGTGAGGTGTGCCCTCTCTAACCTGTATTCTATTTAGAGGAAAAAGCAACTCACTCTCAGAGGCTGGACAGTCTCACTTCCTGTTTTAGACAGGAAGAGCCGCCATGCTCACCATTCCGTGTGGATAGTCAGGTAAGTGGGACGCAAACAGTCCTTTTCTAGTGTCCGACAGCCTTGTCGGGTGGTCTGACCTGGCTAACTGAAATTGCTCCAGCCTGACAACCCCTTCTTTGTCAGTTGGTCCTCAGAGGAGAGGCGCCCTTCTTGTGTTAGGAAGGCTCAAACCATTTCCACTCTGCCTGTTTTTGACTTGTGGAGCTGGCCAGGTCGATACTGATGGGTATTGGGAGGGCTCCTGCCCCCATGACTCCACCATAACCCCAGGTACTCCTAAAGAGTCAAAGCATAA
Source organism: Pteropus medius (assembly GCF_902729225.1). Lineage (NCBI taxonomy): Eukaryota > Metazoa > Chordata > Mammalia > Chiroptera > Pteropodidae > Pteropus > Pteropus medius. The sequence goes on along the minus strand of NW_024347791.1, from coordinate 701,594 downwards.
ACAGGGGCTGGCTTTGCAGGCCCAACCCTAAGTCAGGCCCTCCAGTCTCCTGCTCCTTCCTGCCAAATTTCTGTCCTGAGCCCCTCTCGTAGAGCAGCAGGAGCCCATCCACTAGGGCCTTGAGTACTGCATCCACCCAGAGCCAGCCCTGCGAGCCTACCGGGAGAGTCCCAGGGCCCAGTATGTTTATTGCAGTTGGAAGTGAGGTGGGAGCATTGTGACCAGGGCCTCCAGGGGCTGTGGAGCTGGGGCTCCTGGGAGGTTCTTGCTCACCAACCTCACAGGTACACAACCATGAATGGAAACTAGTTGTGCACTGGCGAACTGGACACAATGCCTGCCACAGTGCACCAGTGACACATCTTAGTGGTGCAAGTTCTTTGTGAAGTCAGAAAGAGCTGGATAGACTTCCAACTGTACCTTTCGACAGCTGCGTGGCTTCAGGCAGGCTTTAACTTCTCAGAGCCTTCTCATCAGTAAACGGGATGGTGTGATAGTCCCTGGCTCGCAGAGTTATTGCGAGGAGTCAAAGAGGTAGTGCCCATTGACAAAAACATCGTGCATGCACAGACACACACATCTACCATATGCTTAGTGCTCATAAAGATTAACTATCTTTATTGAGGATCTCACAGTACGGTGGGAAGAGATACATATGTACAAATCAATGCCACGAGATGTAGGCAACTTCGAAATGCCACCCATCTCATGCAGCCTTCAGGGATGTCCCTTCAGTCCCCAGGCAGGAAATGAAAGGCTCCTTCTGGAAGCCCCGTGCATTTTGTTTAGCTCCCCATTACATTCCTTATCTTTTCTTTCTGTGGCCATTTTTTTGTAGTTGTTTACATAATATCTCCACACTGGCCTGCCAGTCCTTCCAGAGTAGGCATGTGGATTCATTTCTAAAATCAGCAAGGGTATTCCCTCTGGGTTCCATCTGATTCTAAGGATGGGATTCTGTGAGAAGACCATAAGTTGTGGCTTCTGTCTGGGCCTATCAGGGAAGGCTTTAGGGAAGAGGTGATGGCTGAGCTGGGCCTTGAAGGCTATGTAGGATTTGGAACAGTAGGGATAGGCATTTCAAGAACAGCCAAAAGGGGCAAGGGACAGTGTGGCAGGCTGAGACCCAACCAAGCAACCTGTAGCACAGAGAGTGAGGGCCAGGAAGATGGGGTCTAGTCTCCCCTCTCAGGCAGCATGTGGTCTTCTCTGTTCTGGAACGGTTAGTGGGAGGGTTGTTTGGTTTGGGGGTAAGGATGCGAGTCTACTTGCTTAGTCCTGAACGGATATTCCAGAATGTGTCTGTGTGTATATGTGGGCAGCAGCGTGGTCTGTGGAGAAAGGCTTGGGATGACCGAACTATCCTCAGACATACCTGAGATTCCAGGGGACCCAGGCCACATCTAGATAGGCCGGGACTCAGGATGTCCTGGCATGCTCAGGACATGCCTCTGGCCCAGCGAGGATGCAGGAGACCTGCGAAGCAGCTGCCACTCCTGCTACCCGAGCCTCCCACACGCCTCCTGCAGCCCGCGCTCTTGAGGTACCACAATGCTCCTATTGTCCACAGTCTGCCAAGCTGCCCCCCCAGGGAGCAGCTCAGAGCCCAGGGCCCTGGAAGAGCCCTGAATCCTGGGCACAGCTGGGTAGGTGGAAAAGCAGTGGTCAGACTCACATGGAACTCGGAGAATCCTAGAATCTGGCAGTCAGGGAAGCTTAGAAAAAGAAAATCCTAGAATTAGAACACCACAGGTGCCGAGGCTCCAGGCTGTCTGGACTGAAGGGATGGCCCCGTTCCAAAGCTGCCCTCCCTCGTCTTTTATTTTTTCTTCATAAAGTTATACTTGCTCCACCTGACTTACCCAGATTTCTCATCTTGCACGGATCTGCTAGTGACCCTGGTACTGTGTGGGCAAATTTCCTCTTGTTCATCTGGGGCTGGTTTTACTTTAAAACTAGAGCCTGATTTGCTTCTAGCAACGTTCAACTGCAAATAACGTGTGCTGGTATGAGAAAGTTAGAATGACCTTTTTTTTTTTTTTAAGTGACTGGTTAATACTATGACCAGAACAAGAGTTTAAAAATTAATTAGCAACAAATAACGGTATGGTTCCACTTATATTCAGTACCTAGAGTGGTCAAATACAGAAATAGAAAGGAGAATGGTGGTTGCCAGAGGCTGGAGGGGAGGGGTAGGAAATTGGGAGTGAGTGCCAATAGGTACAGAGTTTTGGGAGCAATAAAAGTGTTCTAAATGAAATAGTGGTGATGTTTGCACAACTCTGAATGTACTGAAAACCACTGAACTGCATACTTTAAAAGGGTGAATAGTATGGTATGTGAATTATATCTCCAAGCGGTTATTTAAAAAGTTATACCTGCTGTTGTTATAAATTCAAACCATAATGACCTGTAAAAGGTGAATCTGCCATACCCCACAATCTCACTCCCAAAATTCACCACTGATAGCATTTGGGCAGGTATCCTTTCTTCCTGATGTCTTAAAATTCCATATACATGCACATATAAATGTTTAGATATGTAAATATACATGACATACGGGTATGTGATACTGTTTTTTGCAAAAATGGGATCCTATTATACCTGTTATTCTGCAGCTTGCTTTTTTCACTTTTTTCGCTTCTTTTGAGGATGTATTTCCACGACGTCCTTTTTTACAGCTGTGTGTTTTTCTTTTTTCTGCTGTGCTGAAACTGAATGACGCAGTCCCTTGCTAATGAACATTTAGATTGTCCCCAGTGCTTTGCTGTGAGCAAACAATGAACATCTTTGTATGAACATCCGGGGCCCCTAGGATAGTATTTTTGGAGGACAAAATCCTAGAAATGGGCCTGCTGCATCACATTAAAGGTGCAAATCCCCACTTTTAACTGATGTTGACATTAAACCTTGGACAGGTGACATCCTTGTCCAGGATCTTTCAGCAAGTCAGTGGCATAGAGAGTAAGTGGTGGGTGAAATGGGGCCTCTAGGTACTGCCTTCCACCCCCAGGAACACACATGCACACATGGACCTCTGGCTCTGAGAAATAAGCAGCCCACCAGCCTCCGAACAAGTGCAAAGTCGGGTGGATTCAACAGCTGGAGGTTGCCAGGGCCATGATGAAATTAGTTTTTCCCACTTCCCCTTCAGGCCCCCTTCATGGTGGTTCCTCTCCTTCTTTCTGAAATTTATCTTGAGATATCTGTGTGAAAATAAAGGTAAACCATAGGTCCTGGTTATTCATTCACTCATTCATTCCCAGTGCTCCTTCTATGTTAACTCCTCCCACCCCCAGTGGTTCTGTTTTTTTCTTCCTGCCTTTGTATCTGCCTCCTTCACAGCCCTCCTACGAAACAAGTTGGAATAGTAAATGGAAAGCATGGCAAGCGACCCCAACTAGTCAGGGGCCTCCTCCGGATGCCGGCTGTTCCTTGGGCTTCCTTTTCCCTTGCCCCTTATCATGCTGGACAGAGAAGCGAGGAGTCTGTCTCTCTCACCAGACTAGCTAGCACTTATCTGCTGGAATCCTGCCCTGCTACTGGGATACCTGCAGCTGTTACCTGGAATAAATTAGAAAGGATTCAAACTCTACCTCCCATGGCATCTCTCACTGGCTCTCATTCAGCTCGCTCTCTTGAGGGATAGGTATCATTCAGCTCAAGTGTCCTCACCCCAAGGAGGCCTTCCTTCCCTAGCCACCCTGTTCCCTAGTCTCTGTCACAGTGCCTTGCTTTACTTTCTTCTGAGCGCCTCCCTCCATCTGAAATGATCTTTGTTGATTTGTTGACTCATTCCCTGCCCATCTTCCTGACTACAACGTTGGTTCCACAAGGGCAGAAACCCTGTCTTGTTCACCCCAGGAGCAACAACGAGGTAGCAGGTGCTCAGGAAGCATTTGTTGAATCATGTTTGAATATAAATGCCTGCGCAACGTCTGGAAGGCTGTTTCAAACTGACAGCTGGAGCTGCTACTTAGGAGGGTACTGAGATTGAGACATACAGGCAAGTAGGAACTTTAGCTTTATTTTATTTTTAAATTTTCGATAAGGAGAATGTATTCACTTCTCAACTGACAGTTAAAAAAACAAACAAAAACAGTGAATGAAGGGTCCAAAGCCCTCCATCCTAATCCCGAAATTATGGCCTGATTTTGGGCCAATGACTTGCCTAACTGTCTGTGGCTTCTGACCTCACCTGTAAACACAGCCCCACCTCCCATTTGAACCCAGATTTACAGTCTGCACAGCATTTTTCCATCTATTATCTCACCTGATTACCCACAACTGGCAAAACAAAGATTAGCCCGATTTTACAGGGTAGGAAATTGGGGTTCATAGGAGTGAGTTGTCTGGCCTGTGGTCACACAGGCCCTTACTTCCTATCATGGTGAGCTGACTCAGAAATGAACTTATAAAACCTACAAATGGCTAATAGGGGCCCAGAAGGCTGTGCTGTGTAAGCTATTAGTATGGTAACAGGGATCAAGGTCAGTTTTGGAGCTGTCTTCAGGGACCTGAAGAGAGCCCCTCAGGCTGGTGAGGAGAGGGATATAATCCCTCCTGAGTTTTAACGAAAGAGTCCTAATGGTCTTTGAAGGCTGAGGTGGGTCTGGTATTAGGGTCCTGAGGTGGGTCTGGTATTAGGGTCCTGAGGCCAAGTTCTTGATGTAATGAGAGCACCTGGAAACCATCTTTCCTGGAGTTGCTTTCCCACAGAGGACAGGGAAGGTAGAAAGGTGACTGCACAGGTTTGTGAGGGGCCAGGAGCGCTGACCAGGAAGCTGGGCTCATGGTAGCCCCTTCCTAGGAAGCCCGAGAGTCCACATTTGGGGCCTAGATGGTGGTCTTTCAGCCTCAAACAGAACCAGGGTGTGAGGCTGACCTGGGCTGGCAAGCCGGGTCATCATTGTATCCTGGTCTGGGACTCAGTAGACCTTTGAGGACAGGGGATTCTCCAAGTTGGCCTCTCTCCTCAATAATTTACTCAAAAAGGCCCAGGTGACAAGTTAAATATGAAATGTTTTCAATTCATTTTACTTGTTTACCAGGTACCAGATAGCAATAGTTAGCATTTATGGGTGATGACTAAAGATCAGGGTACATTACTCTTAATCCTCTCAGCCACCTTGTAAAGAAATTATCCCCATTTCTAAGATGTAGAAGCTGAGATTCAGGGCAGCTCAAGATCATATGTCTAGGCAAGGATTCGAACCTGGGTCAGTTTGACTCCCAAATCCTTATTCTTTCCATACCCCCGGCCCCCTAGGGCTGAGGGGTGACAGAGATGACTAAGACCCTGCTCCTTCTCTTGTGGGGTGGGGCAACAGACATATCCAGCTAACTAACTATTGCACTGCTCAGAGTGATAACACTGCCAAGGCAGCTGGCAGCCCGCCAGCCATGTGGAAGGCTGATTCATCTCCTGGAGGAGGAAAGGCCTCTGGGGGGGTGGGGGTCGCAGACTCAAATTTTAAAGGGGGAACAGATGGAGAGTGAAGCTGGGGAAGTTCGAGGGCAGACCCCCAATGCCCTGCCAGACAAGGGCCTGCTTCCCATAGGTCCTTCCCAAAAGAGCCCATCCCAGGAGAGGCAGGAGAGGGGCCCCAGTGGGGAGCGGGGAGATCCCCGAGCCCACACAGTGGGTCAGGAGACCTCTGTAGGACAGGTGGTCAGGCTCAACACATCCCTGAGTGGACACCTGGACTGATGGTGGTAGTGGGGAGCATGGAGTCTCTCTGGCAGGATACTGGGAGAGGGGCTGGGGAAGACAGAACTACCTGCAGGTCAGGGGCGTTTGGGAGTGGTGAGACAGAGTGAAGACGCTGGTGGCCAGGTGGGGGTGCTTTGGGTTCTGCAGGGGAACTGCCTGATTGGGTCTGAGGTGGGGGATGCCTCCAAAGTTTCAGGCAAGGGGAGGTGGGTGGGTTTAGAGAAGTCAGTGTGGGGGATTTGCAGGTCGTCAGGCGAAAGAGTGGGAAGAAGTCAGGTTGGGAGGAAGAGGAGAGTTCCCGGTGGGCAGCATGGTGGAGGTGGTGGGTGGAGGACGTCATTGTGAAGAGGGGCTAGTTTGCGGTCGGCGAGGGGTTAATGGGCTGTCCCAGAGTTCTTTGAGGGGTCACCGTGGGGAAGGAGTCACTGGGGGTCGCCGAGGAGGGGGGCGGTAGACTGCCGGGCTCGTGGGGGGGGTGGTCCGCGTCCGGGGGCGGAGCCGCCGCTGGGTGGGGCGCCAGGCCACCGCCCCCTCCCCGCTCCCCGGCAGCGGCGGGCGGGGACCGAGGCCAGCCGGACGCCGGCGCCCGCGGCCGGCCCAGAGAGACGGGAGCAGGCGGCGGCGAGTAGGCGGCGGCCGGCCGGGCAGGTCCGGGCAGGTCCGGGCGGGGAGCAGGCAGCCGAGCCGGGACCCCGCGCCGGAGCCCGGCGGAGGACTGGGCGGCCGAGGCCCCACCTCCTCCCCGCCCTGCGCCCGCCGGGAGCTCGCAGCAGCGCCCGGTAGCGCCGCGCCGCAGCCGCCGCCGGAACCCGGCCCGCGGCGGGCACGAGGGCGAAGCCTTGTTCCCGGGCGCGCGGAGCCGGGCCGAACCCCGCGCGGCTCATGGCGGGGCCGCGGGGCGCGCTGCTGGCCTGGTGCCGCCGCCAGTGCGAGGGCTACCGCGGTGTGGACATCCGCGACCTGAGCAGCTCCTTCCGGGACGGCCTGGCCTTCTGCGCCATCCTGCACCGGCACCGGCCCGACCTGCTGTGAGTGCCGGGACGGCGGGCGGGCCGGGAGGCAGGGCGGCGGGGCCCGGGCTGGGGACCCCCGCCCCCCTCAGTGACGCGGGGCCCGGGCGGTGGCAGGCGCCGCCCCTCGGAGACCTAGACGCCGATCCTACGGAGGGTCTCTGAACGCCTCGAAGGTCACTGAAACACCCTCCCCCCGAATCCGAGGCAACCCCCTCCCCCACTAGGCCTTTCTGACCCTGCCCACTGGAACACTGCTCCCGCCGCGTGCTGGTCCTTCTGCCGCAGGGGTGGGGGGAAGGGGTGACCCCGCCCACAGGGCTTTGATTTCCGCCTAAGGGGCTTAAGGGACAGCCTCCAAGGCCTTGTCTCTTTAAAGGAGCACCGAGCCCTCTTTGGGGGGACTCTGGGCCTTTCTTGTACTAAACTCCTCCCAGACAGGCACACTGAGCACCCTCCTCCCCGTGAAGCATTGAGGCCTCTTGGAGGGGGGGGCTTGCTCTGAGTACAGTGAACCTCATTTCTCTGACTCCCTCATGCGATCTTGTCGCCGGGGCACTAGCACAGTGCCTGGCGCGGAGGAAACTCTAGGTTAACAGTGGTTGGATGAATGGGTAACCCCACCCTCCAATTAGGACACAGACCTGCCTCCCAGGCCTGCCCTCCACAGTGGGGCAGGAAGGCCAAGTATAGACTCCTGGTCTCTGACTGACAGCCACCATTCGGCCGCTCCAGGGTATGAAATGGCCCATTCTTGTCCCCAGCTGCCCAGAGGTTCTCATGGGAAAATTTATTCGGACTCCCAGAACAGTTGATTTGGGCTTCTATCTCAGCTCCCTCTTGCCTTAGGCCCTGGCATCTCTTTCTTTCATTCATTCATTCATTCATTCATTCATTCATTCATAAAACACTGAGTGAAAGTTTATCTGGTGCCCACCTTTCCTCTGCTTCCTGTCTCATCTGCAAATTGGGGACAAGAGTCATGGTACTTGCCTCTCTTGCCTACAGGCCCGACCAAGAGCTCCCAGAGCCTGACAGGATCTGGAGTCTCTGTATGTGTCTCACTTTCAGACCTGCGCTCCCTGAGGACTGCACCTGGGAGGGCTTTGAGGAAGGCGGGAAGGAAGGAAAGGACGGCCTCAAGGATTCGATGGCACATGCTCTTGGTTTACTCCGTACTGTGTGGCACAGTGTCTGTGGGTGGTGGGTTGGGCCCTGGAGGAGAGGGTTTTGGGGAAGTGGATGTAAATAAGGTGAGGGAGAGACATAGATGGGCCCTGTCTGCTGTGGGGCATGTGACAACTGCACTAATAGAAGTGGGCGGGGAGTGGTGGGATGGAGAATAGCACCTAGATTGGAGTGGAGGACTTGGCTGGGGGCCAGGCCGTGAGGCAGGGGACAGGGCCAGTGTGTGAAGGCAGTCTGGGGTCAAGCTAAGCCGCGTGGTGGGTCTGAGCCTTCCAGCATCAAAGTGCATGCTGATTGGTTTGCATTCAGCTCCTCCATGTCCCAGGGGTGTTACCTTGGATAAATCCCTCCAGGTATCAGTTTCCTCATCTGTACAAGGGGGGTTGATAATAAGACTGACCTCGCAAGATTGTCGTGAGGATTAAATGAGGTCATGAGCATTCAATGAACGTTACTTATGCAAATAGTGTTATCAGGCAGTAGGGGGTGGTGATGAAAGTGTCTTATTCCTTCATTTATTGAACAAGTATTTACAGAGTTACTACTCTGCTGGGCACTGTGCCTGGTGATGATGGAGCTAGCAACCAACAAAGAGACAAACCTTACGCGGTCTCCCGCAGCCTGTGGGGATAACAGATGTAGAAGCAGGGATGATAATTCCACGTGGGAAGTGCTGGCTTGGGAAGGCCTCCCAGATGTCACTTAGTCTTCAAGGAGATAGCAAGAGCCAGGTAAGGGCCTTTGAGCAGAGGGGACCCCCTGAGTAGAGCCACAGGCAGCATCGCCTATGGCACATGGCAGGGACGGCCAGAAGTGGCTGAGCCAGAGTGTGTCCGGCCTCTTGCTGGCTAAGGAGGGTGGATGGGGCCATAGGGAGCCGTGTAGGTACTTGGGGGAGGGGATGTGGCTCAAGTTGGTGTGGAATGGAGGGCAGCCCCCCTCCTGAGAAGAGATCTAGAATCACCCCAGGCATTCATTTCACAAGGCAGGCCAGCGCCTGGGCTGCCAGCCCGTTGTCCCTCAGGACAGTCCTTTTGTCCTGCCAACACAGGACAAAGACCGAGGCCCAAGGGCCACATAAGGCATAGAGAGGACCTCAGCAATGAGTAGGGGAGGATCTCCACGAGAGTAGGGGTGGGGCCCCTGCCTCTGTGGGGGGCGGGGTTCTGCTGCCTGGTGAGGAGGCTGGTGCATTGCCGGCGTTCCCCAGCCCAGGCATCTTTAAGCTGCCTTGAGCGCATGTGGGTTTCACTTTTGTGCCCTTCATCTCCCCCAGCCAAATAGAACTTTCTGGGCCTTTGAAAACTCTCAGAAACTCTCTGTGTTACAGAGCCCAGATGTTGGTTAGAGACAGAGATAGGGGTGGGGGAAGAGACTGGAGGAAGAATTGTAGTATCTTGGGGGCCTTTACGGTTTTTGTATGCTTCCCACATTTCTTCATTCACTAAACATGTATTGAACACCTACTAAGTAGCAGGAACTATGTAGGGTGTTGGGGACACAGGGTGAACAAAATGTGACCCTAGCCTTCTAGAAATACCGTTGGGAGATTGAAATGAATGACCAAGACAAGTTGCTTTGTCTCATCTGGTCTGGGAACGAGCCTTTGTCGGGGACTTAGGCTGGTGTCCCCTCACCCTGTTCAGTGTCTTTAAGGTTTAGAGATATTAAACAGCTTGCTGAGTATCCCACTCTTAGGCAGTGGCAGAGCGAGGGGAGTTAGGGACCCAGCTGAGGGGAGAAGGAAGTGGCCTGAACAGAGGTAGCAAAAGAGGCCTAAGACACATACACTGTCATGTCGCCTCCTCTCTCCCCAGTCCACCCAGCCTTGGGGTACCTCTCTCCAGGGTTCTCAAGCCACCCTTTCCTGCCTCTGCCCCAGTTCACTATACCTGGACTCTGCCTGGAGAAGCTAGGGGGGAGGCGGGCAAGGAGAGGAGGGTGGACCTGCCTGCTCCCTACATCTGCGAGGCCAGCCCTTTACCAAGCCTGGACACCAGTCCTGCCCACCAGACTGGAAGGTGGTACTAGAGCCTAGCCCAGTTCACAGGTGGGAAAATGAAGGCTGCGAAGACTGTTGACCTGCTTAAGGTCACACAGCTTGACCTGGAAGAACAGGGCCTGGGACCTAGACCTTGGAGGATGTACTGTCTTCTCCAGCCTCTGGGCCCACTGCATCGGGCAGGAAGGCTGCAGCTTTTAGCCATAGAAGGGCAAGGCTCTGGGCGGGTGCACCCAGGAGGCTGCGTAGCATGAAGGCCGGGCTGCCTCCTCTGGTTCCTGCCACTTCAGCAGCTTGGGGCAGGGAGGGGGCGGGGGAATAAAGCAGGCTGGTGAGCTGTCCCCTCCCAGGATCTCCCAGGCAGGCCTCACTGCCTCTCACCTGTCCCAGCTTAGAAACTAGGAAACCCTTCACTGTCCCCCCAATAGAAGGTGCTCCCAGGAGTGGCGCAGCAAGGTCAGTCAGCCGTTCAGTGTCTGCCAGCAGCTCTGGAGTATGTACGATTTCCATTCGTGTTCAAACTTGTTCTATTCCTGGGCCCATCAAAAAAAAAACCACTCATCTGCAGGCTGGGTTGGGTTTTGGATTGGTGTGGCTTCTCCAGGTTTGTGACATGTAGTGGAAGAACCAAGGAATATGGACTCCAGGGCTGGCTGGTTTCCCCTCTCCAGGCCTCAGTGCCCTCATCTGTAACATGGGGTACATACCTGTCAGAGAGAGTTGAAAATAATGTAAATTCAAGACAGGAGCTCAGCACAGTGCCAGCTGAGGCCCAAATTCCATGGATGTCCTTGTAATTACAAGCATTCGTCTTAGTCTTATCTTTGCCACTGACTCAGGACATGGCTTCCTGAGGAAGGGTGTTCAGAATTTGAAAAGAGGGAAGGGACTTAAACTTGAAAGCTCGGATCTGAGCCCCGCTGGTTCTGAGTGATTTGCAGTCTCCGCCTGGATGCTTCTGGGCACCATTAGCTCATCCTGTGCCCCCAGCACGCAGCCCTGGCCCTCCGAGTGTGTGCTTGCTGCCTCCTCCTCAGCAGTCCACACAGCCCTCCCCCCCGGGACGAGGTCACCTCCACCGGCTCCTGGCCTCACACCCTCGCGCAGTCCCCTCTTCAGTGCTCCTCCTCCCCTTTGCCTCTTTCAGAGATTTCGATTCGCTTTCCAAGGACAATGTCTTCGAGAATAACCGTTTGGTGAGTCCGCAGCTAGGTGGCAGCCCAAGGGGCCTTGTGTGGGGGGTAGGGGGTGGGCAGGGGTCTTGCAGGGCAGGAGCTGTGGCCAGGGGCTCCTTCCTGGACAGCTCCCTGAGGAGCTGCCCGGCACTCGGGTCCTGGCTGCTCCTCTCCCCTGCCCCCTGCTCAGGTCTAACTCACTTGTTCCCAGAGCACCAGGCCTCTCCCTTCTCTGGGTCATTGTGTGGGGCTAGAGCTGACCTCTGCCCTGGTTCCCCCATCCCCTGAGAGAAGCTGAGCCTCAGCTACGGGGCGCCCATTAAACCTGCCTCCTCTTCCTCTTCCTGCTGTGGCTGCTTCTGCCCCCACCCCTGTACCTGTCCCTACCCCAGGCCTTTGAAGTGGCCGAGAAGGAGCTGGGGATCCCTGCTCTCCTGGACCCCAATGACATGGTCTCCATGAGTGTCCCCGACTGCCTCAGCATCATGACCTACGTGTCCCAGTATTACAACCACTTTGCCAGCCCTGGCCAAGGTGAGAGGAAGACAGCCTTTCAGGGAGACTGGCCCTGGGGGTGGGAGTGGGGATGTGTGTCCACAGACAGCTGGGAAGGCAGCACATCATTCATTCACTGGATCATTCATTCACTCATTGAAATGCTGTTTATTGAGCAAAACCCATAATTGAGCAAAATAATGTAAGAAGAGACAAAGCAGGGCGCGTTCACTGCTGTCTGTGAGTTCACCTCTGCACCCACCCTCACTTCCTGTTTGTAGGTACTTCCCTGGGGTTTTCCTCCAGCAGGGAAATGGCCTTGTAGGGCTATTGTGCCTCGTCTTCTCCAGAAGTGACCTTCAAGGACTGAGAACGGAGAAGCTGGGGAGTTGAGGGCGGGTAGGCAAGGGAGAAGGGGGTGGGGAGGTACAAGCATACTTCTCTGCTCTGAGTCAGGTCACTGGGGGGCCACAGAGCCTCCTGCCTAGAGAATCTCTGTGCAGGAATCTCCTGGGGGACAACTGGGCCTCTCCTTCTGCAGAGAAGTAGGCCCAGAGATGGGAAGCAGGGAGCTCAAGGCACACAGCATGAAAGCTCAAAGGCTGGGTCGAGAATCGAGGTGTCCTGACCCCTGTGTTGGGTCACTGCTGTCCATGGGTCCTGAGGGGGTGGGTGCCTTGCCCCTCCCCTGCCCCATTTCAGCCCTACCTCCTGCCTCCGCTCTCCACGTGGACAATCCCAGCCCATCTCTTTAAAAAAGCGTTCTATGAAGTCAGGGTTTTTTTTTTAGTTTTTAAAAGTAAAACATGCTTAGTGTGGACAATTTAGAACACAGAGAAAAGAGCATAACAATTAAAATAATTTATTACTCCCCCCTTCCTGAGATAATGCTAGAGATTAACATCATACTTGAATAAATCACATTATGTGTATTTTAATAGAAATCAAAATAGAAGTCTTTGATGAGAGGCAGTAGGGTAGAAGTTAAGAGCACAGACTCAAAATTTTTCTCTGGGTGACAATGGGCCACCATGGTCACCTCCCTACCTCAGTTTCCCCTTTGCACTGGGGGTGAGAATAGCTCCTGTCTTACAGTGCTGATGTGAGGAAGTGTGAGCCTGTGTCTGGCTCTTATTTAGGACTCGGGTTTAGCAAGATGTCTTCACTCCATTGGTTAGAGTTGAGCTTACTTAGGATCACAGTCCAGCCCTATCTTTTGGAGGGTTCCTTATTGCAAACTCCAGTCTTTTTCTACTAAGCTCTTCCCTGGAGGGCCACCTTCCGGGGGGCTCCGGGATAGGGACCCTCAATACTGTCGGTGGTGCCCATTCTGTTCCTGGGTCCTCACAGGGCACCTATGGGAGGCGCCCTGGTAGCCCAGCTCCCACACCCCCTGGGCCTGTGGGGATTCTTGTTGCTGAAGTACAGCTTATGCCTTTCATATAATTCAGTCCCTAAATGCAAACCATTTTCATCCCACCCACTGCTCAACCAAAAGGAACGCCGTGCTGCGTTCCCGGCCTGGAGGCAAAGCCGGCTGTTAGGTTCTTCCTGCCCCGTACTGTACCTTCTGGGCGAGTCGGGGGATTTCAGAGGGTGAGCTCACTGGACCGGGTAACTTTGGAACCTGGCCCTGGCTAAGACACTGCAGCGCTTGCTGAGTGTTCAGCCTGTGCCAGGCTCCATGGGTGCCGGTGACCCTGGGCACATCAGCTGACCCCTGACTTCCAGTAGCCACACCTGGTCTGGAACCAGCGTGTGAGTGAAGGATGCTCAGCACTCTGGGAAATCAGAGGAGAGGTCCTTGCCCCACAAGGTGGCAGGGATGGGTGTCATCGGGATAAAGTCCATCTTTTTGTTGGGGCTCCTGAGGACTCCCCCCACTTCACCTGAGCCACTCATTGCCCCAGCTGTGGTCATACTGAATTTCTTGTGCTTCTTTGAACATATCACATCTCTTTCCTGCTGAGCCTTCGCGATCCTCCAACCCCAAACTCCGCTTTCTGTTCTTCCTCTCTCACCCTAGCACATTCTTTCTCACTCATCCTCTAACCTTCCATCTTGCCTCCTCCAAGCAGCCTGCCTTGATACACTCCAGATGCTCTTGTAGTCCCCTGCCCCCTGGTGAACATAAGATTCTGGTGATAATATCTTGATTGTTCCTCTCTCTTCTCCTGCAGACCGTCTTTGCCTATTTTACATCTGTGCGGCTCCAGCAGTTGGTACTTATTCATTCATTTAACAGATATTTATTGAGCCCTACTGTGTGCTAGGCACTGTGCTAGGCAGAGGGCTGAGAACAAGACAGACTCACAGAGCCTGCAGTCTAATGGATGGGGGATGAGAAGAGAGAACAAAATAATAAGTAATATAATTTCAGGAGAGTTTAATAAGGAAGGAAAATTAGGTAATGGAATGGAGAGCAATGGGAGGAGGAAGTGGCCGCTTTAGATGAGTGGTTAGGGAGGGCCTCCCTGAGGAGGTGACATTTAAGCTAAGCCTTGAACAAGGAGAAGAAGGCCATGCAAAGATCTGGGGAGGAATGTTCCAGGCAAGGGGGCAGCAGGGGGCCCGTGTGCTTCAGTAGGTGGCGGAGAAGGAGGAGATGAGGACAGAGGGGGCCATAGGGACTGGGACATGATTAGGCTGCTGGGCTCCCCAAATTTTTGAACATGACTCTTGGTAAGAAATACATTTCACAGCACAATCTCAGTTCATGCACATGTGTGTCACTGAAACAAGTTTCAGGAAATGACTCTTCCCCTCACGACGTGTGATGCACGCAGCTCTGTTCTATTCCACTTTTTAAATGTGCTGGTTGCAGTTCACCAAATTGATTTCAGGGTCCATTAGTGGATTGTGACCTGAAGTTTGGTAAATGCTGTTTTAGACCACAGTAAGGAACTTGGGTTTTATTTTTTAAATTATACAGTAAAATGCCTTTTTTTTTTTTTGGTATACAGTTCGTGGATTTGGGGGTTTTATTTTAATCACTGGGTACAGAGTGGATGCTCACTGAATATTTGCTGAAATAATGAAGGGGTGGAGTGCTGGAGGAGGCTGATGCGGGGGGGATGGGAGGGTTTCTTCTTATTCGAGGGTGTGCAGGCAGGGTTCTGGGCTGCACCTGCCCATGTGGGCAGAGGCAGGGCAGCTCCTTGTCGGCCCAGAGAGCCAGCCCATTTTCCTGAACCCTCAGGCCGGCACCGTCGGTTCCCTTCGACCCCCTTACCCAGCGGGGAGGGAAGCTACCTGTCCCGTCACCTACTGGGTGCCGTGACTTCTGTGATTGTGCTGTCGCTTTATTGTTCTCACTGCCCTGAGCAGGAGGAGTCACTGTCCCACTTTGCAGCGGCTCAGTGAGGTTCAGTAGCTTGGGCTCAGCACTCGGCCTGGAACTGGAGGTGTCCCCTGGCCTGTGTGAAGAGGGAGGCTGCTCTGGTCTCACTGCATTGGGACCAAAGGTGATGCCTGTGGACCTCAAATCTCAGGCCAGACTGGGGCTTCCCGCGACTCCAGGGTTTCCACCTGCCTCAGCGTCTCTTTCTTGTCTCTTGGCAGCTGGTGTCTCACCAGCCAGAAAGGGTCTGGCACCCTCCTCCCCACCATCCGAAGCATCTCCTCCAGTGGAACCAGGTTATAGGGCTCAGGTAGGCAGATATCCGCGGTGGGCGGGTTGGGTGCGGGTGGAGAGGGTGGCATTGGGGGACAACTGCCATTGCAGAGTTCACAGGGCGCTCTTTCCTTTTCCTGTTGGCTTTGGAAGTAGAATCACAGGCCAGGGTAGGAGGCAGTGTCAGAAGACGCCAGGCCTGGGAAAGGGGCATGGGGCAGTCCACAACACTGGCTTTGCCATCCTGGGACTGACAGGATCTAACAATATGGTAAATGCTCCCTCAATTCCTGTCAAGACAGAGATTTTGACTTCCCGTGGTGTTTGCTTAATCCTCTCGACAAGCCGTGGAGGTCAGTTATGTGTCCTGATACACAGATGAGAAGACTGAGGCTCAGGCTTGGTCATTTGCCCAAGGTCTGTCAGCTGGGAAGTGGGGGTCACACAGCCAGTAGCCTGCTCCAAGGTGCTTAGAGGGATGACACCAGCCCTTCACATCCGGATAGCACTTCACAGTGTGCAAACGACTCTCCCACCTGCTTCCTTCTGCTCCTTGTCGGAGGCACCGGGCCCAGGGTCGGTGCCCAGTG
The DNA here is from genome assembly GCF_902729225.1 of Pteropus medius. Lineage (NCBI taxonomy): Eukaryota > Metazoa > Chordata > Mammalia > Chiroptera > Pteropodidae > Pteropus > Pteropus medius. The sequence goes on along the minus strand of NW_024347791.1, from coordinate 685,808 downwards.
AGCAGGTGCGGGGCTGAGGCAGGCAGGGGACAGGATTCCAGTTTGCAGGTGGGAACTCAAGGCTCAGGGACACCAACCGCTTGCTCAAGGTCATGGTGCTTAGAAGTAGAGAAACCGGGACTTAAACCTGCTGGGCTCCAGGAGGGGAGGCAGAGAAGGCAGGTGAGGTGAGCCTAAGAGGACAGTCACCTGCTGGGGGCCAACCTGCAGGGACAGGAGAGGGGCAAGAGCAGCCGAGGGGAAGACGTTCTACAGCCAGTAGCTGCCTTTCTGGGGTGGGGGGAGGCCCCACAAACTGAAGACAGGACTTCTATGTGTCTGTCCTGACTCAGTGACCTTGAGCAAGTCTTTCCCCATTTCTGGGCTTTAGTGTCCTCGTCTGTGAAACAGTGACACTCTACCACCCTCTGCCCCTCTGGGGCTCTGACGAACTGCATTAGCACTGTGAAGCTCAGGCGCACTTGGGGGACAACAGCCATCAGAGGTGGGGAGCAGGAAGGCTGGTGACCATGCCCCACCCCCAACCTGCTCACCCCATTCGCTGCAGGGTGAGGAGCTCTCCTCCAGCTGCCTGTCAGAGCAGGGTGCCCACCGAGCCCCCAGCAGCACCTGCGCGGCCTGCCAGCAGCACGTGCACCTGGTGCAGCGTTACCTGGCCGAGGGCAAGCTGTACCACCGGCACTGCTTCCGGTAAGTGGCTGGGGGAGCCTGGGGGCAGGGGCCTCACCCCTAGCACTCTAGTACCAGGGAGGGAGCGTCCATGGATTCAGCACCACCACGTGCCAGGCCCCTTGGCAGGCTCTTCATGCTGGAGCATCCTGCTTATCCCCATTTCACTGAGGAGCAAACTGAGACCTAGTGAGGGCACGAGACTTGCTTAGTCACATAATCAGAGACAGAAGTGGGCTGGACTCAGGAGTTCTGCCTCCAGTGCCAGCGCTCTTTGAGGCAAACTACCTGATGATGTATGAGGAGCAAAATAGGCTTTAAATGCCACTGGAAAAAAAAAGGATTAAAAAAGAATCATAGTAACAACTCGCTTTTCTTGTATGGCTCCCAAGGGAAGCCAGGTTTAAAGAAAGTGGAGTAAGAGGCCAGGAAGATACAAATAACTTAGAAAATGTATGAAAACGTTTTATATGTTATAAAAAGAGAGAAAAGAAAATCGAGAAGTCGAGGGGAGCCGGCGACTGAGAGTTGCCAGGTGCATTCGGTCGTGGTTGTGGGCGGGCGGGCGGAGGCGGGGCAGGGGTGGGGTGTGGCTGGACCTAGAACCCAGGGACCTGACTGCAGATCTGCAGTGTCCTGGGGGATAAATCTCAGGGAGGGAAACCATTACACAGGCACCGACATATCTGTCCACTAGGGCAGCATTTTAAAAATTTTTTATATGACTCCCCAGTAAGAAATCCATTTGACACTGACTGATTGTAAATATATACCTAAAATAAAACTTGTATAAATAGATGCGCAACTGGAATTAGAGTTTCATGAAACAAGTGTGATATACTCTGACATTTAATTTAATTTTATTCTATTCCATTAAAAAACAAAAAACAAAAAACAAACCCTGATTGGTTGAAAACTGCTGAATTGATTTCCTGAGTCACTAATGAGTGGCAGCCTGCACACTGGATGGCACTTCTTGGGGGTGACATCTTTGCTTCCTCTTGCAGCATAAACTAAAGGCACGTTTCACAATTTATGTTGCTGATTTCACGTGGTTTTATTCTACTATGATCCTGACAGTTGCCATTTGCCTTTTCCTCTGGGAAGTCCAGAGTATTGAGACAGAATCCAGGCTGGCAGATGGAAGGACGGGAGGGAGGTAACAGCCTTGGCTGCTGGAGGCGGGGTAGCCAGTGCCTTGGGCCGGGCTGCCGAGCCAGGTCAGATACCCTGTCCCCATTCTCCCTGGCAGGTGTCGGCAGTGCTCCAGCACCCTGCTCCCCGGGGCTTACAGGAGTGGGCCTGAGGAGGGCACCTTCGTGTGTGCGGAGCCGTGTGCCAGGCTGGGCCCGGGTGGACGGTCAGGAGCCAAGTCTGGGCCCCCTCCGCAGCCAAAGCAACAGCAAGAAGCAAAGGAAGCAGCAGAAGAAGCCACGGATGTGGAGGAAGGCGGCCCCGGGCCTGGCGCAGCTGCGGGGGCTGAGGTGGACGTGCCCAAGGCCAGCCCCGAGGCCCGGCCCCAGATCCCCGCCAAGCCTCAGGTTCCTGACAAACCCCCGGAGCTGGCCAGCCCCCCAGCGAGCTGCCCCACACCTGCCCCAGGAAGGTCTCCGAGAGCACAGCCCTGACGCCCCCCACGCCCCGGCCCCGGTCCAGTCTGCAGCCTGAGAACTCGATGGAGCAGGGTGGCAGCAGCGGCCTGGTGAACGGTGAGCAAGGGCCCAGCTGGGGCTGGGCGCTCGCTGTGGAGCGTGTGTTTAAACACGTGCACTGGGAACATTCACAGGGCCACCCTGGGTGCCTGTGTGTGCCTCGTGTCGGGGGTGGCTGTTTCTGTGATTATTAGTTTGTGCAACAGATAGTGACTGAGGCCTCTGTGCCGGGCTCTGTTCTCGGTGCTAGGGGTACAGGCTGAACCAAAAAGACACTGGTCGTGCCCCAGGCTGCCCTGCGCTGTGTGTGTTGAAGTGTTTGTGTTCTTCTGAGTATCTCATGTGCTTAAGTTTCAGGATGTGTGGCAAGTGCACACTGTGTGTGCCTGTGTCCCTACTGTCTCTGGGGCAGACTGTGTATGTCCTGGCCAGTCTGAGTGCACACTCCAGGTGACCTCCCCTCCCATGCCCAGCCCTTGTGCTTGTCGCTTGTCAGTGTCCGGATGTCTGGCAGGGTAGATCTCAGGGGCTGGACGCAGGGGGCAGGGGAGGGTGTGTCCTTGGTCAGGTGGGCCCCTGGGGGCTCCCTTCAGGCTAGTCCAAACTAGTGGAGACCTGTGCCCCACCCCCTCATCACAGGCCCTTCTCAGATGAACTCGCTGTGCTCTCCTGAGCCCACAGAAACAGGCTTCTTGTGACCCGAGATGTGCTGGGTGGACCTGATCATTTGGTTAGGGATGGTGGTTAGGTTAGGGAACACCATGGTGGGGGGGTCGGTGGGCGGGAGCCTGGGGGAGAAAGGCTCCGAATTGTTCAGTTCAGTTCTGCACTCGGGAGGCCTGCTCTAAGCCCAGCCCTGAGCTGGGCACTGGGGGCAGAGATATTGTTCGGACCTGTCCGTGCCTCTCAGGCACTGCCAGTGTCCAGGGGGAGACAGGCACAGACACAGGGGTTTCAGTAGGACTTAGATGCCTGTTAAGATTGGGGGAGCAGAGGCTGTATGGGGTTCACAAAGGGCACTTGGAAGTCAGGGGACAGACTTGCAGGAGGTGACACTGGGGCTGAGTTGTGACAATGTTTCCTGTCCACTTTGGGGAAGTGTCTGAGGGGCACTTGGATTCCTCTTCTCAACTGAAGTGCAAAGGGAGTCCGACGCCCTGGCCTTGCCCCTTTGACCTTCTCTACCTGTCACCTTTGGTGCTTATCTAATCTCCCTGAGTGCTGGGCTGGGGAAGTGAGATTGTGCAGGTGCGGTCGACCTGCCAGGTAGGAAGGAAGGGCACTCCTCGGTGAGGGAGGCACTCTGGCTGCCTCTCTGGGTGCTCCTCTCTGCTCTCCAGCCCACGGCTGCCCATGAAGGCCTGTCTTACTGTCCTTTCTCATCTAGGAAGACTGCACGAACCCCCTGTCCCCAAGCCGAGAGGGACACCCAAGCTGTCAGAAAGGTATGCTGGCCCTGAGAGGCTTTCAGGGGCCTGGTAGTGGGAATGGGGGTCCCCCTGGGGCCTCTGGGGGGTGTGTGTGAGGCTTTCTATGGGCACATGGCCTACCTCACACCCTCCTGGGCATGGGCAGGGCTCATTTCTGGGTGGGGCAGGTTTGCTGTGCTCCCTTCCCCAAGGCCCTTCTTGGAGCCTCTCCTGTGGGCAGCAGTGCTTGATGGAGACTGCCACCTCCGGAGTCCCTTTACCTCTCTGAGCCTCCACCACCTCTGTAACGTGGGAGGCCCAGGTCTGGCTCATAGAGTCGTGAGAATTAGCAGCCAGGTATAAAAGGGCCCAGAAAGGCTTAGCCGTTATGTGGCTCAGGTCTTCTACCCTGGGACCCTGCATCCCAGGCGAGGACACCTGTTTCCAGCCATTCTTTGGAGCTCTGCTTCTCCTGTGTGTCTGAGCGGAAGCGGTGGGCCACAGCCCAACATTAGTTAATGCTCAGGGAGCACTCGCCATGTGCCAGGTGCCCACTGGGTCCTTACGGTGACCTTGTGAGGTGAGGCTTCTTCTTGTCTCCATTTCATGGTGGGAGATTGATGCAGAGAGGCCAGGTGACTTTCTCAGTGTCACACAGGGAGCCCCTTGTGGGCCCTTTCCTGGGCTGGGCTAACGGAGGCTGCGTGAGGTGAAGGTTTTACCCTCTCTGGGCCTCACGGGGCCCAGCTGGGATGTGACTCTAACAGTCCATTTTAGCCTCAGGCCTAGAGTGGCCCCACTGGGCTGGGGGTGGGAGAGGAGCAAAGTGCAAAGTTTCTCATTCACTCCCTTTGAAATAGACTCAGAAGCATCCAGAGAGAAGGACAGTGTCCTCCTTGCCTCTTAGCAGTTTCTGCCTCTTTCTGCTGCTCTCCAGGACGCCCACCCCCAGGAAGGACCCCCCATGGATCACTCTGGTACAGGCAGAGCCAAAGAAGAAGCCAGCCCCACTGCCCCCAAGCAGCAGCCCTGGGCCTCCACGCCAGCACAGTGGGCGGGCGGAGAATGGAGGCGTAGAGGAGGGCACCCCGAGGAGCCCTGCGGTGCCTGGCCCAGAGCCCAAGCCCTACAACCCCTTTGAGGAGGAGGAGGAGGAGCCCCCGGCTGCACCTAGCCTGGCCACCGGCCCTGCTCAGGCCCACCCGGAGTCCACACCCAAGTCCTTACACCCGTGGTATGGCATCACCCCCACCAGCAGCCCCAAGACAAAGAAGCGCCCTGCCCCCCGAGCGCCCAGCGCGTCCCCACTCGGTGAGTGCCATCCCTGGGAGCTCTCCTGACAGTCGGAACTCTGGGGCGGGGCTCCCGGGTCAGCCCAGGGCCGGGAAGGGGGCGTGGTGCGTGGGATCCCCTCTCGGCCAGCTGCCACGCGTTTCATGTGGACCCTCTCACTTAATGCCGGAGCTAACCTGTGAGGCAGGTATCATAGCCCCATCTGCGAGTGAGGAAACAGGCACAGAGAGGGTAAGTGATTGGCCCAAGGCCTCACAGCACTTATGCAGTGGAAGCAGGATTTGGACCTAGGCTCTATGCTCTACGCCTAAGCCTTCGTGATCTACCTCACGGATCTTCTGTGAGAATTAAGCGTATCATCTGGTGAAGCACTTAGCACAGTCAGGCTCACGGAAAGTGTGGGTTAGCTGGACTCTCGTCCCTGTCTAGTCCCTCTCCTCCAGTTGCTGGCAGCCTCGGGCTCTGACCCGGCTCTGTGACTCAGGCCTTGTGACTTTGAGTAGTTCCTTCCCTGTGTCTGTCCTCTGTCCTCCAAATGGAAAATGGTGATGGGTCAGATCCTGGGCATGATACCCCCTCAACCCAGCACCCCCCCTCTCCTCCAGGAACATTGTACTTTGGGGCTCTCACCAGCTTGTAGTCTTAGGCTCTGGGCCCGGTCACCTTCCACCATGGCTGGGGTCCAGCTGCCTCTGAGACCTCAGTGGGAGCCCCTCAGACAGTGGGGCCAAGAGCATGTTAGTGATTATCAGAGGCAGATGCTCAGGTGGTGTGGAGTTCCTGCCTTGGCCCATGCTGAGTCCCTGGGACCCTCTAGCTGAGTGTGGTCAGCCAAGTGGAGGTGGCGGGCGGGTGCGGGACGCAGCCAGTGGGGGGGCTCCATGTGAGACACAGCTGGGTTCACCCCAGCCCTCGCTTGGGCCAGTGCCTCCTCTCTCAGTCTGTTGTCTCATTTGGAAAACACACATGACAATACTTGCAAGCGTAGTAGCCATCACCTGCACGACAATTAAAGTGCAGGGCAGTGCCTGCCCCTAGCCGGCCGCTGTGAGGGCTGCCCGCTCCTGCCCTCACCTGCTGCCCTCCCTCCTACCTCTGCTCTGGGTCAGAGGCACAGGAGAGGCCAGTCTCGATTATGTCTGTGCCCTCCCCTCCCCTGGCAGATTTGCCATTTAAATTCAGCTTGGCTTTGGGTCAGATGAGACATGGGAGAAGTGGAGGTGGCAGCCATGCTGGTTGAGGAAGTGAGGGTGGGTCGTCTGGGCCGTGGCTTCGTCTGGACGTGGAAGGACACGGGTTTCCAAGAGTGGAGCGTGTTAGGTGAGGCCGGAAGCTCTGACTGTGCCCCCTCATTCGTGCGTCCACTCGCTCATCTGTTTGTACAGCTCTCCACGCCTCCCGCCTCTCACGCTCGGAACCACCCTCAGCTACGCCATCACCAGCCCTCAGCGTGGAGAGCCTGTCATCCGAGGGTTCCAGCCAGACCCCCAGCGGGGAGCTTCTGGAGCCACCTGTTGTGCCTAAGAGCTCCTCAGAGCCTGCTGTTCATGCCCCTGGCACCCCTGGGACCTCTGCCAGCCTCTCTGCCAACTCCTCCCTGTCCTCCTCCGGGGAGCTGGTGCAGCCCAGCATGGACCAGACACCTCAAGCCAATCCTGGCCTTGCTCCCAGTACTAGAGGCAGCCCAGGTTCCCAGCCAGCCAAGCCCTGCAGTGGTGCTGCCCCCACCCCTCTCTTGTTGGTTGGAGAAAAGAGCCTCGTGCCTTCCTCTGGAACCTCATCCCCACAGCTCCAGGTAAAGGTGAGTGTGTCACCCTCACTAAAAGCTGCCATCCTGCCTAGTGGATGAGGGCGGGGGTGAGGGGTCTGGTCTCAGGGCAGGAATGTCTCGGGCCTTCCATCTTTGCTGGCCTCTGACTTCTTGACTGACCTTGGCCATGTCCATCTGCCATGCACCACTCCATTCACTGAGGTACAGAGCCTTTCATCCATCCTTCCATCCATCGGCCAGACCTCCCATCATTTATCTAGTCATCTCTCCACTCGCCTGGCCCTCCGTGCATGGATGCATTCAGGCACCTGTTTACCTGCCTGTCCCCAGCCACCATCCATCGCAGCACATCCTTCTGTCTGCCCGTCCATTCACAGAGGCCCTGTTTATGCCAGAGGCCCCTTCCCAGGCCCGCTCTGCACTCTCTATCTTCTTGGGGGTGGAGTGGACATGAGGTGACCGTTCTAGGGAGTTCGTTTTCCACATGACCTTTGTGGGCTGTTTGCACACTTGTTTCCATCTCACGCCAGGAACTGGGGGTCACCAGGGGTCAAGACATTCCTCTGGCCATCTAGTTCCCAAGGGGGCGTCTCTTGCAGCCACAGCCCGTTTGGGTCACCAGGTTCAATCACCCACTTTTGCCCACTTTTACCCCACACTCTGCAGCCCTTTGAAGGCTTAAGGCTCGTCCAGCTCTGGTGGAGATGGCAGCTGTTCACCTGGGCTGCTGTGGTCATGGCCTGGCCTGACAGGATAGGCTGGGTAGGGGGCTGAGCTGGTGGTCCAGTGGCTCCCCATGTGCCTTTCAGATAACCTTTCCTGTTAACCTTCCCCGTTAGGACAGTGGCCTCCTGTCCAGCTTTGCCACCCAACTGCTGTGAGACCTTGAGAAGGCCTCGCCCCTTCTAGGGGCCTTAGCTGGCTCGAGAAGCCCCAGGGTTCCTTGGTGGTGGGAGGTTGGGGAGGGGCTGACTTTGGACAGCTACCCCGCTGGCAGCTTATTCAAACACTTGTTTTCTGTCCTGGGGATATGTTTGTAAAAGGTCTTTGAAGTTGGGTGGCTAAGAAAAGGCAAAGGGGCTAGTTTTTCAGGCTGTTGGGCCCTACTGGGCCCTTCTGGATGTGCGGCAGAGCCCCAAGTGGGCTTTTTCTGGGGCGCCCCCTAGCCCCAAGATTAGGAGAGAATCCCAGAGGCAATAGGGCCAGGAGACAGGGGTCTTGGGTGGTACTGCCCTGCGGGAACCAAACCTCGTCTCCCTGCCCTGCCGGGACTCACAACTATGGGCCTGAGAGAATCTCTCCCGGGCTGGTGCAGGGGAAGTGAGCAGGACTCCCTCCTGCCTCCCCCAGCTGCTGGGAGAAAGCTGGGTAAACACTCAGAAGAGCTCTCCACAGCCTCAAGTGAGGCCTCTTCATTGAGGCCTTGGAGTACTGTTGAGCGCCAGCTGGATGCCCTGGGGTCGTGATGATGCACCTGTTTCCAATGAGCTGGGGAAAGTGATTGGAGGACGTTGGTGTTGTCCATGTGGCAGGCAGGTCCCTTTCCCAGTGCTGGGCTGCCCGGCTGTGCTGGCCTCAAGAGGGCAGGGCTCTCCCCAAAGGGACAGAAAGATGTAGGGCTCTGGGCACAGAGAGAGGGGCATCAGAGGACAGGGGTCTTTCCTGGGCAGGGAGGGAGCTACCCTTCTCCATCTGCTGGCCAGATGGAGGTGGAATCCCTGCTTTCGGACTTCCTGGCTGTGTGACGCTGGGCAAGGAGCTGTACCTCTCTGAGCCTGAGTGTGCCTGTAGGAGAAAGGGTGGTTGTGAGGCCTGAATGAGCTACACTATAGCTCTGTCTGGCCTGAAAATCCATGTCCACTGTCCCCAGTACTGGGTGACTTGTGCCCTGAAACAGATTCTTACCCTAGCTTGGGCCATCGGGAAGTACATGACCTTGAGCCAATTACTTAAACTGTCTGAACTTGAGTTTTAGCTGTCAAATGGGCATTACAATACATATCACTTTGGGAGCCATGTGAGAATTCAATAAGAACATAGAAAAGTCTCCAGCCCAGCAGCTGCACAGGGGAGGTGCTGGGAAATAGGACTGTTTGCTGAATGACAGTGCATCGGGGACCGGATGCTGGGAGATTCTCTGCCTGGGCCCTCCACCCCCTTCCTTTGGGGTCTAGCCTGCTTTCCATAGTCCCACGTGATAAGGCTACTGGATTCTTACTGCCCCCTCCACAGACTTATCCTATGTCATGTTGCCCTGCCTTTAGTCTTCCTGCAAGGAGAATCCTTTTAACCGGAAGGCATCACCCACAGCATCCCCAGCCACAAAGAAAGCCACTAAGGGATCCAAGCCAGCGAGGCCTCCTGCCCCAGGACACGGCTTCCCGCTCATCAAGCGGAAGGTACCAGCTCGGAGCTCCCAGACTGCCTGCGCCCAGCCCCTCCTTGGTAGCTTCAGGCTCCCCATGGGACATTTCAAGAGGATGGGTTGTCTGGGCAGCTGCCCTCAGATGTCGGAGAGGGGGCACTTGGGTGACCCAGCTGGAAGGTTTAACTTGCAGCCAGAGGGATTTCTAGCAGATCAGCCGTTCTCAAGCAGGAGCGATGGGTGGTGCATTTAACTTGTTTCTAATAATAGTTCAAGGATCAAAGCACTCACATGATGCACTTCTAGTTAAATAGATTAGAGAGTTCTCAAGTTTATCTTTCTAATGGGGTCACTCTCACATTGGGATATCACTTCTGGAGTGGCAGAGAAGGGGGCAGGGTTGCCACGAGAGGCCGGGAGTCGTGCCTCCCTCTGGGTGTGTCTGTGCTGGGGCCAGGGGCATGGAGGGGTTGTGGCTGTCTCCACACCGACCCTTCCCCACACTGGGATCCTGCATCTGGCCCCATTGGGGTGTGGGACAGAGCTGGGGCCCTGGGCCCATGGTGGCCAGTGCTGGCTGGAGAAATGGCAAAGCTCCTGGCAGCAGGCAGGCAGAAGGAGAGGGCAATGTCTTTTTGGTGACCGGGGTGCTGTCGAGCAGGTCCAGGCTGACCAGTACATCCCCGAGGATGACATCCACAGGGAGGTGGACACCATTGAGCGCCAGCTGGATGCCTTGGAACACCGTGGGGTCCTGCTGGAGGAGAAGCTGCGAGGCGGAATGAACGGTGCGGAAGCTCCTGGGAGGGCCTGGTGGGCGGGACCTTGGGGTGGGGGGAGCCTCTCCATGGGGGAGTGGGACCTTGGGGTGGGGGGAGCCTCTCGCCCTGGGGGAGTGGGAACTGCTGCCAGCCCTGGCCTCAGTGGGCATCTGGCTTCCAGAGAGCCGTGAGGACGACATGCTGGTGGACTGGTTCAAGCTCATCCACGAGAAGCACCTGCTGGTGCGGCGGGAGTCCGAGCTCATCTATGTGTGAGTCCTCCCTGCCCTGGGCTCCTCCCCTTCCTGGAATCTGTGGACCTTAGAACAGAGAGTCCCTCTGTCTTCCTTCCTTCATCACGGACAGCGCAGGCCAGGGCAGCTGTGCGTGGGGCCGGATTAATAGCTTATTCCCACCCTCTAGCTTCAAGCAGCAGAACCTGGAGCAGCGTCAGGCTGACGTGGAGTACGAGCTCCGGTGCCTTCTCAACAAACCAGGTGAGTGCAGCCTCGTGCGTTCCTTGGGCACCTGCCCCAGGGACTGGTTCTTCCCCTCCAGGCTGGCGAGTGGACAGATAGAGCCCCTGATGGGGACACACAGGCAGACTCTGGAGACAGGGTCAGAGGAGAGGGCCTGGAGGTGTCTCTGGGCTAACAGGCTTGAGCCACAGTGAGAGAGGGAACGGCATGGCCAGCGTGGGAATGTGGACACATAGGGCGTTGGGGATGACAGGCTCACAGGGAGCCTCAGGCTCAGGAACAGACCACCTGTGGCTGTCGCCTCTCCCAGAACATGTGGGTGGGCTGGTTCCCAGCGGGGAGGAGCTTCGGGCCCCAGGGCTGCTCTGATAAGTAGGTGACAGCAGAGGCCTCTCAGAGGCAGCTGTGGACTCACGGCCATCAGGCCAGAGCATGGCAGGACATTACGTTAGGGGTAAGGTTAGGCAGAGGGACCCATGCATGCCAGGAGTGACTTGGAATGACTCTGGAAAGGAGAGACAGGACAGACTCAAGTGATGGAGGGGCAGCAGGAGGGGTTGGGCTTGGAGACAGTCCTGTGTTCAGCCACCAACATGCCAGTGCACGGGGAGGGTAGGCCAGTTTCTCAGGCTCACTGAGCCTCAGAGGCTTCAGGTGTAAGACAGGCGAGGCAGAGCCCGTTGGTGGTAGAGCTGAGCTTTGGTTCCTGGCTCTGGCCTCTGCCCATCCCTGCACACATACAGTCAATGGAGAGACGGTATCCTGGGAAGTTGGGAGGCTGGATGAGAGCCAGAGGCAGGAGGGTCCATGGGGAAGCCATAGAAAGACCTAGCTTTCTGTTACTGTCTGTTTCACTCCCAAATCTCGGGGAGGCTGGGATGTGGCTGCCACTCAGAGGGAGCCACAGAGACACCCTGTGGCCGAAGTGGGCACAGCAGCTGTGTACCCCAGGCCAGCCTGGCCTTACTGTGTGGCTTCTCTAGCTCTCTGCATGGTGGCAGCACATCCTGGGCTTGTCAAATGTTGCTTTTGCGGGGCGAGACTGGTTTACGAGGCCCCCCAAGTGGGTTGGACCCATATCTACCATAAGGGCTGTAGCTGGGGAGTGTCAGGCTGCCCAGGCTCGAATACTGGCTCCACCCTTGCTGTGTGACACTGGTCAAAGACTTAACTTCCCCGAGCCTCAGTTTCCCCACATGTAGATCGGGGTCATAACTTGTCTAGGACCCAGATTTGGGATGTGGCAGAGTAGGACTTGAACTGGGATGGTGACTCTGAAGCCCATGCTGTCCCTAGAACTATGCTGGGCCATCTGCCCCTGAGTTTTGACTAGGTGAGGTGGTAGGGGGTTGGGGCATGGCCGAGGGGGACTCAGGATGCTTATTTTGAGACAGAGAGGCCTTTTGTGGCAGATGTTGTGGAGGGAAGGGCCAAGTGTGGGCATCCATCCTCTGGGAGCCTGAGGGCTGGGTGAGAGGGCAGGTAGGGCCTGAGGATGGTCTTCAGGGTTTTTGAGAGGAGGCTGGAGGAACAGCAGGTGTATGAGACATCAGGGACACTTCCTGGCTGGTCTCCCTGTCCCCAGGGTCCCTCTAGTGTACCCTTCTTCATGGCATTAAAGTCCCAGTATGCCACGTGGGTCACGCTGCTTTTCCTGCATGAGGACCATTGGGGTTCCCTTTTCTTTCCCCACCCCTGCCCACTCTGGCCAGCCCGCCCTCGGAGGCTCTCAGTGAGCCCAGCCCAAGTCCTGCCTCCTTCAAGAAACTACCTTGAACATGTACTGAATGAATGAATAGATGACCAAAGCAGGAAGCCGTCCAGCATGCGCTGGTCTCTCCTCTCAGAACAGGTGTGCTGGCCTTTCCAGAAGGGTGTTTTTGGTAGGCAGCCTAGTATCCTTAGTCTCTTCTACAATAATCTTCATTTCTCCAAAAACTTGTAATCCGCACCCATCTGGGCCCCCCGCTTCCTATCCTCAGAGGGTCTAGCGTGGCACTTAGCACTTAGGTGTTGCTTCCTGGCTTCCTGGGAAGGAGGGTTTTCCTCCCACTCACATTCCCAACTTTTCTCCTTGGGCAGAAAAGGACTGGACAGAGGAGGACCGGGGCCGGGAGAAGGTGCTGATGCAGGAGATAGTAACCCTCATTGAGCAGCGCAATGCCATCATCAACTGCCTGGATGAGGACCGGCAGAGGTGATATGGCTGGGTCCCCTTGGGGGCCTCCTTGGGGGATCCTTGGGAGAAGGGCCCGGAGCAGGTCGGGCCGGCCCTGCCCTCGCTGCCAGCGATCCCAACCTGTGAGGAGTCGGAGGCAGGAAGGGACCGAGAGATTTTCTTGTCCTTTCTCCTGTGAGACCCTCAGCTTCCATTTCTTGTTTTAGGGAGGAAGAGGAAGATAAGATGTTGGAAGCCATGATCAAGAAGAAAGGTGAGGCCCCCTCCTGGGACTCTGGCCCACTTGGACTCCTGGAGGGTGGGGGACAGGTTGAAAAGAGGGTTGGAGCTGGCGCCACAGGGATGGTGTGTGACAACTCTCAGCTGTTTTGGTTGCTAGGAAGGCCGCGTGTAGCAAGGCAGGCCAGCCTATAACCACGAAGGCTGTGGCCGGGGCTCGGAGCATGAGCGTGGGATGCCCTGGTGCCCACGGGGAGGTTTGTGGGGTACAGAGCATTTTCCCAGGATAGTTTGCCTTGCGCTGTGCATTCCTCCTTGAGATCTACAGCTGGTCTTGGAGGGGTCTGTGAGCTCAAGTCACAGTGCCTACCGGGAATAAGAGAGTTCTCAGAACGGTTAAAAGAGCACTGGACCGGGAGTCAGGAGACCTGGGTTTAATCTTCGTTCCACCCGTGACTCATTTTGTGGCCTCGTGGTTAAGTCTGGACTCCACTCAGACTGCCCGGGTTCCAGTCCCAGCTCTGGTGCTTACTAATGGGATACCTGAGCCAGCTACTCACCCTCTAGGCCTGACTTTCCTTGTCTGCAGAATGGGGGTGATAGAGGCCCCCACCTCCCAGGTGTGTGCTGAGGACTGCTGGGACAACGTGTAAAGCACTTGGCCCAGGGCCTCGCACCTACAAAGAGATCAGTTGGTGTCAGTCTATTTCAAACCCACATTTTTCTCATCTGCAAAATTAGAGGCTGGGAGAGATGATTTCTGAGGTTTCTTCTAGCTGTGACAGTCACTGTTTGTGTTGGAACCTACTGAGCTGTGAGCACCAGCCCGGGGCATCATCATTTTAAAGATAAATGTATGCCAGGCTTCAGAGTTCCCAGATGGCTCTCCTGCCTTTATCTCAGATCCTGCGAGAACACTGGGGAGAGTATGGTTCCCATTCTATAGATTAAGAACTGGAGGCTCAGAGGGGTGGAGGGCGACGTGTCCGGGGTTCCCCAGGAGGAGGGGCTGGAGCTGGGCTGAGCCCCTCCCAGAGGCACTCTCAGACCTCTGTCACTACCCCTGGCCTCTTCCTGCACCATGTCGTTAAGACTCCCCTTTCTCTCCGGCAGAGTTCCAGAAGGAGGCTGAACTCGAGGGCAGGAGGAAGGGCAAGTTCAAGACCATGAAGGTGCTGAAGCTGCTAGGAAACAAGCGTGACACCAAGAGCAAGTCCCCCGGGGACAGGAGCTAACAGCCAGGGGCTTCCACCCACCCCCTCCCGGCTCAGGCCCTGGGCTGTGCCCCGCTGGAGGGGGCACCCCACTTCCCTTCAGGACCAGTTGAGAGGAAAGATGACTTAAGGGGAGGGGGCCTCCGGGTGACGGCCTCTCCCTCCTCAGGGTCCTCTGGCTGGTCTGGGCCAAAGAGTTTTCTTCCCTCTTCTCTGAGCCACAGGCATCTGTGGCTCAGCCCTTCCCAGTCTGGTTCCGATGACTCCAGATGCTGTGATGGACCCAAGGAGCAAGCGGGGTCCTTGGTCTAGGGAGCAGCAGTGGCCAAGCACACCCGCCCCTCGTCTCGCCCGGCCCTTGCCGTGACAGGCAGCTCCTTGGTCCTTCTCCCTTCTGTGTGAGGTCCAGATGGGGCCTCAGAGTTGTCAGAGTTCTGACCTGAGGCTCCTTCCACCCTTTGGTGGCCTCTGGCCTGGTGTCCTGCCTTGAGGGTTCTTTCCCTCCTGGCAGGCCAGAAAGCAGGGCTTGGCTGCCCCGGCTTCTTGGTGCCACGGCCCTGGCTTCTTCCTGCCCTGGCCCTGGCTCCGAGTCTCTGTCTTCCTTTCCGGGGCAGGCGGCCCTGAACCTGTTTCTCCTCATTCAGGAGCTGTATTTATGAAGTCTCTGATTCGGTTTGGGTTGGTTCCTGTGTCCTCTGACAGGAATGGGCCTGATGGACAAAACCCTCCCTCTGTACTCTGTCCCTTGAAGTTCTCGGTACTTCCTTCATCTTCCTCGCTCTCTAGGAAACCGCACCAGGACAGGGGCCTCTGATAGCCACGCTGGGTGGGTGGGTTCCCCCGTGCTGAGGCTGGCCCCAGTTGCAGTTCTGGTCCCTAATTATCAGCCAAAGGGGGGTACGCTTTACGTAGGTGCTAATCATGGTGGTTTAACACACTGTAGTCTGACCCCTCATTGAGGCTCCCTGCGCCCAGAGGGAGGGGATAGTGGGCCTGTTCCTGTGTGTGGTCGTCACCAGTCTGCTCATACTCGTCTGTTGTTCATTCTTTCCCGGCTTGTTCCCACTGAAGGACTGATGGCCACTCGCCCCTTTGGAATGGCTGTGGGAGAGGAGCTGATGGGGACAATGCCTTTTCCCCAGGGACTGTGCCCAGCAACTCTTGGTCAAAGCACTATTGCTATAAGCTATTTCTGGGGCTGCTCTAGGGCCCCCTTCCCTCAGCACACTTCTGGGGAAAGATCGCACTGTATTAACTCACGAGGATTTCCTCACCACCAATAAATGGAGACGACCGCATTGCCGTGCCCTGCAGACTTGGGTGCTTTTCCCTTGGCCACATTTGCCTTCTTTCCTGCCTCTGCTGCACCTTGTGGCCAGGCATCTCTGGTGGCCCAGGAGGGCCATGTAGGGGCTGTCCACTGACAGGGGCTCTGGCCCTCACCGCCGGCCGTCGGGCAGGACTCCCACCTCTGCAGGGAGGCGGCTCCGGCACCCGCGTATCCCCTGCTGTCTCCTTCCAAACGTGCCTGTAGGCCTTGAGTTGGGGTCACCGACTCCAGGGCCTTTCAAGGACCAGGACACATGAACCAGGGATGGCTCCATAAGGGGTCTTGTGTCGGGAGACTCAGGTGGTGGGGACTGGGGTGAACTGGGGTGTCTATGCCACAACTAAAGGGGGAAGTTCTTCTTTAAGTCAACTGGAGCCTGTGGGAATGTGGCCCAGTGTGACGACCTCCCATTTTTTCCAAAGAAGCTAGAAATCCACACCGTGTGTGTGTGTGTGATTTGTAGATGTTGGCCACTAATCTGAATTTAAATCAAGCGTAGGCTGAATTTACCCTGGGGTTCTCCAGTGTGCTGCCACTGGGCCATGTGGTGGGGCCAGCTTTCCTCACCCCGCCACATCCTCTGCCCTCAGGTTTCGGAGGGTGTTTGGGCACAGGCTTCCTATGGAATGTTTCTGGGCCAGCCCTGGATCAGGCCCTCGACGCTCATCTGTTTGAGGCTGCAGGCGGTGTTTATCCTGCAAACCAGGACTTGGGTCATATGGCCTGTAGGATTATATGAATCCCTCCAGGTAGGAGAGTTGGTTGACATGTCCAAAATATTTTGATCTATGGGGATGGGAGCATGACAGAATGCGGGAGAACGTAAGGCTCGTGGTTGTCAGAAGAAATGGGGATTGCCATGTGCTGTGTGCCAGGCCCAGGGGCTGTGCTCGTGGGCAGATGCCTCCTCAGCAGCCTTTTGAGGCCGCGCCTCACGGATGAGAATCAGAGCTGAGGCTGGGGCTTGCCCAGGCCCATGGAGCATGGGCCGGTACCGGTGCTGCAAAGCCAGGGCTCTCTGGACCCCTCCCCGCCTTTAGGTGTCCTCCCATGGGCTCTGGGTTTAGTGGAAGGATGCAGAGTTAGTTTAATCGTGACTGGGCTACTTGCTGGTGAAATGACCTTGGTAATAGGGTCTTTGCGAGCCTTAATTTTCACACGGGGATAACAAACTATCAAAGGGCTTTATCAAGCGAATTAACTGAGAGCGAAATTCAGCACCTGCCAATTCAGCACCTGCCACGGCGCCCAGCGGGGGTGCTCAGGAGCACTGGTTTCCGTTTACCCTTGAAATATGCGAAGGGCTAGAAACAGTGATTGAAAAGTTCTAACTCCTTGATCAAATAAGCCTTATCCCTCTGAAAACAAAATGGCGTGTATAATGATCTATGTTAAATGCGTTTTATTGGCCAATTAATCACAGTAGTTAAACATTTGCCTAAGGCTGTAAGAAGTCAAATAAGTAGGTCCTAAGGCAGGTAGGTAAGAAGAAAGGCATCACATTCTCTCCTAAGTTCAGAAAACTAAATATGGGGACACGCAGTGGGTGGAGATGTGGGAAGAGGGCCGGCTGGATGCCCTTGAGACGCTCGTGCGATATCGTGAGACTAGGGCCTTGTTTTCACAATGTATGGCTCTTTCCCCGAGAACAGGCTCGATGTGTGTGTTCGTGTCTGTGACTGTGGGGTCTCACAGGCGCAGCTGACCCAGTCTCGAGGAGAACCAGCTCATTCTCTGATGTGGTCCATTTTCTAGGGTGCTGTAGCTGCCTGGGGCACCCTAGGCCAGGACACTGCTGTGTGACCAACCATTTGACATGGCTGGAAGCCAGGGTGGGTGGGCTGACCTGAGGATGGCCCTGCTCGGCAAGGGGGTGGGCTCCAGTGGTCCAGGCTGGGCTCCTCCGCCCCCGTCTCTGGAGATGACTAAGTGGTGGCGAGAGCCTTCCTAAGTTCCTCACTCCTCTTGTGGTCGATGGCTTCCATTTCCTGTACTTTCTGCAAGGGCATCAGGGAAAGCTGGAATCAGGCTCGGAACTCTCAGAGCCCACACCGACGTGAGGGGAGGGCTGGACTGCGAAGCCTCGGCCACAGCTGACCCTTTATTTCTGCTCACGTCTCGTACTCCACACTCATCCCGCTTCCCTGTTGCTTCTACCTGGGAGATTTCGGCAAGGATGATCCCTCGGTACTGTCTGCCCTGTCCCAGGGCCTCCATGTCAGCCAGGAACTCTTTCCTCTCCTGGATTTCCTTCACCACTGGACGGGGAGAAGGGGCATCAGTGTACAGGGCTTTGAGGCCATCGGGCTCCTGGCTGGGGTGGCAGGGGCAGGGGTTACCTCTCGGGGAGAGGAGGCAGTTCTGTGGTCAGTGTTTCTCACTAGTGGACCCTCGGGGGTCGCCCCCTCCCCCAGTTCCGGGCCTCTACACACACTCCCCGCCTCCATAACTGGCCCACGGGTAGCTTACGTTCTTCAAACCTATCCAGCTCCGGGGCTGGGTTCGCCTGTCGCACGGGAGGGGGTTTTCTTTTTCGTTCCTGTTTGTCCTTCCCTGTGGCAAAGATGTTTTGGAGCCTTTGCTTCTCCTTCTCCAGATCTCCTGTAAGGCCCAGAAATGGCCTGGTTAAGGCACGAAGGGAGCCCCATTCGTGGTCTGTTCCCAGTTGGGTGAGCTTGCTCCAGGGCGCCTGGGCAACAAGCAGAGGGCTTCTGCAATCCCGGCCCCTTCCACCCAGGGAGCTCCTGAGCCTGTCATGTCAAGAAAGGCAGGAATGAAAAGAGGTCGAAAGAACCAAGAAGAGAGCCTTGTCAAAACCTACACCCTGCTTTGGTGCAGAATGAGGCTAAAAGCTCAGTGATCAGCATTGTGGCGGTTTGCGTGTAGAGGCTGCGCGGAGGGCCGGGGGGCTCTGGGCCACGAGTTGTGTCAAGTGCCAAGGAGGAAGGGGGTGGATGGCTCCATGAAGTAGGCTGGAGTACAGAGGAGTTCTGGATGTGAGGTACCGTGTGAGCTTCAAAGAACAATAGCCATGAGACCTGACAGCCAGCCATTTATCAGAGATTGGTAGAATCCAGTTAATTGTTAGAGTTCTGGAAAAAATTTCAAAAAGAACCAACTAACTAACTGGTTTCCCCTGCACCCTGAATACCCCCAGCTAACATGTGCCAAGGCTCAAGTAGAAACAGTGTGAGAATCTGACTAGACGTGTGCTCACCCGCCTGTGGGCAGCTTGTCCCGTCCTTGCATTCCCCATCCCCCTCGGAGAGGGAGGTAGAAGAGGAGCTCTGGTCGAGGCCCTCCCACTTACGGGTGGCTCGAGGCTTGAACTGCTCCCGGCTGTAGGCCCCGTTGGCCTGGCACAGGCTGGCAGGCCGGAGGTGGGACCGGGCCTCCAGGATGGGAGGCAGATAGATGGCAGAGGCTGGCGGCTTGGAAGGCAAGACCCTCTGGCTTGATGTTGGGCTGCACTGTAGGGGCAGAGTGTTTCCTCCTGGGGAAGGAAGGGTTGGGGTGGCAGGACCCACTTGGCTTTTTTCTTAATTTATAAACGTGATACCTGCCTGTTATTGCAAGGCAGAGAGTCCAGGAGCGCCTCCCCGTCTCCCCTCAAACCCCTGCTACAGTGAGCATGGTAACGATTTGGTGGTCTCATCGATTCTTTTTGATGCTTATATAAACATGTTCAAAGATATGTGCGCATATATAAGATCTGTTTTTCAAACACTGGACCATACTGTATTCAATAACAGACTCTTAACAACTTATCATGGATATCTTTCCAGATCGCTCCATTTATATATAACTTATTTTTTATAGCTGTATACTAGTCCTTAGAATGGCAACATTATTTATCCAACTAGTTTCCTAGTTCCAGAAATTCAGGCTGTTTCTTTCTTTCTTTTCTTTCTTTCTTTCTTTTTTTTTTTTACTACTTCAAACAATGCTGCAATAAACATTCTTATTTATCAACCTTCATACTGGTACTTTTGTTTCTATAGATGGATTCCTAAAACCTGCTTGGCCCATGGCAGGGAGGGATGGTTTGGACAGTAATAGACACCAGTCCTTCCTATTGTCCATCCCCACTGCCTGGGCCCAGACCTGGGGCTCCTTCCCCGGGCCGGCCAAGTGTGTCACCTCCTATCTGGTTGACTGGTCCGTCCTCTCAAACACTAGCTCAGCAGGCCCCACCCACTGTTTGGATCTCTCCCCCGTCTACCCCTTCTACCTTCCCAGCCTCCTCCTATCATCCACCCAGCAAATACATAATGAGCATCTACACTGGGCCAGACCCAGGCTGCTGCGGGTAAAGTGGTAAGACAAAGTCTTGCCCTCATGGTGCCTGCAGATGGGGTGTGGACGATGATAAAATAAGTAAGACATATAGTATGGTAGGTGGTGACCGTATAGAATGTGTCACAGCGGGATTTATGAGTTAAACAGAGTAGCCAGGGAAGGCCTTGTGAAGAGGGTAACATTTGAGAAAAGACCCCAAAATGGTGAGGGGCCCAATGATGCAGATATTTTGGGGAAGAGCATTTCCAGCAGAGAAAACAGCTAGAATAAAGGCCCTGAGGTGGGAATGTGCCTGGAGTGTCTGAGGAACAGTCAGGCTGGAGTGGCAGGAAAGGAGTGAGCAAGGGGGGTGTGGTTAGTAGGAGTAGAGGTCAGAGGTCATGGAGGGCAAGAGAAGTATAGGGCCTTGTAGGCTTCTGGAAAGACTGGCTTTTACTTTGTATTTCAGAAGCCATCGGAGGGTTTTGGACAGAGGGGCGACACAATCCCTTTGGCTACCGTTGAAAGTACAGTGTTGGGGACCAATGGCAGAGGCAGTCAGAGTCAGGATATGGTTTGAAGGTCAAGCAAACAGGATTGCTGATGTGAGGTGTGGGAGGAAGGAGTCCAGGGTGACTGACGTGTCTGCCCTGAGGAACCGGAAGGATGGCGCTTTTTTTCCCACCAACCTTCCCCTTCTCACATCCTCTCCCTGGTGCCACACCATGGTCTATGGCTCTCTCTTTTCTGAAGAGATGCTGTGCTTACTAGAATGTCCCTCCTGCTCCCTCCACTCCCTATTTCTGTCTCTTCAGTGCCAAATGCTACCTCTTCCTTTGGCTGTTTTCAGCCAATATGCCCCGAGGAATTCTGGGAATTCAGATGAAGAAGAGGAATTTGTGGCTTGCAACAGAATTTGAACTAAGGCTCAAAACAACAGTAGGGTTTGGTTATGAGGGGGGAAGTAATGAGAAGATTCTGGAAGAAAACAGACTCAACACCAATACTTGGAGACAATTAAAAAAAAATCTTCTAAGGGGAATAACACTGCCAGGGGAACCAGTTACCTGTGTTGGTCTAACCACTAATGCAATTAGTCCTTTAGTAAAGGAGCACCTGAGTGCCAGGGCTACTGTGGTGAACAAGGCAGACACAGTCCTTATTCTCTTGGTATTGACCTTTAGTGGAATTTCTAGCAAAGTCTCTTTGTTTTCATGCTTCAGGGAACACCAATTTATTAGTAGATTGCTGCGTGTAAAGAGTGAGTTGTAATTCACATACATTATGGCACTAGACACTGGCAGCCGGAGTTGTCCTTGTCCACAATAAGGAAAGACATCTGACTCCTGACCTGGCCCGATGGAGCCTCCCTCCCCCAACCAGTGCTGAACACACGCTGGCAGTATCTGACTCTCTTGTCCCTGTGCTTCTGTGGTTGATCAGATGCGCTCCTGAGAAGCACGTTCTTTCCTCAGAGAAGGCAAAAGCTCTCAGTATTCGGCATTCTCTCTCAAAGGCAACTTTACAGGTCTCTGTTCTGAACCATTAAATGATGATTCAGTTAAATCTCAGAAAGCAAGGTTGCGTTCAAGGTTTTAGAGGGTCCCTTGCTATTGTGCCCATGTATGTCCACTTTTTTGTTTTCCTTAAAAATAAATAATCCAATGTGTGGTCAGAGGTGAGTTGTGGGAAGGTTTTGCATGGTCTTCCTAAGTTGGGATTCTGTCAGTTTTCTTGTTTCTGCTAGCTAATCTGTGAATGAATGAAATGACAAATAAGACAAGCACACAGTCCTTTTCTCTGGAGAGCACATGTGTCTGTAACAGGGAGGGAGAGATTGCAGACATGACAATTTTGAGACCATTTTGACTGGGCAGAAATTCTCGATTGGACTGTGCTCTTGAGAGGTCGGCTAGAGCCAGACTACAGGAGGCTTGTTGTTGTGCCAGGACCCATGTCTAGGTGGGGGAACAAAGGGCCCTCAAGGTCACTTCCCCAGGTAAAAGGTCAGAAATACTATACTATACCATTTTAGTCTTTAAGAATGACGTCCCCTACCCCTTAATATGGAGGAGCTTTAAGAACGTGGCCTAGAATCTCTCTGCCGGAGAAGCCCCTGTGGACTGCCTCTTACTTTTCATGGTGTCCATGATGTGGCGCTGCTGGAATTTAGTCAGTTTGGAGTCCTTCATCATCACTGCAAGATAAAGCACTTCTATGAAGCCTCCTGGGCTGCAGGCAGATGCCTTCATTTAACTCACTGGAATTTAAAATTCTATCATCTCCTACCCCTATTCTGTACCTGAGTACTCCCTCTCTTCCTTTCCTGCTTCATTTTTTTTTCTATAGCACTCATCTAAATTCTACATATTTTACTTATTTAGTATTTATTACCCTCCTGCTAGAATATTAGCTCCATGAGAGCCAGAATTTTTGCTGTTTTTTTTTTTCTTTTTTAATGCTGTATCCATAACACCTAGAACAATGGCTAAAGCACATAGTGGGCTTTTAAAAACTTTTTATTGAGTGAGTGAGTGAATGAATGAATGAATGAATGAACAAAGGAGAAAGTATTCATTAAGCAGGTGCCAGGGGCTGGAGCTATAATGGTGAGTCAAAAGAGAAACAGTCCCTGCCCTGATGGAATTATGGGCTAAAGGAGTAGATGGAAACTGATCCAATGGGACACACTAAATATCTGACTACAGGTTGTACTAAGTCCAATGCAGAAAAGGTATTTGGTAGTGTGTGGGCACAAAACAGTTGGTTCCACTGTGGTTGTGGGTGGGGAGGAGATAAGTCTTCCCCCGGGAAACTGAAAGTGTGATCTAAGGGATACACAGTCGTGAACTACTCTAAAGTTCTTAGTTCTTTGACTTTTGGCCACTTGCAAGTTATAGGACCTGAATCTTTCTGTAACATTAAAATAGCAATTGCTAAGCCACAGGTCATGAAAGGGAGACCTGAGTTAGAGGGTAACTGTAACCACCTCCTGTCTTTTAAACGCACTGACCTCTCAGGAGCTCACAAGTCCCAGGGGTGTAAGTGCCCTGCCTGGGGCAACTCCAGAGCCCCGTTCCTTTGGTCACTGCCTCCACCTTCTCCTGGGAAGCCATGGGAGGGCCCTGAGGAGGGAAAAAACACAATGACACACCTCCTGTCTCCCAAGTCCAACCTCTACTCCAGCACTCCTCTCTACCAAAGTCTGGGAGCGGGGTCGACCACAAGAGAATCGTGACGCCACCCATCACTACTGCGATGGTGCTCAATCCTCCCATCCCGAAGACACACAGGCTGACAATAATAATAATAATACACACACACACACACACACACACACGAACGGAGATCTCATCTTGACCCCATGCCTGTGGCAGGAAAGGCTCTTCGGGGGAATGGGGTCCTCAAGATAGCCATGGTCACGACATTTCCCGTTGTGTTTCGCCAAAATTGAAACCTCACCCTAAAGTAAGACCCAGGGTGGGCGCGCGCCTCCCCACAAAGCACCGCAGCTGGGCTTCGGAGACCGAAACCACAGCTCTAAGGCGGCACCGCACCGGGGCCGCGCAGAAATACTTTGAGATGTTGGGGTCTACAGCGGGCCACTAGACGCTCTGGCTACCATGGTAACAAGCACATGCCTCTCGGCGCATGCGCACACTTACCGCGCCAGCCTGCTCCCGGAAGTGATTTTTCTCTGGGTCATAGCGCAGGCGCAGAGTACGCGTGGCCCCGTGCGAGTCGGAGGCTTGCTGTTTGCGGGTCTCCGCGCAGGTCTGGGTCGCAAAGCCGGGGCACTGCGGCGCGGGCGTCATGTCAGACAACGAGGACAAGTGAGTGCGGGAGCAAAGTGGCCTTTGTGGGACCTCGGAAGGGGCGGGTGAGGCGGGAGCCTGGGTCGCTGGAGGCTGAGGAGCCAGGCGTAGAGGGGGCAGCTGAGGGGACTCTTGGAGCTGGGGAAGCGAAGGGTGAGGAACCCAAAGCATAGCCAGAGACTGGGCACAGAAAGGCTCATACTCGAGTGTCCAGAGAGAATCAGCGAAAAAAGCATCTTTTAGCAAACTTCGACTGAGCTGGGTTCTGTATTGGGAATATTTAGATGGTATTAGGCATGGTCCGTACTCTCCACGTGCTCTCTTTCTAGAAGCAGAGACAGGTCCATAAACAGATAATACAGGACCGTGTTAAGATTAGGCAGTGAAAATATGTAGTACAGCAGGTCTGCAAATAACGTGCTTTTGTTCTAACGTTGATGAGATGCTGTGGGAACTTAACTCCTGTTTATATGTTAGCGTAAGGGAAAATTAGTTTCGTCATATATCGTTTTTCTTAAAGTCGCAGAACCTGTCAGCAATGTAAGTAAGGGAGGACTTACTGTATGGAAGTACTCCAGAGGAAGGTCTGGTGGGACTTTGAGGTGGTAAGGTCTGGAAGGGTTGCAGTAATCTAGGGCGAGAGAAGGTAGCGGCTTCTACGAGGATGATAGTAGTAGAGGTAGTGAGCAGTCGTTTTGAATTCTGGATTTATTTTGAAGCTAGAGCCAAGATTTCCTGATATGTGAGGTCTGTTCTGAAGATAAAAATAGGGGCGTGGTCAGCATGAGTATATTGGTCAAAACTAAGAAATAGGTGAGGTCATCAGGGGAATGACAGTAAAGAGATGACTGAAAGAGCATACCAACAAGGAGTGCTTAGGCAGGGGGTGGGGCGGGGGGCTGAGAGGAGAGAGGAGAAACCAGCCAAAGAGACTGAGAAAGAGCATCCAGTGGTGGGGGAAAACCAAGAGAGGGAGGTGTCTTTGCAGTCAAGTGAAGAGAGTGTATTGAGCGAGAGTGAGTAGTGGCCTAGTGCTGAATGAGAACAGTTCATTGGATTTAGCAATATGGAAATCATTAACAAACTTGAGTGGTTTTAATGGAGCCATGGAGGTGGTTGTCTTCTTGGAGTGAAATTAGGACAGAATTGGAAACAGTAACAATGGACAACTATTTCGTGAATTTTGCTCCTACGGGGAACATGGAAATAGGGCTCCGTGGGAAGAGAACAGAGAAGTTTTGTTTGTTATTTAAGATGGGGAAATAGCTACATGTTTACGTGCTGATGGGAATGATCCAGTAGAGAGAGAAAAGAAACAGTGGTGATGAATGAGTCCTAGCAGAATTTGGGAGCTGATGGGACAAGTTTGAAGGAGTAAAATGAAACAGAAGTTTGATTCGTTCATTAAGTAAATGTTTATTGAGCACCTCCTAAATATTGTAAGTGATGCTCTCACTAACTGGCCTCTCTTCTTCTTGTACAGTTTTGATGGCGATGACTTTGATGATGTGGAGGAGGATGAAGGGCTAGATGACTTGGAGAATGCAGAGGAGGTCAGTATTTAGCCTTAGGCTCCACCCTCTGCCGCCTAGGCTGCCAAATAGCTTGACCAATGATAATTGCCTAAATGCATCTGCCTCCTGTTAGTAATCAGAGCGCCTGCCACAAGCACCTATAGAGTGAGCAGAGTTCTAGTCCTGGGTGGTATAGAAGCCCTACAGGGTGGGCCTGAGGGCTTTTGTCCACTTGGACCATAGTCCATGGCTTCTGGGGCAGTTAGTTCACTGATGGGTGAAATGTCACATTCATTCATCAGCAAATGTGTTTTGAATGTTTATTATGTGCCAGGTGCTCTGCAGGATGGGGCTCCATAGGAGCAGGGGGAAAAAGTGACCTGGGATAAAGCTAGAGGAGTAAGGGCTCACATCAGGCAGGAATTTGTAGCCTAAAGTTAGTGAGAAGCCACTGACAAATTTGTAGCCAAAGGGTGGCGTGATCCGGTTTACACTTTAGGAAGAGCATTCTGTCCCCAGATTGAGGAGCAAATTGGGGAGGAGCAAGAATGAGAGAGATCAGTTAGGGAACTGTCATAGATCTCCAGGCAAGAGACCTATAGCTTGCACTTGGGCACTGCTACTGTTAATGATGAGAAAACAGATGAAAGAGATATTTTGGTGCATTGGATATGGAGCTAAGAAAATAAGAGATGACAAGGATGACTCCCAGGTATCTGGCTTGAGCAACTAGGCGGATGGGTTTCTAGCTTCCAGAATAAAACACGGCTTTCTGTCTTGTGTGACTGATGGAAGAAGTGCTTTATGCCTCCTGGAGAGACAGCAATGCCTCAGTTTCTTTTTTTTTTTAGGCTAGGAAGCTGAATTTTCCCTTTATTTGAATTTTCTCTCTGCATGGCACTCTCAGGTACCTGTATTCACTGTTTCAGAAACCTCTTTCTCCATCCTTCTGATCTCTTTCCATTCCTGTCCTGATGATTCTCTGTCTCTTACATGTGGTTCAACCCTGTTCCGTTTCTCCATTCCTACTGTCTCAGCCTGGTTTAGATCTTTATTGCTTTTCACTCACATTACTGCACAAGTTGTGTTCCTGGTTTTCCTGCCTTCAGTCCACTCCAATTGCCTTTCTGCCGCCAGAGTCATCTTTCTTACCTGCCTACGTGATTGATTACGGTTGGTCTTCCTAGATGGTGTCTCTGCTTCTGCCCTTACCCCCTACAGAATATTCCCAACAGAGTATTCAGAATGATCCTTTTAAATCTTAATTCAAATCATGTCTGCTCAGAACCCTCATTCAGTGGCTTCCCATCTCATTCAGAGTAAATGCCAAAAAGGTGTACAAAGTTCTCCATGATCTCTATGCAACCTTACCTCTTCTTGGTGTCCTTGTCATTGCCAGGCGGACTCCTGCTCAAGACCTTTGTTCATGCTGTTGCCTTTTCCAGGAACACTTTTCCCTAAGAGAGGCACATGACCTGCTCCTCACCTCCTTCAGATCTTTGTCCAGGAGTCATCTCAGTGAGGCCTTCTGTGGCCATCTTATTTAAAATTGTAGCATTCTCCCCCTCCTCCCATACCATGACCCGGCACTCCCTGTCTTTTTTCTCTGTTGTTATACTACTTATTTTACTTACTAATTTTGTTGATTGTTTATTTTTTATCTCTTCTGATTATAAGGGAAGCTCTATAGGGGAAGAAGTTTTATCTTACTGCTCTATCCCAAGCACTCAGAACACTACCTGACATATAGTAAGCACTCAATATTTGTTGACTTAATTATTATAGAATTTATTCTCCTACCTGCAACCCCATATGCACTTCTGCTCTAATCATTCTCCACGTTAGTTGTCCAAACCTAGTATCATTCTCTCCCTCGTCTGTTACTTTGCATATGCAATTCGACCTGCCTGGAACGATCTTCCCTTCCTCGTTGGCTTGGGAACTCCTCCTAATCCTTCTAGACAAGCTCACGTCTTATTTCTGGACTGTCTTCCTAACCGGCCGTGTATCCCCCACCTTCTTGTTAACTTTGTCGCCCACCTGCATACCTTCAAAGCACCTGCTGTTTTGTTTCCTCTCGTCTCCTCCCCAGACCGTGAATTCTTTGAGAGCAGAAACTCTTGATTTTCTGTCACAGCACCTCTTCTGATGTCTGGCACATGACAGATGGCTTAATAAGTAGTTCCTGTCTTCGCTCTGACTTTTTAGTCACTTGACCTATTGATTTAGTTACCCTGTCTCCAAGCTTGTTCCTCGCTCCCTGCTTAGGGTGATTTGTTGTCTGTGTTCAAGGATTTCTTTGTATGGGGCCAGCGTTCTGGGACTGCCCTGTCTCCGGACCCTTTGCTTCTCTTTTCTGAATGAGGCAGCTGGCTTTGTAATCTTGATCATGATTCCTCTCTTTTACTAGGTCTGAGACTTTGGCCAAGTTAGCTAACTCTCCGAGCCTATAAAATGGGCACTGTGATCCCTATGTCATAAGTTTATTGCGAGGATGAAATGAGGTGTCAGTAAGGCAGTTGCAAGGTCATTGGCATGTATTAAGCAGTAGTGGTAGTGGTGGTTATAATCATTGTCATAGTCATCTTCCCCCTCCCTCTCAATAATGTACCCTGAGATTGTCCCTCTTTCTGCCATGGTGTCCAGGAGGGCCAGGAGAATGTTGAAATCCTCCCCTCTGGAGAGCGACCGCAGGCCAACCAGAAACGAATCACCACACCGTATATGACCAAGTATGAGCGAGCCCGCGTGCTGGGCACCCGAGCCCTCCAGATCGCGTGAGTGTGTGCCCCTTCGCTGTCTTTTCCATCAGTCAGGCCACAGTGAGCCTCCAGGCTGTCGATGTGGCCCGGCCTGGCACCTGAAAGCAGACTCTCCCTGCTCTCACGTGCTAGACAAGGAGGGGTGCTGTCCCTGCGTGCCAGGCGCTCTGCTAAACCAGGCCCCTCGGAGTCAGATCCAACGGGAGAAATAGGACACGAATATCTGAGAAGCCAAATAACAGTACAGAAGGATAACAGTAAAAATACTGAACTCGATGACCGCCTGTCAGTTTGGTGAGGCAGAAAAAAGTGTGGATTCAGAGAGCCCTCGACCACTGTGGCCTGGTTAGTTGTGGGTGCTGTGACAGCACCCGTTGGGCTTCAGGTGGTTCTTGACTCAAGGTAGTAGACTATGGCCAGCCTCCACATCCAGGCCATACTAGAGATATGACAACACAGAGCAGTGGTGGGGCTCTGGGGATTTGAATTAGCGACCTTTCTCTCCCAAGTTTGGAACCATTTGAAGCATAACAGGATTCGAGAGGTAGCCAGTAGACAGGCAGAGATGAGAATGTCCGATGATTGTGTGTTCGGGCAATGCAGGCTTCCAGAGACTGTCTGCAGGGGCAAGCCTGCCTGCTGAGGTCGTGGGCCTCAGAAGTGCCCTCTCTGCAGGTAGGTGGCTCCGAGAAAGCAGGGACGCTCGAAAAGGCTAGGCCACGGATGCTTGCTTTTTCCTGTTTCCCTGTCTGATGTTACTCCTCCTTGCTGGGGAGAAGTAAAGGGACAGAGAGGGCAGGTGTGGCACTGTTGCTTTCATAGAAGGTCTCCCCAGGGAAACACGAGGCCGAGGAAAGCAGCCTTACCCAGACTCCGCTGGTGTCGGAAATAGTGGGTATCTGGAAGTCAGGGTGCTTCCGGTAGGGAATAGTGGAATCTAGGCTGGAAAGGAAGCTGGGGCCAGAGTTGTGGAGTTTTGTGTGCTGGAGCAGTGATGCTGACTCTGCGTTCCCCTCCCTAGTTTTCAGTCAGCATTGGACTTGATCTCCAGTTCTGTGGGGTGAAGCTGACCACGTGTCCACCTTGATAAGGGGTTGTATGGGCGGGCGACACCGTTCCTCATCTGTTGCGCAGCAGTAGATGTCTTGCCAGCCTGGTCGCGCTCCTTGCTGGGCTGGGAGAAACTAGAGCCGCACGTGGTGTGATATGTTTGGTATCCCTGGGGTCAGGAGCCTCTAGGCCTGCACCATCAATTATGGTAGCCACTAAGCTACATGTGGCTATTTAAATTAAGTACAATGAAATAAAATTTAAAGTGCGGTAGTTCAGTCTCATTAGGCACATTTCTTGGCACTTACAATGGATAATGTAGGTAAAAGACATTTCCAGGCTTATCACTGCACTTGCACCTGTTGGGGATGCAAAGATGATTAGAGACACATCCCCCAGTTCTCCAGGTGTTCACAGCCTGGTGCGGGGAATGGGCCCCTTCACAAATACCTGGAACCCATGGTGGACAGGAATGATGCTTTACAAGAGGCGCAAAGAAGAGAAGGAAGTAATCGCATGGCTGACTGGGAAAGCCTCATGAGGAGCTTAGAATTCAGGTAGGGACAGGGAAAGGGAGGTGGTTTTGAGTGTATCCTGGGGGTCAGAAACAGCACAAGGAAAGGTCCAGGAAGACAGAGGCAAGTGTGGCTCATGGGGGAATGGCAAGTAGCTTGGGGCACAAGACTGGAAGAGTTGTTTTTGGAACCTTGAGTGACAAGTTCAGAAGATTGACCTGCATTTGGTGGGCAGTGTGGAGCACTTAAAAGTTTGGAGGCAGACATTCAGACCCCTACCAGGTGCCAGCATCCTGCTTTTCCTTTAAGGCTCAATCCCACTTAGTTGGGTCTATAGCGCTCCTTCCAGCGAAGGGCTAGGCGGCTCTCCTGCTGTGAGCCAGTGGACAGCCAGGGCTGTAGCTTATCCCTAGCACTAGGCATGCAACCCTGCACTTAAGTGAACAAACATTTCTTAGACAGTTTTTGGATGAAATCTCACTCTGTCCAGTTCATTAGCACCACCTGGCGGCTGGCGTGGATGGACCACAGCCACTTCCCTGAGGATCGTGGCTGGGTTCATTTGTGGAGGTTCTGGTGCAGACAGATGACCCAAGGGCACACTGTCACACTTCACACATTGTGTGCACATAGTAGGGCTGGGTAAATAAACGCTCTCGAATTATTCATATCTTGAAAGAAAGAAGGCATATGCAGATCAGGAAAAGCACTTTGCCACAAAAAGCTTCTTTAAAGCTTTAAATTTGGAGAAATTTAAATACTTATTGAGAGAAGATACAGGGAAAATTAAACATTTGGTCTCTGCCTTTGGGAAATTTTTAGGCCTTTGGGATGAACAAATCCTAATATTTAGTAATAAAATTGGTAAATTATTCAGTATAAACTGGTGGCTCTCAGACTGGCTGGTTACCAGAATCACACAGGGAGCTTTGTATAGACAGGTTCTCAAGCTTCTTCACTGGAGATTCTATTCAGAAGGTCTGGGAAGGACTGGGAGCCTGAATTTTTGTCATGCTCTCCTAGTAATTCTGGGATCCATTGGTGTAAACTTGATGCAGAATCAACGGTGGCTTCCTAGAGGAGGTGGGCCTAAGACTGGCACCCCGCCCATTTGTGTGCAGAGCCCCTGCTGTGGGTCAAGCATTGTGCCAGGGCACATGGTCCTGGGCCACCAAGAGCTCGTGGTCTAACACGGAGAACATCAAACAAGTAGTTACAGTACAGTGAGAGCGGTGCCAGGAGAAGCACATGTGAATGAGTCAGGTGCTGAGGAGCCAGCAAATGTTCTCCAGGGTGGAGACATTGGGGCCTCACCTAGGCCTGTAGGGAGAGGAAGAGCTCGAAAGAGGATGCGGAAAGTAAACAACAGCGTCTTTCCAGGGAACCGTAGGAGTTTGGTGTGGTGGGAACGTGGGGATGAATATAGGCAAGTGGCATGAGAAGGTACTAGGAAGGTGAGCCGGGGCCAGACTGGGTTCTGCCGGCTGGCCGTGGGGCATCGTGGAGGGTCGTAAGTGGGTGAGCACCTGACGCAGGCCCCGTGTGGAGGCTGTGAGAGCTGGCCTTCTGAGGGTGTGCTGCCAAGATGGGCAAGGACACCGGGAGCTGGCCCCTGAGGCAGGGCCTGGGGCCACTGAGTTAGCATGGTCAGGGGCGAACCTTTGCACATGCTTTTTCTCTGTGCTGGAATATTCTGCCGTATCCAGCAGAGGCAGGGCTTTTTGTCTTCATTTTTAAATGAGGATACTGATATTTGGAGAGGAATTTAGTGTCTTTGGACGCTATTTTAAATTTAAATCTGGTCTTCTGGCTCCCACTCACGTGCCCTCGCTGTCAGTGCCCCGCCCACCACGCCTGGTAACCTTTCTAGGAGAGGACTGGGGTGCCGATCCAATCCTCTTCGTGAAGTAAGCTCTCCCCGACTTCCTGCCGGACCCTTCTCCCCATGTTTGCAGTCTCCTCAACACTTGTCCCTATACCCACAGGATGTGCGCCCCCGTCATGGTGGAGCTGGAGGGGGAGACAGATCCTTTGCTCATCGCCATGAAAGAGCTCAAGTAAGTCACCCAGGTCACGGTTCACTGCTCCAGAGCCCTGGGAGGCATCCTCAGCTTTCTCTGGTGCACACCCGGACCCCCCCACTTCCTGGCTGGGGAAGTGGTGCTTGTTCTGTGGATCCTTAGCTCATTCAGGCCTCAGCCCACCAGGAGGGAGGAGGGAAGGCGTGGAGGGGCAGCAAAGGGCAGGGCTCGGATGAGACATGGGCCTCTCCTGGCTGTCAGGATTCCCTGTTCCTGCTTCAGTTGGCCTTACCAATGCCGCCGCCCCTCCCCCGACACACACACTCTCTTCCCCCTCCTCCCGTCAGCCGTGGGATGGCAGAGCTCTCTGTACCCACTGTCCCGCATCAGGGATGCAAGAACTTCCTTTTTATTATAATTACTTTCCTGCAGAGTGCACTCATAGTCCCGAGAGGATGCTCCTAAGACTTTTCTTTCCCTGCATTCTGTACACAATTTGTTCCTCCTGCTGTAGAGCTTGAGTCCCTAGCCCTCATGTATTGTGACTTCTCCCCTGCCACAGGGCCCGAAAGATCCCCATCATCATTCGGCGATACCTGCCGGACGGGAGCTATGAAGACTGGGGGGTGGACGAGCTCATCATCACCGACTGAGCTGGAATCGTCTTCCGCACGCGCCTCATCCCCAACTTCTCACGTTCTTTCTACATGTAAATAATAAACTTCAGCCTTTTCACCCCCTCCGCCTCCAGCTATCTTCTGTGCCCACCTGCTTTTCCCCTGCTGCCTGGAGGAGGCACCCATCCAAGTGGCCCCGTGACTGTCAGCTCTTTAAGAAGCACCAGGGGCCCTTGCTCCCTGCGGATACCCCACATCCCTCCCTACATCTCCCCGTTCACCAGAGTAAAGGCTGCTGCAGGGAGACACCTCAGCTGCCTTCCCAGCAGACAGACGAGCCTTTGTGCCCAGGGAGCTGGTTGCCACGGAAACCCCCAATTTCCTTTCCAGTGGGACTGGCTGCAGGGGCTTCTCCCTTCTCAGGAGTATCACAGAGCAGGTCTCATCAAGCCACCCATTGTTTTCTAAGGACCTGCCTCGAGCCTCTTATCATGGTCTCGGATCCCCTTTCAGAAGCAGTGCCCCAGCAGGAAGCTTGGGGACTCGGTGATCTCCAGCCCTCCCCAAGCAGAGGCCTGCCGGACAAGTCAGCAGCTGTAGAGCAAGGACTGAGCACCTGCCCACCCCGCCCTGCTGTCCCGACTCCTTAGGCCACTGCCCACACACTGCCCTCCGGTTTGCCTCTCTGGTCTGCCACACCCATACCCTCTCCTTCCGGGCCTCTGGAAGATGTCCTTTCCCCTCTGGGTGGGGCCTGTGATCCCCCGAGGCCTCTAGTGGGATGGGTGCTGGCATGATGGTGGGCCAGGAAGCAGGGCTCCTGGGTTCCAGCTGTGACGTTAAATCAGGGCTGGAGCTCATCCTCTCTGCCCCAGGTCCTAATGGGTCCTGTTCTCCTCACCCTGCTTACCCAACCTGTGGTACAACCAGTCACCTTCATTCCTCCCTCCCTTGGGTGGGGGCAGAGAGTGATTACTGACACCCGCAGAGAGAAGGGAGGGTTGGCTCCCTGCGTATTTCAGCTTTGACCTCCATTCCGCTGCCAGCTCCCCTTCCAGGAAGAGGAAGGGCCAGGCTAGCCTGACCTCTGAGAGCCATGGCCCCCCGGGGTGATGCGCCCTGGACAGATCGGGAGTGATGAGCAGCCCCAGGAGCAGGAGGGGCATTTGCTGCCCCGGAGAAGGGTTAATTCAGGGAGCAGTGGACTTCGCACCCCCTTCCACCCTCCTCCAAGCCTGTGGAATCCTTTAATCAAGTTGGGTGCTGAAATTTCAGCTCTGAAACGCCGCCTTTGTGCCAGCATCCAGGCGGCTGCCCCAGAGTGCGGGGGTCACTTTCTCGGCCCCGTTTCTCTAAATGGCCTCTTTGTTCCTGCTGGGCCGCTCAGTATCAGATGTGATTAAAGGGAGATGGGGTTTGGGTGGGGGAGGAGAGAAGGGGCTGAGAGAGAGAGTGGGGGGTTAACCCTTAGGGGATAGGGTGTAGGGGAGATGGGGAAAGGGGTGCTTTTCCTCCCTACTCCCCCTTCCCATTCTGCTCCTCCTTCAGAGTCGGTCCCTAGCTACTCCGCTGGCCAGGCCTGGGCCTAGTCGCTTTAATCTCTCCAGAAACACCTGGCGCCTTCTCTCCTTACACGTGGAACCACTACCTGAGGCCCCAGCACCTCCGGAACTTTGAGTCTGAGGGATGGGCACAGGCTAGGTCTTCCCACTTCTCCAGGGTCATTTGTCCTCTCTGGGGCCATTTCCTTTCTTCCTGTATCCCCAGTGACTTCCCAGTCGATTGCATGAGATGCAAGGACCTGGAGGTGAGGTGGTGGTTTCATCTTGAGGTAGCCCTTCCTCTGCCCATGGCTGCGTGTCCACAACCCCACCAAGAGCAGGAGCAGTGAACAGACCTGAAGTGGACTAATGTCCTGTTTTTCAATAGAGGCAAAAAGGTAGCTTGTAGAAATTACGAGCACAAAAGGTTAGTACTAATTGATCCCTAACACGATTCTAGAATAGGTTATTGCATATTCGAAAACATAAAGAAGAGGTCTAGGAACTAACATAGGATTTGTAAGAATATTGCCAAATGAACCAAATACCATTTTTTCCATGGTGACTGGCCTTGTAGGTTGGAGGAATGCCACATATACAGCGAATGTTGATTTTAGCAAAGCATTGGGCAGTCTCTGTGTGGCTGTGATGGAGAAGTGTGTACTTCGTGGTGATGTCGTTAGATAGATTCAGAATTGATTGCCAGTCTTTCCCTAAGAGCGTAGATAACTGATGATCGACAGGAATTTCGTGGTGTGCACAGGGCCTGCTCCTCTTCATTTCGTCCTTTTTATTAGTAGGGACTTGAATGAGGATATTCAAGTTTGCAGACACATAAAACTCAGGAGAGCTCGTAAGTTGTACTCAAGATTCCAAATGGTTTAATAAAGGTGGGAAATGGTCAAATCCAATAAGATGAAATCTGTTAAAGATCAGTATAAAATCCTGCATTTATCTACAACAAAACAAAGCACCAGGAAACAGCTTATATACAGTTGGGGTGATCTGACTTGGCAGCAGATGCCATCCACAGGATCAGGGGTTTGCAGCTACTACTAAGCTTCATGGGAGCCAGCAGTTTTGGTGAGGTTTACTGAGGAGCTTACATGACACAGGTCCAGATGGGAGTTTGGTCACCCTGGAAGACTGGGCTAGATCTTGGCACTCCCCACCCCACCCCAGATCCTCACTAGGAGGTAAGGGGCAGATAAGGGAGCTGGGCGTGCTGGTCTGGAGCAGTGAAAGAAACATCACTTCAGATTTAAAGTTGAAGTAGGGCCTGCAGACAGTGGACAGGTGGAAGAGATGATGGTTATGTGTGTAAAGATGGAGTCAGAGCTGCCTTCACATTCTGGCACCAGCACTCTTTAGCATGAACCTCTCAAAGCTTCAGTTTCCTCATCTGGAAAATGGGGATGATGATAGGGCCCACTCCCTCGTAGGCCTGGATGACATAAAGCTCTTGGCCAGGGAGCACTCACTACATGGTGGCCATTACTGTATCATAATCAGTTGGGTATAAGGAAGACTTCCATCTGTTGGAGCCATCCCTCAGTGGAGCACAGTGGTGAGGAGGGTTCCCCTGTCCTAGAGGTGGAGTGGCTCCTGGCCCCTGAGCACAGCTTGGCATTCTGCTGAGGAAAGAGCTCTTAGTGAGTAAGCCCTGGATGATTAGGTTACAGTCTGCCATCCTGGGTTTACACTTAGACACCAGAGGCTGCTGTGAAGATGGGGTAGGTCCTGGAGCGGACCAGGTGTGTGTGTGCATGTGCGTCTGTGTATGCGTGTGTTGGGGGAGGTGGCAAGTGGAGGGGTGCAGAGAGAGGGCCCAGCCACACACCCTAAAGGACCAGGCCTACTGGCTATAGACAGCAAGAAGTCAGGCCCGAGCCGTCTCTTTCAAATACCTGTCCCTTGAATTCTTTGTGAGCCCCCTCCCCTCTGCTGGGCAAGCAGAGGGACTGCTTGGAAGGTGCCCCGGCTGAGTTCCAGCTTGAGCCAACCAGCGGCCCACCTGCAGGGTGGGCACAGCGGGGTTGGGGGCAGGCCCCCCATCTGAGGCCTCAGCTCCTGAGCACAGACCCACCTTGCTGCCATGCCAGCTGTCCTAAGCCACTGTACTGTCCCCACCTTCTTGGGGGAGAGAGGGGAACTTTGGGCTATTGATCCTTTGCATTCCACCCCTAGCTACTTCCAGAGTGTCTGAGGAAGCACAGGTACAGGGATAAGAGACCAAGAGACAGGCCAGGTCAGGCCCACCAAGCAGGTAACTGGAACCTTTAATTTTATTATGTGGAATGCTTAATGCAGAGTTAATAGGGGCTGGAGAACCTAGGGGAGAAGAGAGGGGAGAGGGAGCTACTGAGATAAATAAGGGGGCAATAATGAGTTACATGTGGATCGTGGGGGCTGCAGAACAGGAAAATAGGGCAGAGAGCGCTACATACTTTATTCAGATACCACTGGGAGGCAAAGGGCAAAAGGCCAGGGCGGAATGTACACATTAGGAGTTTAGTGTCTTCAGCCTGCGGCCAGTAACCTGGGTGCTGGGCCCTGCGTCTCCTCCTGGAGCAGAGGGTTTGAGCCTGAGAAGCTGTAGCTCTCTGGGAAGCCCAAGGAGTTGGGGCTGACAGAGCAGGGGCCACAGAGCCTGGCGAGGGAAGAGGGAGTTGGGGAGCCGAGAGGAAGGCTCTGTGAATTGTCTCCGAATCCCTTCCTCACCTCTGGGGATGCGCCTCAAGGTCTGGGAGGTTGTGGTGGAGGAGGACCGGGGGGCCCTCTTTCTTGATTAGACAAAGAATGAGGTTATTGGCACAGAACTGGATCTGGGGGCCTCTGTGCCAATTCCTTCCTGTGTTGAGGAGGATGAGGAGGCCGCCCTCTGATCCCTCACCTCCCTCACCCGCTCTGAGGCTGTTCAAAGCTGTCCTTAGTCCCCAAGGGGCAGATGTAGCCTGCTCTAGGCACTGACGCAGGTCTCTGGTTGGCCTTGATCTTAGGCCCGTGGCACAGGTGGCATGGGTTATGTCAGACCCCTCATTCTCCACGAGAGGAAACGAGCACAGGAGTGGCAAGGCCTCCGATTCCCACCCGACCCAGGATGCTTCCCCCTTCCCAGGGGAGGGGCGAGTGGGTCCTTCTCAGGTCCTGGGATCGAGGGTCATCCTGGGGGGAAGGTGCAGCCCCTCAGCATTCAGTCTAGGGGCAATCATCAACCTCCTTCTCCTCTGCCCAGCAGTCGTGCAGGGCTTTGCCTGGGCCGGAGCCTGGATAGGACGGGGTGGGGTCATCGAAGGCAATGAGCTAGACAGAAAGCCTTCCCTCAGCCGTCAGCCTCTGCAGCCCCTGCAGCCTCCTCCCCAGCCACCACCGGGCCTGAGATGGGCAAGGAACAGGGTGCAAGGGCTGGGGGAAGGGGCGCACTACCCAGAGGGGCCGGGCAGGGGTGTGGCGACAGCGCCCCCTTTAAGGCCGGGACAGCGTCGTGTACACTGGCTGCTCCCAGTGTGTGGGGCTGTGGGACTGGGGCCCTGAGGGGCTGGGGTCAGAGATGGCCGTGTAGAGGGGCCGCTGTGAGGGCCCCATGTAGGAGAAGGCCGAGTAGAGGCCGGAGGCCTGGCCCGAATGGCCGTAATAGGGTCCCGAGGGCTGATGGTCAGAGTAGTCGAACTGGGGGCGTGAGATGGAGGGGA
Source organism: Pteropus medius (assembly GCF_902729225.1). NCBI lineage: Eukaryota > Metazoa > Chordata > Mammalia > Chiroptera > Pteropodidae > Pteropus > Pteropus medius. The sequence goes on along the minus strand of NW_024347791.1, from coordinate 648,662 downwards.
AGGCGGAGCCATAGTGGGGCAGGCTGAGGGAGGTGTAGGCGATCTGCGAGGTGGACGGCTGGTCGCTGTAGTGCGGGGGCCCCTGGGGCCCCGCGGTCTCCGTCTTCACCTGGGCTTTGGCATCCACGCCAGGTGGCGAGACTGTGGGCAGAGCCACGCCCGGCGGCTTGGAGATCCAGGCAGAGTGTCCACTGGCCACCGCCAGGGCGCTGCCCAGCCCATAGCCAGCAGCCGAGTAGCTGCCCACGTGGCCCGGGTGCCCATTGGGCGGCAGGTACTGGTCCAACTCAGCCACATCAAAGGTCTCCATGTTGGATATTACCTCGTGGCTGATCTCGCCGATGTCCACATTGCCGAAGTCGATGTGAGGCTTCCCGCCCTCCGCCATGGAGCGCCCATCCCGCTTGGGGTCTGCTTTGCCCGACTGCAGCTCTGTCTTTGGGGTGGTCGGAGGGGTGGGTGGGCCATGGCTCTGGCCTGGGTGGAAGGGGGACAGCGAGAAGCGGGACATGAGGTCAGAGGCTTCTGGATTCCGGTGGTTCACCTTTAGACAAGATGCCCCCAGGAGGCTGAGGGCCGACCCCAGCGTGACCTTGTACGTTTTACATGTTTGAGCAGCCTGAGGTGGCATTTATTTATATAACGGTCTTGGGTTGGTCTTCAAGTGTTCATGAAATTCCCCAATCTTAGGGATGGAACCTGCCTCCCACCCAGAGCAGAACGCCCTGTCACCCCCACTCCCGCTTCCTTTTGAAAAGCCTTTCCCATTGGAACATTTTCCCAGACATCGGCTGAAGTCGCTTCCCTCCCCACTCCCATTGCTCGTTGGCTGCTGAGCCCAGTGGGGTCTGGCCGTGCACCCAGCTCGCCTGCTCCCCACCGCGCGCGCTCGGCCGCTGCTGGCTGCTCTCCTTGCCGACCTCACCCTTCCACTGACTCTCCAATTCTTTGCTTCACTTTTGCTGGCTTGTCTATGCCTCCTCCGGCCCTGCCCTGTCCCCCAAAGAGAGATGTGTCCCCAAGAAGGCCGTCCCTCCTCCCAAGGGCCCTCACTCCGGGAGCCCTTCCCCCTGAGCCAGCCGCACTGGCCATGCCCCCAGCGCCCGCCACACCGCGCTGTGCTCTGCTCCTCCGGCTGCTGCCCCCCGCCTGTTCAGCAGGGCACTGAGGTAACTGCCCTCCTCCCGCCCTGTGCCTGCGTTCGTCGTCTCACTCATGTATTCATTCAGCAAACCCTTCGGGGCTCTGTGCCAGGAGCAGGGAATACAAGCCTAAGTAATACGGGTCGCCGTCCGCACAAGTTCACAGGCTGGGGGAGATCTGAGACCCGCACGCGGCTGGAGCACGGCTTCAGAAGTGCTGCGGTGATGGGGCATGCGGGGAGCACGGGAGACCAGCGGAGCAAGCCGCTCCCCCTGCCCTGGGGACTTGGCCAAGGTCCCACTGAGGGGAGGAGCGGAGCCGGGCCTTGAAGGCTGAGAAAAAGCCCATGCCCACAGTTCCATTCTGAGGTGGTGGTTCTGTACATGGTCAGGTCAGGAGTCTTCTGGTGTGTGTGTGTGTGTGTGTGTGTGTGTGTGTGTCTGTGTGCACACGTGCATCCCTGGATCTCAGAGGGTGATGAGTACCTGCCTGGGGGAGGTGTGGCTGGACTGGGGGTCCTATCAGAGAGAGAGGCCTGTGCCTCTGCCATCAGACCAGGACAATGCTGAGTCCTGCACTGGCCAGGCACTCTGGACGTTAGGTTTCAGTCCTGGCTCTGTCACCTACTGTGTGACCCTGGGCAGATCCCTGTCTTCTCTTAACCAGTTTCCTTATCAGTAAAACAGAGACAGTACCGAGCAGCTCAGATATGGCCTCCTTCCAGAAGCCTTCCTTCACCAGAGTCTGGTGGGTGGCTGGATATTTTGAGAGACCTGACCGGAAGGATAGTGGGTGACTCATCCCTCGGGTCGTGTTCCCTCTGGGTCTTGCGTGGCTTTGTGTGCCCTTGCTTTTTCCTGTACTTCATTCACGTGTGTTCATCCCGGCTCCTCCCTCAGACCTGACTGTCTGCTCCTGGGCCTGGCACAAAGGAGGTCTCAGACATGTCTTCTGGAGGCTGAGCTCTGCTCAGGTGGAGTTCTCGAGGGCCTGAGCCATGCTCGGTGCTCTGTACATCACGGACACAAGCGAGGCAGCTGTGGTGCCCGCAGAGGCTCCGGAGCCAACGCGCCTGGGCTCAGACTTCAGCCGTGTAGCAAGTTACTCTCGCTTTTCTCATCCTTCATATGAGAGTAACAAGCCGCACAGCTGAGGCCTGAGCCCAGGCAGAGTGGCTGCCTCATCCCAGTCTAGAATGATTGAGTGAGTTTATACACATAAGGCAGTTAGCACAGTGCCTGGCACACAGTAGATGCTCAATTAATGTTACCTGTTAATCTTATGAGAATGAAACAATGTTTGGCCCTTGCGTGGTATGTGCTCAACCGCACACGCTGTGTGTCTCCCCCATCAGACTGGGAGGTGGGAAAACGGCAATGATCTCTTCTCCGTCTGATCTCCCATTTCTCAGAATCATCCTGTCCCGCCTCTCCTGGTTGAAGCTCAACCCGTGGCCTCCTTAACTGGCCTCTTCACTCAGCAGCACCGCCCCCTTCCATCAGCCAGAGTCATCTTGCCCAGCTGCCTCCTCTGGCACCCGAGTCCCCACTGAGCACCCTCTGGGCCCCTGCACCCCAGCACCCCAGCTGGGGTGACCGCACAGCCTGGCAAGCCCTTCCCCGGGCCCAGGGCTACTGCGGAGTGTCAGGGCCTCACGCCATCCGGGCTTCGCTTCTCCCCACTGCCCAGGTTCCCCCACCAACAGCTTGCCATCACATCCCACTTAGTTCCCCCCCAGCGTTCACCTGAGGGGTGTTCAGGGTTCCCGTCTGACATCGGGGAGCCCTCTCCTGGGTGCCGGTGGTCCAGGTGGGCGCTCTTGTAGTGAGCCTGGATGGCGGCAGCCCCGCTCTGCTCGGCCTCCCCGCCGGGGCACTCTGACTCCCCCTGGGCCGCCTTCCCGTTCTTCCGCCTCCGAGGCTGGTACTTGTAGTCCGGGTGGTCCTTCTTGTGCTGCATCCGGAGCCGCTCTGCCTCCTCAATGAAGGGGCGCTTGTCACTCTCATTCAGCAGCCTGGGGTGGGGCGGTTGGGAGAGAGACAGCAGAGGGGCCAGTGTGAGTGTCTTCCCAGGGGTGGGGAGCCCAGCGGGCAGGGCTCAGCATGGGGGCTTGCCCTTTGATCTACGAACTGGAAGATGTGAGATTCAAAGAGCCCCAGGCTCCGAGGGCTGTGGTCTCACCCCTAAATCTCTTGGGCTGAGGCATGAGAGAGGGGTCAGCCTGCTGCTCCTGGTTGGTCCTGAGGATGGAGTTAGAAGTAGCACTGGCGCTGAGGAGGGGCAGATGTGTTCCAGGAGAGGAAACAATCTCATCACAGAGCCGTCTGCAAGTGGAGGGGCCCGCCTCATCAGGGGGTGAGCTCCCTGGGATTTGAGGTGTGCAAACAGAGAAGCAGCAAAAAGCCCAGTCTCTGCTACTCGCTAGCTGTGTGACCGTGGGCAAATCACTTCTCTGAGCCTCAGTTTCTTCACCTACAAAATGAGGACAATACCTACTTCACTGGGTGTGGGACTGGCCAAGATAATGGAAGCGAAGCGTTCGCACCAGGTGTGAGGGGCAGACACTTGAGAAATCGATGCTATTCTCATGCTGCTTGGCGGGGCTGGACAGGAGGACTGGGGTGGGCCCGTCTCAACTCTAGAATCCTGATTCTGTGAATTCCAGTGATCTGGGGCCAAGGGGCAGGATGTGAGTGCCCTTTACTGCCTCTTGGGGACATCATATCCTGTCTAGGGGTGACGGAGGGTAGAGGAAGCTCTTCCCAGACCCGGGACAATGGCAGACGGATCGGCGCCCCAGTCTGAGACCAGCCCATGGAAGGCAGTCCCGAAGGCACTGTCTCTGCCCCCCTGACTCCAGTCTCAGGCCAGGGCTAGGGAAGGGGGTGTTCAGGGCTTAGCCGCCCCAGCGTGAGGACGCTAAGGGGAAATAACACAGACCTAGACACAAGGGACTCCGCAGGAGCAGCTCTGTCCCTCTGCTCAAAGGGCCGCTCTCTCCAGCTCCCTGCACCCCCAGTGGGTGCCCTCTTCCCCCACTCTGCAGAAGGCAGAGCCCTCCCCGCCCAGGATGGGAGGGGGTGGTCATACCAGGCACCTCCTAGCGGGCAGCAGCATTCCTCTGCAGCTTAGCCTCCCCCGCGGCCCCCTCCCCCAGGCCGTGGAGCCCAGCCCTAGCCCAGCTTTCTCCGAGGGTCTCGAGTGATGAGTGATGGGATGGGGACCCCAGAGCAGGGCCTCAGGGGTCAGTGAGTGGGATGCAGACTTCCTCCCACCAGCCATGTCCCCAGCCAGGTCTCTGGGAGGCCGGGCCCCGGGGAGTGGGTGGGCAGGCCCTGAAGGTGTGTGTAGGTAGGGGGTAGGACTGCGCTCGCAGGTGCTGCTCAGCCAGCACAGAGGCTCCTGGGATGACTAGGGACACCGAGCTCACTCTCCCACCACAAATATTCTCTGTGCCATCTGCCCAGCTGGCAACTGACTGTGAATCAGCAAGAAAGTGGCAGGGGGCATGGAGGGAGGACACAGGCCAGAAGAGAGAGATTCCAATATTGCATCCCACTGTGCCTCCCATGATAGTTCCCCGCAGTACCCTAACCTCGATAGAAACCTAACCTTGGGCGGGAGGGGAAGGGAGAGCCACCTGCTGCCCCTGACCCCAGCCCTGACCCCAGCCCAGTCTTTCTCTGGCTGCAGAGGCTAACCCCACCTCCAACCTCAACCCCAGCCTTACCCAGACATCAGCTCTGTTCAGGCTCTCTCCTAACCCCAAACCCGTCCTGCCCCATCCCATAAACCCAATCTCAAATCTAACCTTGACTCCAGCGCTGGCCCTCACTCAGCACTGTCCTCCACCTCCCGGGTGTCGGCCACAGCTCTGACTGCAAACCTCGTCCTCATCTGCACTTCCACTTCCCCTCTGTCCTCCAGGTCACGGAGGTTTGGAATAGGGGTGGGGAGAGGGCAGGCTGGTTCCCCCCCAAACCAGAAACCCCAACCTTTGGGGGGGGTGGGGTGCTCCTAAGGTAGGGCACTGGCTACTACTTCATCTGCTCCTCCAGACAGGGAAGGGGCCTGCGGGCCGGGGGTCAGGAGGGGCTCCAGCCTGCTACCTCCTTTTAATCTCTTGGCTCTGATTATTCTGCAGGCAGGTCAAACAACATAGAGCCAGCGCCACGTGATCCGCACCTAACAGTCCTTTCTCAGGCGGGAACCAAAGGTTAGCGTGACCGTCACAGTTCACGTAGCCACTTAGGAACCACGACCTGGACGTTGGTGTGTCTGACCCCACCCATTTCCAGCACCCCACACAGTGTGTCCGTCTGTCTCTCTTCAGGTTGAGGGCCCCCGTTTTCCAGATCTGTCGACCTAATAATCATCAAGCTTCCTGAAGGCCCAGGAGTCATGAGCCTGATGGGGACCTCAGGAGGAGCCCACGGGGAGACCGGCCAGCCCAGTCCAGATCCAGATGCCCTCAGGATCCCCCAGGATTCAGGCAGCCCGCCCACATATTGGTATAGTTTTTGATCCTTGCCACGGTCTTGCCACCCTCCTACACCTGGGATCGGGTCCTGAGCAAGCAGTGCCTGCTTTCCTGACTGCCCCACCCCACGTTGGCCCGTGGGGGGCACCCTAGGCCCCTGCGCGCACATCTTGAGTGGTGGCCAGGAACGCGTCCTGTTGAGGGAACCCAAGCCCAGGGTTCTGGGCCAGATGGACAGGGACGGTGGAGGGTCCAATCTTAAATCTTTAGTGACAGGGTGGTGGGAGAAGTGGGGCTCTATCCTTGCTCCGATGCTCTCACTGGGCCCGAGCTATGGTTTGCTCATGGTCCCCAGGGCCTACTGCCTGCCTGTCTGTCTCCATCATGGTGGTCTGTCTCTCCCTTGTCTCATGGCACCGAGGGCACTGGTCTGGGTGCGGGTGTGGATGGACCTTGGGCAGAGGAGCTAGCTTCTACTTCTGCTCCTGGGCAGAGTTGGACTCTCTGGGTCTATGCGGCAGGCTGGCTGCTGAGCCTGGGGCCCGCCCGGGATGAGCACAGCGCTGAGGGCTGAGAGGGGAAGAGGGGGCACCAGGCATTCAGCAAACACATGGCCAAGGACAGGGCCAAGGGGCTGGATGTGAATCCCTCTTGGTCTCTTGGGGGCCCTCCAGCTCCTTCTTCCACCCTATGCCTTTGGCCTTCTAGATCCAATCCCCACTGTGCTAGGGGCCAGCAAGAGGGCTGCAGCAGGGGGGTGGCGGGCTCCTCCGACAAAGCCCAAACTTTCTGAAACCCCAAGATGCCTCACAGCTCTCCTCTTCTCTGCCCCCACCCTCACAACCTCCTGACCACGCTTTAGAGTAAAGGGGCGACCCTCCGTGGTCGCCAAGGGTGGGGCAGGGAAAGACCCCTGGTCGAAGATTCAGAAGACCTGGTCTCTGGCCCTGGCCCTGCCACCAGCTGTTACATGGCCTTCGTGGTCCCTTAGCCTCTCAGAGCTATCTTCTGGGCAGTCTAATGGGGAATCAGGTGACCTCTGCGGGCTCCCATCTCCTGGAGCCCCTGTTCTCTTTGTGGGCTGCCCAGGACTCTGGGGTGGGGGTTGCCCTGCTCAACATGTCCCCAAGGGGTCAGGGCTGAGACCCGGACTTGAGGTGAGGATTGGCAGACTTCCCCCTTGGGCAGATGTTATTCCCCGGAGGTTTGGGCTGGTCCCAGGGAGCCTGGGATTCTGAGGGACCATGGGTAGGAAGTGGGCCAAGGTCTCCTCCCGGCTGGGGCTCTCAACTCCAGCTTCAGGGCTGGAGAGGTAGGAGCTTACTCAGTGCTGGGTGGGGCCCTGGAAGGGAAGATGGCGCCCAACTGGAAGAGAGAGGGAGCGAGAGGCAGGCCTGGGAGCTTGGGGACAAGGTGGGAAGGGGAAGCTTTTGTTCTGTGTGTCTCCTTCGCTGGGGAGGAAGAAGCCCCCGCCTTAAGGAGAGTGGGGTCTAGAAGGCACAGCGCAGGCAACCAGGATAGGACGGGATCCTGCAGACTCGTCTGTCCGCATTTCTAGCCCTCACTCTTTCAGACTCCTGTCCGAATTCCTCGCTTTCCTTGAACTTTCCCTACTTCTCCAACTGGCTGCCTCAGTTTCCCTGCCTCTCCGGCTAGGCCTTCAGTTCTTCCCCAAGCGTTTTCCCCGCATCTCCCACCACTAGAATTGGTGGCAGTGGCACCCTCGAGTGTGCGTGCCTGTGGGAAAGGGGTTAGCGAAGGCCTGTGGTGTGAGCCTTCCACCATCCTTCCCTCCCCGCCTTCGCTCCGCGGGAGGCAGCCCCGGCCCTACTGCCTGCCACCACCGGAATTCCAACCACGAGGGGGCGCCTTCCTGCCCGCTGCCCCGAGTGGGGAGCCAGCGTAGGCCGCGGGAGTTCTGAGCCAGCATCACCCCAAGCGGGTACTTGTGGGGGCAGGGCGGGCCCATACGCGCACCTGGTCTTCTTCCAGCCCCATCAGGAGGTGCTGTTGCCGAGATGGGCCCAAGGAATCCCTGTCTGGCCTGAACCCACCCTCAGCTGGAGGGCCCGCGGGGGGTCCCGGAGGCGGGTGGGCGCTCACCTCCAGAGTTTGCCCAGCGTCTTGCTGAGCTCGGCGTTGTGCAGGTGCGGGTACTGGTCCGCCAGCTTCCTGCGCGCCGCCTGCGCCCACACCATGAAGGCGTTCATGGGCCGCTTGACGTGCGGTTTGCTCTTGCTGGCGCCGTTGACGCGCACCGGCATGGGCACCAGCGTCCAGTCGTAGCCGCTCAGCACCTGGCTGACGGCCTCGCGGATGCACACGGGGAACTTGTCATCGTCCGCCTCGCCATCCTGCTGCTCCTTCTTGACCTTGCCCAGTTCGCCGGGCCCTGGGCTGGCTCGCAGGCCCGATCCCCCGCCGCCGCCGCCATCGGGCCCCAGAGAGGGCGCGCTCCCGGGGGACAGGCAGCGGGGCTCCTCGGAGCCCACGGGGCTCAACTCCACCTCGGAGAGGTCTTGCTCCTCCGCCATATCGCCCCCGGCTGCCGCCGCCTCGGCCGCCTCCCCGGGGCCCGCCGCCGGGGTTCTCGCGAAGAGTCCCACGCTCACCTGGACGGGTGGAAGGGCGCGATGGAGCAGCCGTGCGCGCAGCCCCGACGTCGGCCCCGGACGCGACGCGGGCGCAGCCCCGAGGTGGCGCCCGCCCCGCTCCCCCTCAACTCACTGCAGCCCCCGGGGCCTGCGCACATGCCAGACCCGGCTTAGCCTCCTAGCTCCCGCCTCCTGGTCCCAACCGTCTCTTGGTGTGGGTGGGTTTGGGGTTTTTTTTTTAACCTCCTTTTGGGTGGAGGTTTGTTGATGGAAAGGAAGAAAAACGGACTCTTTATTCTGCTCTAATCCTGGCTCCTGGAATTTCCCACCTTTTCTCTCACCTTTCCTTCTTCCTTTCCGCCTGTCCGAGGGAGTCTAGAGGAGCTGGGTGGGGGGCAGGTGCAGTGTCAACCTCTCTCCACCCCACGCCCCACAGCAGGGTCCCAGGCCTGGGCCCAGGAAGGGAGGAGCGGGCTGCGCACTCACTCACCTCCTCGGACCTCTCCTCCAGCCTGGGGCTCGTCCTTAGGAAGTTGAAAACCGTGTCCCAAGGTGTGCGGTCCAGCTCGGGGCTGGGGGGTGACGCTGGTGGGCTGGGAGGGAGGGGCTGGGGGCCCTGAGCCTCAGGCCACGGCCTGGTCAGGACGGAGCCTGAATCCTCACCACCAACCACCCTGGCCGGACAGCCTGAGACTGACTGAGCACCGAGCTGCTGCTGAGGGCTGGGGAAGGAAGGAGGGGGAGAGGGGGAGGGGGAGGGGAGGGAGGGAAGGGCAGAAGGTGGAGCCTCCAGCGCTTTCCTTCGTCCCCAACACTCAGGGCTCCTCCGCTAGGCGCCCCCACCCCAGCTCCCCGAGCTGCTATCCCAGGCCCATCCTGGGGTCTGAGCTTAGTTGGGAAGGTGTAGGAGTTGGGGCAGGCAGGCCAGGAAAGCCAAGGGATGCAGGTGGGTGGGGTCGGGACCTGTCGCTTGGAGGAATTTTTGGGCCCAACTGGAACCCCCCAATCTCTGCCTCCCTTGGCGGGATAGGCAGTTGGCAAAAGTTTGGGGAAGTATGAGAAGAAGGGAGGCGAAGGTTCTGTTGACCCGTGAGGGCCGCTGGCTTGTGCTGGCTCCAGTGCAGGTGCCTTACTGAGGGCCTGTGGCCAGGCCCTGCTTCCCAGCTCCCCTGTGACCCAGCCCCCGCACAGGCTGCCCGCTCTGCCTCCCTTCCAGAGATCCAGGTCTATGCGCCGTATGCCCGGGGACAGCTGGAAACTCCTGCCCAGTGCAGATGCCCTGGCTTGACCCCTGGTCCCTTCTCTGTGGAGACTGGGACATGTAGGGGTGCGCTAGCTCCCCTATGTTCCCAGGAGGCTGGGCGTGGGGCCGAGGGTCCTCTCCCAGCAGGCACGAAAGGCTTCTGGGCCCCAACTCCCTTCACACTGGGTTCACGCTCTCTTCAGGGGGTTCCCAGTCCGGGTTATCATGAAGTCTTCCAGTCCCTCACCCCAAGGAAGGGGAGGGAGTTGTCCTGCCCCCCTCTACCTCTTCTTTGCCCACTTCCCCCCTCAGCTCTCTCCCCAGCTGGGTGAACCCCTCCGTTTTTCTGTCCTGTCCATCATCCAAGGCTCCTTATTCTCTCCTCTTTCCTAGGTCTCTCTTCCAAAGGTCACAGCCTGTCTCCTCAGTGGGTGGGTGTCGAGGCAGTGAGGCATGCATGGAGGGACAGAAGGAGCCTGGTCCACACTGGCCACCAGGTATGGTTCTCAGCTCCTCAGCAGCTGGGCAAAGCCCCCAGCCCACCCCAAGGGAGTCCCGTCTGGAGTAGGGCTGGAAAGGGGGTCCAGGCAAGGCCTCATGCTCGAGAAGGGCCAAGGGAGTGGAGGGGGGTGGGTAATGGGACACAATGAGGTAGTCACACGAGGCGAAGGCATGTTGGGGGTGGGGGGAGCGGACACACACACACACACACGCATGCTCGCACACACAACCAGCCAGACAATCGGGCCAGTGTGTCTGGGGCCTCGGAGCCCAGTGAATTAGGAGTTTGATAAGGGTTTTCTCTTTCTCCCGCTTGCCGGCCTTGGACAATCTCCCCCCAGTTTTCCTCGACGCCACCCCCGGCGCTGCCAACCCTCCTCCCCCCGCCTCCCTTCTCTTCCCTGTGCCCAGACTCTTGTTCGGGGCCTTGAAACAGTGAGCTGTCTTTGTTCGAAATACAGGTGAACGGCAATCATGTGATTAACACACACACACATAAAAAGCTTTTTAACAGCGCCCGCCTGGCCTCAGAACCGCCCAGAGAGGAGCCGCCCTGGATGGACAGAGGGACGGAGGGACGAGCATCCAGCCGGTTGTGTCCGGCTGCCCGCAGCAGTCTCCGACACCCGCTGCTGCCTGCCCGCTGCCCGCCTGCCTGGCATCTCTCGATCCCGGTGGGTCCCCATTCACCCTTCCACCCTTGGTTCCTATCTCTTTGAGTAAAGGGCCTCTCCGCCCCGCACGGTGTCTGCGACTCCATCCTGAGACCCCTGGGGCAGGGAGAGGTGGCCGTGGACGGTGAGAGCCCAGGGCTGGGAGTTGGGTGTGGGGTCCCACAGCTCCCTTCTCTGACTCCCCCGCCCCCTCCCTCATCTTTCTTGGCCCAGCTGTGCCAGGATGGGGGTGGGGATGGCAGTGGGCGCTCTGGGTCTGCAGGGAAGCCGCAGTGGACAGAGAGGGGCCTCTCTCTTCTCCTCCCTCTGTTTCTTTCCCTCTGTCCCTCTCTCCTCCAGTTTCCTCAGTGCTGTGCTTGGGTTTCCTGCTGAGAGGTGCTAGATGAGGCAGGTGGGCCCTCAGGGGTTGGAGGGAAGGGCTGTCAGATGCCCAGGGCTGTGGGGGGTGGGGACCCCCTACTGTGAACACGTTCCTCCACCCACCCACCCACCCTGCTGGCAGCTGCGATCCCCTCCATCCCATCCCAGGCTCTGGGGGCCCAGCTTTCTCCAGCAGGGGAGGGCGAAGGCCCATGTTCATTCCTGGAGAACAGGGCGTTTGGAGAGGGGAGCAGGGTCCTCAGCAAAGACACCCGGGGGCCTCTACCCTTGGCAGGACAACCAGGGGGGCCAGCACCACCTTTTGCTCCCTTCCCTGCTGGAGGGGTGGAGGGGTCCCTTTCCCCCTCATTCCTGACCCTTCCTCAGAGATGCTGGTCAGGGCCCTTCCCTCACCACATCCCAATCCAGTCCGCCCATCCTCAGTGAGGCGTGGTGACGGGCTCTGTGCCCGTCCTCTCTCCCCAGCAGAGAGGGCCTCAAAGTGTGAGTGTGCTGGTGGAGATTCAGGCTTCCGTCCCTGGGCGGAGGGGGCTTTTGGGAGTGCCAGGGCTTCCCTGGGATTCACCCTGGGTGCCGTTGACACTGGTCCCAGACTTACTCCTCAGCTGGCCCCTGAGAGGAGGGGAAAGAATGAAATTCTGTCAATCAAACGTAAGGCCCACTGATGACCCCGCCTGGCAGAGCTGCTTTGGTCAGCAGTGACCCTTAACCCCTTAGCTCCCTGCGCCCTCTTCCCAGGGCACTGGTCCTGCTTTGTGTAAGGCTCCGCCCTTGGTTCTCTGCCCTGGGCCCCATCTCTCATCTGTCACCTGGGGCAATGATCACCCTCCTGCCCTCCCTCTCTCCTAGGACACACTGAGATGAGGTGGGGAAAAGTGCCTTTCCCAGAGCCAGGGGCTGCGTGGGGGTGAGGGGCGGTGCTGGTTAAGTCAAGCCTTTGCTCCAGCCTCAGTTTCCCCAGGTGGGCGTGAGACCGTTTTCCCCACTCCCTCAGAGCACAGGGCTGGGGACCGGATGGGCCACCCTGAGAAAGCACTCCACCGCCCTTAGGTGTGCTGCGGATGGCGCTGCATGGTCCAGGCTGTCTCCTGTGTTCCCGCAGGCCTGTGCCCGCTCCCAGCACCTCAGACACACACTGCCATCTCCTGTGGGGCCCTCGCACCCCTAGCCACCGGTTTTGGAGACAGAGTTGGCCTAGGATAGTGCTTCTCAACGTGAAGGTACACAACCACCTGGCTCCCATTCTTTGAGTCCGGGGTGGGGCCTGAGATTCTGCATTTCTGACCAGATCCCTGGCAGCTACCTAGAGCACTGGTTCTAGCTCTTGGCTGCGCTTTAGAATTGAAAGGAGTTTTTTTTTTAAAGAATACTGAAGCCCAGATCCCACCACAGACTGGCTAATTCTGAATTTCTGGGCACGGTGTCCAGATGTTTACTTTTTGAAGCTCCCTTAGGGCCTTGCTCACCCTTATTCAGCTCTCTGGAGGCCTGGGGCTCTGATGACCCCTTCAGGACACAATACTTCCAGGGAGGGGGAGAGGGCTGGGGGCCAGAAGCTCAGTTACACTGGGGTATGGCAGGGGAGGGGCTGTGCTTTGGGGAGAGGAAGGACTGAGGGGCATGGGTCAGGGGTCAAGGGTATAGTAGTGACCTGGACAGAAGCTTAGCTGGGTGAGTATGTCGGGAGTGTGTGGGTGCTCCCTCGAATGTTTCTTAGGCCATCCCCACCTCTGGACAGGCTGTGTTCTTCTCAGTTTGGGGTACAGGAGAAAGAGCACTGGACTTGGAGTAAGGCAAGACAATCCTGCCAGTAGTAATCCACGTGGCCGTGGGCAAATTATGCTGTTAACCTCTCAGGACCTGGTTTTTGCATATGTAAAATGTCGATAATTGCATGTATCACTGTATTTTCAAGTGGATGGAAGAATTAAATAAGAACACACACACATATGTACTTAGCTCAGTGTTTGGTATGTAGTAAGTACTCAATGCATGGTAATTAGTAAAAGTAATTTATGTACTGGGGGGTGGGGAAAAGTACTCGCTTCAGTTCAAGTGCATAAGTATTTACTGAGCAGCCACTACGGCCTTGCCTTTGGGGGTTTGTGACCTGCCCGTCGACACCCAACTTCAGTCTCTCATGGGTGAGCTTCCCTGGCCTACGCTCCTAACTTCTAGAGCCGCCCCTTTGGCCGGCCGGGCCCTGAGCACCCCTGTCACTGGACTCATTCGATCCTCTCAACAGCCCTATGAGCAGGAGCTGTTATTATTCTCCTTCTGGGAAGGGAACTGAGGCGCAAAGAGGCTCAGTGATGGGCCAGAGCTCAGCCGATGCGGGAGGGCGGGGCTGACACCTGCAGTTTACCTTCCAAGCCCCAGGCTCAGACCACTCGGCTCCGCTGCCATTAGACCCTGGCCAGGCACGGTCATGCAGGCCGGTCCCCCACTCTCCCCCGCAGGCTTTTCCACTTGCTCTGCCACCCTCCACTGCTTCCAGCCCAGCTCAGAGGCCCTCCCTTCAGGAATGCACTCCTGGATGCCTCGGTTGGAATTCTTTTCCTGTATGACTTTCCCGTGGAGGTGAGACGGACATTTTGTGTCTGCCTCACCTCCTCGCACGCAAGCCCGGCATCCAGGCCAGTCTCCACTTCCTCCCGAGAGCCCCCCGAGAGCCGGGCCATGTCTTCCTCTTGGTCTCAGCTTCTCCAAGGCCCAACGAGGCCTCTGGGAGTCTCCCCTGAGTTGAGTCGCTGTCATAGTTCTAAGGAGAAAAAGGTCAGGGAGGCCGGAGTGGGCAGGAGAGGCTTTCAGAGGTGGAGGACCTGAGCTCTTGGGGAGGAGCACAGCATTCCCGGGCCTGTCCCAACAGGGGCTCTCGCCAGTCCCTGTTTCTGGTCCAAGCGTAGCGTCCCGGACTCGGGCCAGGAAGGCAGCTCCTGGGGCCTCAGTCTTCCTTCCCCTCCCAGCCCCGCCCTCTCCGGGAACAAGGAAGCCGGAGCTGGTGCCCAGCGCTGCCTGGGGGCAGCTGGCCTCTGCCCTCTTCTTCGAAGCCCTGAGAGAAGGAGACTGCTCGTTCCTGTCACCCAAACCCAGCTGCCAGAAAGCCTTTCCTGCCGTCTCCCCGAACGTCTCACGTTGTGGTGAACTTTCGTGAACGTATCGTCTGTGCAGAGCACTGGGCCAGGAGCCCGCGCGGGAAGGTGACGGAGGCCAGAGCCTGGCCTTGGGGAGCTTAGAGTCTGATGGGAGATACCTACGTGAAGACCCAGAACCGTGGCTCAGCCGAGGTCCTTTATAGCCAAACGGGTGACCAAAGCCCCAAGGGCTGGGGTCAAGTCCCAGCGGGGCTGTGGAGGCCCTGTGTTGCTTCGGCCACCTTCTTCCTTCTTTAGGCTTCAGTTTCTCATCCGTAAAGTGGGGGGCAGGCCAAGTTATCTCTGGAGGTGTTTCCAGATTTGATAGTCCATGAATTATATTTCACAAGAGGCCAACGCCTGACCTAGGGTCTCCAAGGTGGCCTCTCAGGAGTTCCTCAGACATCGACTGCATCTCCTGAAAGACAATTTTGTGGGGAAATAAGTGTGGGAGACTCTGCTCTCCGCTTCCTCTTTTTTAGAGATACAGGGCCTGTTAAGTCGTTAACAACTCTAAGTTCTGCAGTTAAGAAATGAGTCTTTGTTTAAAATTCTTATCCCCGATTCCGACTTCTCCTCCTAATGCCTTTCCTCCCACGCTGGTCCTTTCCTCTCTCCCAAGAGTTGAGAAGGTGACGTACTCTGTGCGAAGCTCTGACCCAGGGAGGGCCTGGGCGTCCCTTAGGACACCGCCCTCAATCCCTCACCCCCCTGCAATCCCAACGCAGGGCTCCCCAAGTCCCACACCCCACCTGCTCCCACTCTTGACCTAAGCTGTGGCCACATCCACTCTCCCCACTCCCAAGTGTGGCCCAAGCCCCAACAGGCCCATCCCTGTCCATGGGACACCTTGCCGATTGGCTGAGGCCCGGAGCCTCCCCTGCCTCCTGCCTCCCTCGCCTTTTCAGCAGGACACCGGGACTGCTGGGGTTTGTGCCCGTGAACTTGGTCTGTGTCGCCTTCCTCCATGATGCCTGGCACATAGAAGATGCACAGTGATGCAAATGAATGAATGACCTGCCGGCCGGTAGGCGAACACACCTAGACAGCTAGGAGTGGTGCTCTCGAGCCGGACAGCTCCAGGTTTGACTCCTGGCGCCCCCACCTATTAGCTGTGTGTCCGTGGCAAATGACTTAATGTCTCTGAGTCTCATTTTCTTTCCAGGTTGTGGTGAGGATTAAGCCAGATAATGTATGTAAACACTTAGGACAGTGCCTGGCACATAACGGGGCTATGTAAATGGCAGCTGTTATTTGCATCTCGGGGATCTGTAGGTTGACCTTGGGTTTGATAGTAGTTGTTGCTTCTTATCCTGCTGAAGTGCTGTTCTGGGAAGTTCTCCCATTGACTCCCAGTGACCCTGAGGGCTGGCAGAGCCTGGGCAGGATAGTCATCCCATTGAACAAAAGCAGAAGGAGAAGGGACTGACTGATTGACTGTGGTCACGTGACTCTTTAGTCATGGAACTGGACCTCTCTGCCATAACATTTTGCACCCAGGTTTTCTGAGGACCCACTGTAGGCAAGGCTCTGCTGTCTGTGGGGTAACGAAGAGGGGTGAGTGTTCGGTTTGTCTTCGGAGGGGCCTGTTGACAAGTCATTCATTCATTCATACGTTCCCACACACTTAGCAGGCAGTGTGGGGCAGACATGCGTGGGGATGAAGAGAATGGTGGGCAGGAGGAGGAAAGAAAGGAAAGGTCAGGGAAGGCCGAGAGTGGCCTTTATCCGATGGGACCCTTGGTGCCGCCGCCGGAGGGGACTGCTACGGTGGGGCGCAGAGTGGGCTGCGTGTGACTAATGAGAGGCCTTTGTCCTTCCTTCGCTGGCAGACAGCTGGGCAGCCTGGGGGGAGGGGCTCGTCCAGGCTGCCCGGTTTACGAGGTGACTGGCAAAACCCAGGTCTTCCCACTCCCGAGTCCCTGCCATTTCACTGCCATCAAGGCATAACCCGGGACCAGGGCTGTAGGCACCGAAGGGCGGGGGGCTGGGCTGGGCGTGAATGGACGCCCACTGAGGGTGGCACAGCGAGCGAATCCTCCGTCCCCCAAGAGTGAAAATGGAGTGATCCAGTGGGATCCTAGTGTTTGTGGAGCTCCAGGGGGAGGCCCCCGATAAGGTTACCTTGTCCTTTGAATGATGTCACTTTATAATTAAAAAAAGGAGACGGTTCTGACGAGCCTCAGATCTGGAGCCAGAGCGACAGGGTACAAATCCGGTCCTTGCCCTGGACCAGTGATGAGATTGGACCAGCACGTCATTTTCCTGCACCTCAATTTTCTGGTTTTTAAAATGAGGATAATAGTACTGCCTTGTGGGAATGTCGCAAAAATGAAAAATAAAAAAATAAAAAAAATCTCCCAAGAGATAGCAAGTGCTGAGCCGAGTGCCTGAGACAAAAGGTAGACATAGTACTTTCTCTCTCATCATCGCAACTGCTGGTCGAAGGCCAGCATCTCCCAGGTAGGGTGACTAATGTATTGGGTATAATAACGTTTTGGAAATAATAACACCTGGGGAAATCTCTTCCCTTTCTGGGGGGAAGAGATGCACGGACTGTGATGAGAGCAAGGGGCCTGCACACAGCCCTGGGGTGGGCTGCTCACGTGTCCAGGTGCTTTGGTGCGAGCAGACAGTGCCACATCCCGTGGGGCTGCCAGGCTGTTTGTCTCGCTGCCCCACCAGGTGGCCAGGCGTGCAGTCTGTTTGAATGTCTCCCATCGGGGGGCTGCAACCTTGAGAGGGAGTCTTGGTTTCAGCCGGTGCAGTGAGGCGAGCTGCTCCTGACCCTGATGAGGTCCCGAGTCTTGCCGTGTGACCTTGGAGAAGTCAGCCGCCCTCTCTGGGGTCACTCGTTCCTTCATCCGTACAGTGAGGGAGTGGCCTCTAGATCTCCAGGGGTTCTTTCATTCTCAAGATTTTAGGGGTTATCGGAAAAGGCCTACATCTGGTCTTGTCTCCCCGAGGCAGCTGCTCAGGGCTGGACCTGTGAGCACACAGTAGGTGCTCCGTAAATGCTGGTTGACCCACTACGAGCCCTTCCCCTCTTCTCCTCTCCCCAGAGAGCCTGTCCCCTGGCCTGGGCCACATCATTCCCGTTAGCTCTTCGGGGGCAGGACTCAATTTGCTCCCCACAGTCAGCCCTTCACTCTTCTGTTCTAAGGCACACAGAAGCGGCAGACAGGTGTGCTCAGAGGTAAAGGAAACTTCCCATCAAGGACAGATCGAACACATGCTTCCTTCTCTCTTAGGATGTACATCCCAGTCTTCAGCCAGGCCCAGCTGGACCTGGCCCCACTCTCCTCCTGGGACTCCTCCGGCCAGAGTGTGCTCTTCCACCTCCTTAAACTCAGGAGGGGCTTCCTGCCTCTGAGCCTCCGCAGGAGACGGCTCTTTGCTGACTCCTCCTCCACCGGCTCCTCTCCGTGTGCTGGCTTCTCTTTTGGGCTCAGCCTGAAGCTCCCGTCTCAGAGACAGCTCCCCCACCCTCCAGGATCAGTCATTTTCTCCACAGCATGCTGGTCTTTTCCCTTATAGCGCTCATTGCCATTTTAGATTATATATTTACTGTGAGATTATTTATTATTAGTACATATCTACTTACATATTATATTTACATATTATATTACATACTATAATATAGATTACATAGTATTATTATATACACTATATATTATGTATTTTACTGTGAAATTTGTTGTCTGTCTTCCCTCAGGATGTTGCATTCATGAATCCTTGGTGAGCTGAGTGCGTGGCACACTGGAGGTGGCCAGTGAATGAATGAATGAATGTAGCCTCGTGGGGAGGATGGATGGGGAGGAGCAAGGGGAGGTCTGGAGAGGTGAGGAGAGCTAGGAGGGAGGCTGAGGGTTAGAGATTGGAGACTTGTCCACGGTCTTACGTAATGGAGGCGGGCGTCTTGATTTCCAGTGCTCTTCTCTCTTTTGGAAATAGGGGCTCCTGCAGAGACAGGCTGGGTTTAGTGGGACACCAAGCCCTGGAGGACCTAGGGCAGGAGAAGAAAAGGATGGGGGATCTGAGCCAGCTCCCCAGCCGGCTCCACCCCTTCCTCCAGCAGGCAGGAAGGGCAGGGCAGATCTGTCAGCTTTAGACGCCATTGCCCCAGAGGACCCAGCCCTGAGCCCAAGGAGAAGGAAGAGGGGAAGGAAGCACCCAGTCTTCCCCTCTCCCTCCTGCCCCACCCTCCACCCCCATCTCTGGCTAGAGCTCGCAGCCCTAGGCACTAGGGGAATGGGGAGGGGTGGGGCGAGTAGGGGAAGGGAAATGAGGACAGAAATCCCATTCTGGCTCAACGCCTTCCTCCCATTTGATTTGTGGGCCTCAGAATGGCAGCTGCCCTGGCAGCCCCTGAAGAGCTGGGCCTGGGCCTCGAGGATGGAGGGAAAGGGAGAGGGCATTGCCACCGAAGTCCTTCCTGTTTGCCTGGCACAGGGCGGACCCGCCCAGCAGCACGGGCTGGGACCTGGGAGGCCTCATTGTGAGTCCCGGCTCTGTAGGGGATTACAGAGCCGTGAAACCTTGGGTGGCCACCAGCATCCTCATCTTTCAGTGCGGCCCAAATCTAGGGTTGCCACCAGCTCACTGGAGCTTGTAAATACTATGAATACAGATCCCCAGGTTCCATTCCGCGTCTTAGATTTGGGTGGGAATCTATTTGTAAAAGCTCCACTGAGATTATGATGCAGCTGGCGTGGGAACTATTGGAATAGATGATCTCTAAGGCCCCCCCCTCCCCGGCCTCAAAATTCCCACCTCGGGCAGGCATCCCCCTGCGCTTTCGTGGTGCCCTCGTCACTGCTCGGTCCCCGAGCAGGTGGGCACTGCCAGCCTCACTAAGGCGAAGGAAGACCTCGTCCTCCTGTGCTGGAGCACAGTAGCTGCACAGGGAACAGGGAGCCGGGCAGGGGCTGTGCAGACCAGTCAGCTCACAACGGAGCCTGGGAGGGGCCGGAGCAGCAGCAGCCAGGGCTGCCCCTTCCTCCTCCTCCTCCTCCTCCTCCTCTTCCTTTAAGCCTTTGCTTTCTCCCTCTTCCGCTTTTCTCTCTGCCTTGATCACCTTCTCTCTTGCCATTGCGTCCTCTTCTCTCCGTCTACAGCTTCCTCCCTCTAGGAGCCTTCCCAGTGCTCACCCCACAGTCGGCTGCTTCTGTCTCGCACTGTCTTTCCCTTTCTGGCCGTCTCTGTGTCTGTCCTTGCTCTCCCTCTCTCTCTAGCCCCTGACTCTGCTCCTCACCCCCCACATTTCTCTGCCTCTGTGCCCCTCCTCCACATCCCTCATCTGCCTTGTCCCTACTTGGAAATGTGGGGAGGGTCCCGGTAAAGTGAGCGAGATGTGACAGCTTAGAGAAACCAGGATTTGTGCAAATGATCGCAGAGTGGCTTTCAGGGCTGAGGGCTCCGTGACCACGTTTCCAGCTTGCTTCTCCTCAAGCCACCTTGCCTGGTCCACAGCCATGGCCTGATCACCCTGCTGCTCTCTCGGGCCTCTGCCCAGCAGTCTATCTTCCTCTTCGTATTCCTAGCTTAACGCCACTGCTTCTGAGGGCCCCCTCAGAGGCCCTGTGTCTGGGACAGGGCGGGAGTGGGAACAGGAGTGGGGACAGGGAATGAAGGGAATGGTGGGCTTTGACTCAGCAGGCCAGTTCTTCCTCTGTCCAGCAGGCTCAGAAGAATCACCTCTTGTTTTGCCTCGGTGACCTGCCAGGACAGGTGGCATTTGGCCTCCAGTCCTGTTAACTCTTTCAGGGCTGGGGTAGGGCCAAGGGCCGACGCCTCTTGAGCCTACCCTACCGCCCCTCACTCCCCGCCTCCCCAAGGAGCCTCCCTGGGGGCCAGAGGCACCAGGCTGGTCCTGGGGGAGGCTGTAGGCCCTGGGCCTTCCATGCTCTGGTAGAGAGGCCTTCTGGCCACCAGGGCCTGGCCCAGAGCCTCAGGCAAGAAGCTGGGTCAGGCTCCTGGGGAAGTTGGGTGGTCCTGCTCCCATCCCAGGGACTTCACCCCAGGAGCTCTGGGCCGGAAGAGCCCCTATTTCTTCCAGACTCCTTCTCTGCACCCCACCCCACCGCCCGCATGGCCCCGGGTGTGGAGACATGCAGAGGAGCAGCCAGAAGGGTTAAGTCAGGAACTCTTGGGATGGCTTTGGCCACGGCTGTTCCTCCAGGAGAGGAGAACAAGAGGCCCATTCTGTGTGTGGGAATTAATAGCAAAGAGTCATCTGGGGTGTCATTCAAGCCCTGATCAGCTCCCAGAGGAATGCAAGGGCGAGAGGGGGAGAGAAAAAGAAAGAGTTGGGGGGGGGGCAGGGAGAGGCCTGAGGCAGAGATGTCAGAGGAAGGGCATCAGGGTCCGCTGGTAACAGGAGCCCGTCCTGGTGGGCGGGCCCACGGCCCTAAGATGGGAGCCCTGCTTTTCATCACAGATGTACCCCTGTCCCACCTCGGGATAGAGCCCTCTCCTGTGATCCCCTTAGCAAAGGTCTCCCCCTTCTGTCCTCCCCCTTTCCCAAGATGGCTGTACCTCCCGCCCCCATGTGTCACTGTTTCCCCTGAGGCCTGGAGCCCAGCCCAGGCTGTGGGCCTGTCGGGGCGGGCTGATGGCCCACTCTCCGGGATGCCCCCAAGTTTGGCCCCATCTTTGCCTAGGGGTCCCTGGTGTTCCCTATGGGAACAGTCCTGAGGCCGGTGCTGTGGAGAGCTAGCTTGGGTGACCGGGTTGTACCGTTTGTCCCAGGGTCCAGTGGCCTGGCTGCAGATGAGCTGAGACATGTTCCAGCTGGATGACCAAAGGCATCTTCAGCTGCCTGTACACGGGGGCACTGGGGCCCTTCAGCCACCACAGGAGCTCAGCCTCCTTCATCCATGCCAGCTAGGCCATGGCTTGTGAGTGTGTTTCTACAGGCCTCAGGAGACATCTTGAATGTCACAGCTTAAGGAAGGGCCTTGGAGAACCTCTAGGTGAAATTTCTGGTTTTGAGGATGTTCAGGCTGAGGCCCCAGAGGGCACCCACCTGCCTCTGGGCCAACTGCCTCTTAGCCCAGCACCATGATTCTGCCCCACCGACGGCCTCCCAGGTGTCAGCCAGGCCTCTCAGCTGAAATGAAAACCTCCTCGACTGTGTGGGGCAGACAGAGCCACCGGGCGAAGATGGGGGCCCCTGCGGTGGTCAGAGAGGGTGCCCACTTCCCACCTGCGTGGCCTGGGGCTGAGCTCCTTAGTCTCTCCAGCCCCGGGATAGGACATTGTCCGATACTCAACGGGCAGCTTCGTTGTGAGGTAAGACAAGGTAGCAGGTGTGAAGGGCCCGACACAAGAGCAAGCTGCTGAGAGCTGCTGTTATTTTTACTGTGATGATTTAATGATGATTATTGGAGGTCTGGGCGCTTCCAGTGCCCTTGGGCTGAAAGGCACAACGTGCGCATTTGACTGTCTGAATCTGCCCCTGGCAGCCTGTGCCCCCCTGGGCTAATCTTAGGAATCCTGGCTGTGATTTTGGTGGGGGCGAGTTTTCCGGCCCCCAAACCTCCATAGTGCCAGCATCATTTCCATACCTGGTGACTTACGCTCCTGGTCCTGCTGGAACACGGTGCCTTTTGCCCTGACAGCATGGTGTGGGGACAGAGTGTGCAGCCACTGCGAGAGCTCTGGAAAGCTCCATGCCTCAGTTTCCTCCTTGGTAACACAGCCAGCCTTCCTCACCATGGTAGATTGTGGGCATGTTGAAACCTGAAGAGATCTTAGAGGTTGTCCCACCGTGCCCCCTTATGGCACAGACAGGGAGCTGAAGTTAAGCAAAGGGCCTTTCTGGGCCAGAGAGATGGACAGAGCTTACGTGTCTGTCTGAGAAGATTCCCCTGCTCGGGGCTGGATCTGGACTCCTGGGTCCCGGCCCGAACTCGGCCTCTAGGAGCCAAGTAGACTGGATGATTCCTTGCCTCTAGCTGAGATGGGGAGAGGATCTATTGAAAGAAAGGAGGTGGAGCTTTTTACAAACTATAAAGTACCCTACAATTATGGGGGTTTATTAGGCAGATCACTTTGGGACACACCATGAACCCTCTGGTCTTGAGACCCTGGGAGGTGGGCCAGGCCTGTCCCTATGCTCTTCTTCAAACCCCATGTAGGAGTCTAGGGTGGCTGGCGCCCCTAGCCCAGAGAAAGAGATTTAACATGGGTAAGAGGTAGGACAGCCCAGGAGGTCCCTGCCTAGCTTGGGAGATGTGATGGGTCTTTGAATGTGACATTCTCCAACATCCTCAAAGTGAAGGGTGGGCTGACAAGGTCCCACTCACTGTCCTTCTGCTCTGGGCTGGGTCCCTGATCTTGAGGAACTCACAGCCTGGTGACCTTGGCATTCATTATTTTAGCTCTTATTCTCAGCATAGTGCTCAGCACATAGTAGATACTCAAGAAACATTTTTGGGATTGAATGAGGTGATGGTGTTGAGACAGCCCCACTGCTGGCACGATGAAGCGTGTGGGTGGAGGTGGAGGTGGGGTCTGTGTCTTGCCTGGAAGCAGAGGAACGGACAGAAGCAGGTACAAAGCGATGGCTGACAGCAGGACCTGCAGCTGGCAAGGGAGGGGTGTTGAAGGTGGTGGGAGGATTGGGGGTCAGACAGTCCTGAGTTCACTTTCTCATCCTGCAACCTCTCATTTGCAAGCTAGTTCCCTACTCTGAGCCTCCGTTTCTTTATCTGTCAAATAGGGATAATAGGATCTATTTCATGGATCTGAGGCTCAAAACATAGGTCCATAGTAGGTTTTCAAGTGCATATACGCTGGACACTCAAACAGTGTGACATGAACAGAGATCTTTGGAGAGGACAGATATAGATTATAGAACTATTTTGTAGAGACACAGTGATAGATATAGAAATAAATATGAGTTGCATTGTATTAGATTCATACAAGTGAAATTTTTAGAGGAATTCATGAATATACTCATTCCATGGACAGTACCTGAGTGCCTGCTTCATGCTGGCTGTCTTCTGGCCACCAGGGTCATAGAGAGGAATCAAGAACTTCCCCTTGACTCTGAGGGTCATGGTACCCAGGAGGAGACAGACAGATAAACACCTAATTCAGAAGCGGCCAGCGTTGGGTGGGGACAGCACCAGTGAGATCTTTTTAACCTTTGGCAGAGAAGGCTCAGGGCTTTTTACTGGCCCGCAAAATCATTTGGGAACTAAGAAAAAAGTACCAGTTTCAAAATATGTGAAGAAAATAGCAAAATAGAAATTAATAAAAATTTTCAAACAAAAAAAACCCCACAAAAATCCTTTAAAATTTGTTTATAGCCAAATGATTATTTTTACTATGTGATGAGGGTGTATTTTAATATGCTTGATAGGATGTGGGGTCAGTCTGAGATCTACCGGGATCTTGGGAAATGATTCTGTGAACCAGGACTGAGGGTGCTCAGCAAAGGGAGCTGTGCCTGGGGCAATCAAGGAAGGCTTCCCAGTGGAGGTGATATTTGGATTAAACCTTAAAAAGAAAGAAGGGTTTAAGCAGAGAGAAAAGCAGCCTAATGTTAATTGAGGTAAAAGGAGATGCATGAGCAAAAGTATAGCGAAAGGAAAGCATATGAAGAATTTGGGAGAAGTGCATCATTTGGAATGCAAGATATCTTGGATTTAGGGAGGAGGGACCAGAGTGACACTAGAAAGGTTGGCAGGGGATTTTATCCTAAGCAGAATGAGTAGCCACGGATAAGTTTTAAGAAGGAGAAGTGGGCGTTGACATGCTCGGATTTATGTATTTTTTTAAAGTTTACTCCCAGAGCATCGGAGGAGGTTCACGGTTGGTGAGGAGAGGGCAGAGATGCTGAGAGAGACCGGAAGCTGGGAGGCCAGTTAGGCCGAAGGGTTAAATCCTGGCAAAAGATGATGAGGACCTGTGCTGGGACAGGGCCAAGGGCGGGGGGAAAGAGGAGGAGAGATCTGAGAACTCACCGGGCAGTGGCTGCAGTGAAAGATGCTGGAAACAGGTGGTACAGCCAACACCTGCAATTTCCTGTGCGCTCACTGTTGGCTCGGCCCTTTCTATGATGCATCTCCTTGCTGTACCCTCTGACTTCCCTCGTGGAGAGAGAGATGGGAAGCAGGCTTCGCTTGACCGAAATCTGTGTCACGTGAGCCTTTAACTAACTAGAATTCTATGTGCCCTGCACTTGAAAAAACGATATCAAGAAACCATAAGTGAGATGCGTTCATTGTAGACAAATTAGAAAATAGAAACAAAAAGAACAAGGAAACTTACTTCTCCTTTCATTGTCTAGAGAATGGTAACAGTTTGTATAGACGCTTTCACACTTTTACCCCTGAGTGTGTGCCGCTGTGTGTACATCTAAATGTGTCTGTGTGTCTGTCTGAGAAGTTCAGTGCACAGTAGGTGAGATGGAGGATGGGGTAGACGTTTGGGGTGCATCTCACTACACGTATATCTGAGTAGTTGGGTTTATATCAACTTCACAGTCAGCAAACTATTCAAGATTCTTACTCTTGCTCGCTTGATCTGTCAGGGACTGAGTGAGAGAAGCAGGTTAAAATCTTCTGTTTCCAATGTGCTTCAATCTCTCCTTGAATATTCTATAATTTCTGCTTTATGGGGGTTGATGCTATGTTATTTGGTGCATAAATGTTTGTATTTTTATGTCTCTATTACATTTAGCTTTTAGCTTTGTAAATCCCTTTTTAAATCATTTTTAACGCCTTTGGTCTAAACTTAACCTTTTCAGGTCATAAGGTTGCTAGCTCTGATCATCTGCATTTGCCTGATATGCCTTTACCATCAGCAAACAAATATACAGTGTAGACATTTAAACATTTGAACTCCAGAGGCTGACAGAACTGATCGGAATCCTGTGTTGGAATTCTGATTCTGAGAGTCTCTGGGAATGTGACCTTGGGTGAGTCCTTTAATTTCCATTTTTGACAAAAGAGGCCGATAACAACTGCATAGGGTTGTTGTGATTAAGAGGGAAAAGTCTTGCGTTAAAAATAAGAGCTCGCTATGAGTGAGCACCCGCTGTCCACAGGGCAGAATTCGAGGATTTCTGAGCAGCTGCTTACAGGGACTGTGGGGTGAGAGCACATTCGTATGCAGAGCTGACGACAGTGCCAGGCGGAACACCCTGCTTCTACAAGAGTGGCTGGGAGCGTGGGGCCGGAGAGGAGGGGTCCCGCCAACAAGACATTAGGATGGAATTGGCGACTGGTCTGTGTAGGTGGCAGGGTGAGGGTTGTCAGGTAAAGTGGGGATGGGAGGGGTGATCCGAGCCCCTGAAATGAAGAAATCTAGAGTAGCCCCCTTCCATGTGAAGTCTGGCACCTTCCTGGAAGGGATAAGTACAAACCATAGTTAAATATAGTCCTTAGAAACTCGTGTAGTAATTTGACATTGCTGCAATTTCCAAGAGTACAATCGGTTTTTAGTGATTAGTTTTTATTGTATTTTATAAAAGTGTTGGTCCGCAAAGGATTGGTTTTTAAAAAGTTTCTCCTTTCCTCCAGTGAGCTGGAGAAGTGCTGGTTTGGAGGGACAGCTGGTGTCCAGGGAGGGCAGTGAGCAGATGTGTGTGTGTGTGGCTGTGCATGCACCCAAGGGCCCTTGGGATTATTTATGGGGCCATAGGGTCAGAGTGACCATGGAATGCAGACCACAGCCACTCATCGCATGGCGAGGGCCACTCTTCTCCAGCCGTTCGCTGAGCAACTATTTAAGGAGCGTACACTCAGTGCCAGGACAGGCGCCATGGAGGCTACAGAGGAGAGAGAGCTACAGAGGAGAGCGAGCCAGGTCTGTCCTTGTCCACCTGGAGCTGACACCTAGGACTCTCATACTAGTCCCACCTTGGGGGGGTCAACTTGGCTCTGGAGAGAGGCAGACAAGGGGAGCAAGGAGCAGGTTTTCCATCCTATTTGATCCATTGCCCAACGCACACAGAGCACAGGAAGGGCCTGGCTCAGGGCAGGGGCCGTGGAGGGCAGGGGACAGAGCACAGGACATGGGTTGGCAGCCATGGTTCTAGCTCTATCACTTCTGTTTATGCTGTTATCCTGGGGACTTTGGGCACCTCTCTGACCCTCCAGCTTCCTCTTCTGCACGATGGGCATCCTGGGGTCCTTTGTCCTTATTTTGAATAACTGAAATGAAAAAAAAAACAATACTCTGATTAGAAAGAGCTTTGGAGAGGATAGTGGGCTGACTTGGGGTCACTGTTTGAGCTCCCGGGGTGCACCCTACACCTGTCTTCTAGATGTTCTGGGAAACCATAGGCTCATAAAACCTGGAAAGAACATGGGTTTTACTAGATACATGTGCTCCATTTTTTCAGTGAATAAAACCAAGAGGTCCAAAGAGGGCAAGGGATGTGCCTGAGGTCACGAGTGAGAACTTGAACCTGACTGCTGACTTGAGGCGTATGTAGCACATGGCACCGGGCACCCTGAGAACCTGCGGGGAGTAGCGCGAGCACCTGGACCACAGGGACCATGTCTTTGGCAGGCGCTCTGCCCCTTCCTCACTGGGTCTCCTGACAGCACCCGCCCAGGACACCTGCTTGGAGATACCTCCCGAGAAGGCAGTGGGCAGAGGGGGAGCAGGCTTGGTGAGGGGCAGGCTCTGAGAGGCTGCAGTGTGGGCAGTAGTGGGGTGGCTGACAGGCAGGAGGGGCCACCCAGCTGCAGGGACCCATGTTCAGGGGCAAGAGTCCTGACCTGTGGGGATGAACCAGAACAAGGAAGGCGCTTGGCTCAGAGGAGGCGGGGAGAGGCCGGGGTGTGGCAGAGGAGGAGGGAGCCAGTGGAGCAGCCCCCATGCCACCAAGACCCCTTCCGTGTCTGCAAGATCCCTCCCAGCAGTTCTAATGGAGGACAAATGACAGAGCCAGCACCACGGGGCCTCTGGGTCCCAAGAAGGTGGCTGAGGCACTCTGTTCCTTGCTGTGCCTGGCATGGGCATGCATGCCGTAGGTGTCCCGTAAGTACTCGATGAATAATCAGTTGTGAATAGATGAATTCCTGAGTGACAGACAGAGGGAACTAAAACTAGCTGTAGCCGTGGTGATTTCCGTCCTGAGGACATTATGAATTTCGGCACTGTCGGGCAGGACTGGAGCCCCACACAGAGCACGTGTGTGGTCTGCGTGTCCCCCTTCCCTTTAGAGTCCTGCCCACGGTCCCCCGTGCCGCCCCCTCCCCCCAACTCCCGACCTGCTTCTCATGAAGCCGTTTGTGTTTCACGAACCCGTCGATGCTCCCTCACACTGCTTTCAGGCCAAGGCAGAGCGAGCACCCCGGGGAAACCAGGAAGGCTTATCATTTCTGTTGTTGTTACAAGATCCGGTTCAACTCCTGGGCTCGAGGTGTGTGTGCGGGGTGCCGGACTCTCGTTGCTGGGAGGAATCGGTTGTAGATGCCAGGTGTGATCAGAAGCTGTGACCTCGTGACACAAAGGCTGGAGGAGATGGCAGAGCACGCTGGTTCCCAGCAAGGCTCTGGCACAACCTTGGGCTTGCTCGACCTCTCTGGGCCTCTGTTTCCCCATCTGTAAAGGGGAGAGCATTACAGCGCCACTTCTGGGGGTTATTGTGACCTGTGAAAAGCACTTAGAGCACTGCCTGGTACACACGAAGCAGTCTTTTATCAGATGTTTATTGAACACCTACTACGGGCCCTCAGGCTACATTCATGAACTATAACAAAAATACAGCCAGTTGAGGGAAACAAATAAAATCCAAAATAAATTGTATGTGCTGTGACGGGGGGGAAGTTGAGCGGGGAAAGGCGTGTCAGGAGTGGAGAGCAGGGTGGCTCATGGTTTTAAGTGGGTGATTGAGGCTGGCCCCACTGAGAAGGTGACAGAATGAAGACCTGAGGTTGTTCTGGCAGTTGGGCATATGGGTTTCTGGGAAAGAAGATTCCAGACGGAAGGAGCAGCCCAGGCACACGCCCTAAGGTGGGAGCACGCCTGGGGCTTTCGGGGGACAGGAGCAGCGAGTGGGGGGCATGCAGTAGGGGAAGAGGCGTGAGAAGGGCCTGAAGGGCCAGGCAGGAGTCGAGTGACCAGGGAGCGGAAGCCACTGAGGTGATCCGGAGGACAGGACAGCGGTGACAGCCAGGGTGGCCCCAGTGAGAAGTCAGCAGATACCTGGTTGTGTTTGTTTTTCCTGTTTAGAAATTATCATTTTACTAGCTTTATTGACGTAGAGTTGACATGCAATAAACTGCACATATTTAAAATGTCCACTTTGATGAGTTGTGACACGCATCTGTATACACACATGAAACCATCACCACAACCTAGAAAACGAACATATCTATCGCCCCCAGACCTTCCTCCTGCCCCTTGGTCGTCCCCCACCCCCTGTGCCACCCACCCATCCCCAGGCAATCAGTGGTCTGTGTCCAGTGACTGAAATTAATTTGTATTTTCTAGAGTTATATCTAAATGGCATCATATAGTATATATTCTTTT
>NW_024347791.1:577430-617537 GCF_902729225.1 Pteropus medius | reverse complement strand
TTTTTGCGGATTATTTTGTAGATTTTCTATGTAGATGATTATATTCCCTGTGGATAAAGATAATGTTTTTCCTCCTGTCCAATCTGTATACCTTTTATTTTATTTTATTTTTTGCCTTATTGCACTGGCTGGGATTTCTAGTAGTACAATGCCGAATAAAAGTGAGTTTGGACATTCTGATTGTGTTTTGAAGATAATACTAACAGGATTTCCTAAAGGATTGGAGTTTAGTGGTTATTATTACACTGGTTATTATACACTGTCTTTCCTTTGTTGGAGAAAGAGTCAATGCCCACAGAAGGGGCTTGGGGACCCAGTGGGGATAGTGGGATGGTTTTGGGGTGGGGCAAGGGGTGGTCAGAAAGCCCTGCTCAGCAGAGGTGAAAGGTGAGTGAATAGGAGACTTTCCTATGCACCTCCTTCTACCAGTTGAGCTTAAACGTGAAGGGACTAAGAGTATTCCATGTGATTTTCTCTTTAAAGAGGGAAGACATGCTAAAGCTAATTTTGGGATCAACCCCCAAATAGTTCATCTCATACTTCTCTGACTCTCAATTCCGGATTCCTAGTTTTGGGTGTCCATCCCAGAGCAGTTGAGTAGGCAGAAAACACTCTTGAGTTTGGTGTACGGAGTCCTGGGCTGGAGTCCTTGCTCCATTAATGTCAGCTGTGGGACCAGAAGGGAGACCCAGCCCCAGTTGCCCTGTCTGCGGGGCCCATGGTATGAAGCTCAGGGCGATTGTGAGCTTCCACAACAATAATAATAATGAACACACCTATTATTGAACCTTACTATGTGCCGGAGTATGTTCCAAGTACCTTATTTGTATTATTTAACGTTCCCAAGTACCCTGTGAGATGGGTATTATTATTCTTCTCATTTTAATAATGGAGAAGCTTCTGTCAAGTGGCAGAGGAAGGCGTCTGATTCCCGACCTCTGCTGTGAACGCTCTGTCATGCCTTCGCTTGTGCTGCCTCCTCAGCTCAATTATCAGCTCCTCCCAGAAGGCTGTCTTGACTGTCCTCCGTATTACCTGTCCAGCGCCGGCAGCATCAGGCCTACTTTCCTGGGCTCCCACACGTCCATTGCCTCTGCTCCCCCAAATTTGGAACTACGTCTTGCTCATCCTCACATCTTAGCATCTATTGAGGGACTCAGCGCCCACCAAGGCATCAGTGAATCTCTGAATGCACAGCTCCACAGCAGGCTGGGGCACCATCTTGTAGACCTACTTGTGGGCTCTGGCCACACAGTTGGGATCATTAAGAAGAAGGCCACCTGCAATGAGGCCATCACTCTGGACGAAGCCCCTGGCCTGAAGGCATCTTGCAGCCAGCTCCTCCCTCTGCGCCACCACCAGCCGGCCCCAGGATGCTCCAGGAAGTGCTGCGCATGACACCCGCCCCCACCCACCACCTCCTAGAGAAGGGACCATTGTGTCCGAAGGGTTAACGAGGGATGCAAGGAAGGGGCCCTTTAGCCATGATGCCCTCTGACCTTTCATAAATCAGAGGGGCTGTGGGGAGAGGGGGCTGCTTGGCAGGGCTTGGTGGGGTGGGGGCTTAGAAGCAGCTGCGCGCGACGTTGACATTGTTCCCACCATTCTAAGTGCAACAAATCCCTCTATTGTGTTCCTGGTTTATCTGGTTCCTCTTGTTTATTAGCAGGGCTCCTTTGGCAGCGGTTCCAGCCCTGGGCGGGTGGAAAGAGTGCTGGCACGCACCGAGGGGGGAGGGGGGGCGGGGAGGGGGAGCTGCCATCAATACCCACTTGTCCCAGCAGCTTTGTTTCTACTGTCAATGACATGTTGGAAGAGAGAGGAGAAGAAAAAAAAAAAGACTCAAGTTGGGGAGGGAAGAGGAGGGCAGAAAAGAAAGAGGGAGCAAGGGCCCTGGTGTGGATTGATGTCTAGGCCTGGGCGGATGTGCCGGCAGCTGGGCGGCTGGGTGGAAGGAGCCAGGCCGGGGTGCCTGGGGGGGCAGCGGTGCAAGTGGCCATCCAGCCCCCCACCTCAGCCTCTGCTGCCTGGCACCGGGGCCCCTCACCATCCTCCAGCCCTCCTGGGGCAGCTGTGGGGCTGTGCCAGAGTGGGGCAGATGCCAGGGTCTGGGGTCTGCATCCCGAGGTGCCTGTGCTCGACTGTGCTGCCCAAGGTGGGCCGCTTAGCCTCTCTGGGCGCCCACGGTCTGCGAAGTGGGAATGGTGGAGGAGCTGGGCCGTTGTGACATTTTGGAAAAGGTGTCGTGTCCTCTCTAGTCCTGAGTCTGTACTTTTGAGGCTGGGGCAGAGCGAGGACTCCCAATGGGACAGAGAGCCCAGCACTGCCCCAGAGCGACAGGCCGAGTGCCAGCTTGGCAAGGCGGCCTCCTCTCCCTTCTTGGCCTGGTCCGGACAGCGTGTTGGGACGGTGAGAGGAGCCTGGGCAGGGCGAGGTGGAGCTCTGGCCATTCCTGGCTGGACCGCCTCTCCCCTTCAGACGGCAGGACTGCGGGGCCCGTGCACTCTGGCTGCCAGGCTGCGAGGAAGAGCTCAGGGCACCTGAATGAGGAGTGAACCCCCTCAACATCTTGGGGCTGATGGGCCCTCTGAGGCCATGGGGCCTCCCTGCCACATCCTGTAGGCCTCTCTGTAGCACCAGCCAACAAGTCATCCGCCTCTGCTGGCACACCTCCAGTGACTTGGAGCTCCCACCGCACGCGGCTCCTGTCCTTGCCCAGCGGGCTATGGGGAAGTTCTTTCTGTCATCTGTGTCCCTATAGCTTCTGCCTTTAGGTTACAGAGAACAAGTTATGCCTCCCTGAGAATCGGTTTCCTCATCTGTAAAATGGGATGATAGTGCCGGCTCTTCTGCAGGTAGTGAAGGCTGTCCTGTGGATCCTGTGGAAAGGTCTCCAGATCTTCCTAGGCTTCGGCCAGGGTCTCTGTCCTCGGGAATGGGTGAGGACATTCCTCACGTGAATTCAGGCATGGTTTTCTGAGAGGATTAGCTTAGGGTCAGGGCTCAGGCTGGGGCCAGGACAGGGGCTGTCTAGGGTGTGGTAGAAGGCTCTGTATACACAGCGTCAGAGATGGTTTATTTGGAGTCAGGGTAATGGCTCAGTCTGGGGTCAGAGCTCAGGCTGTAACCAGGGTAAGTGTCCATTTTTGGAGTCAGGATCAGTGCCCAGTCTATGGCCAAGATCAAGGCTATAAGCATTCGTTTGGGGTTTAGTGTCAGATCTCAGACTGGGGTCAGGGTCAGGGTCAGGCTTTAGGTCCAGGCTGGGGTCAGAGCTCCAGCAATCACCCAGGTTTGATGGACAGTCTCTAACTAGAGTCAAGGCCGTGGTCGGGCCTCAACAGTGATGTGGGTCAGGACTCAGTTTGAGGCTGTGTCTTTGACTATTAGGTGACCTTTGTTGGAGCTGAACTCCCGAATGTGTGGCTTTTGCATGTTGGTCCATAATGGCTTGGCTCAGCAGGGTTTTCCAATTACTAGAAGTCATCACCACAGCCAGCAGCACCAGGGCGTGCGTGCGGGGAGAGCACAGCAGGAGGGCAGCCTGAGGGAGGAGGCCAGGGTGTGGTGTGTGTGAGACAGGAAGCTGAGGGTCAGGTGAAGTCTTGGGAAGATGGCCTGGGCAGGTGAAGTACTGACTGTCTAGGGGTGCGCGAGAACCAGGCCCCCGGTCTCAGGATTTCCAACAGATTCTTGGAGGTGTTTGGGGTTGGGAAACATGGCTGATGTGGAGTAGAATGGCCGGGGTGGGAGGGGGAGGAAGAGGGTAGGACAGGAGAGACAGAGCCATCTCAGGGACATCTGGCCTCTCCTCCTGTGCTTTGAATGGTGATGCGTGAATGTGCGTGTGGACATGTGCGTGCATGTGTGCGTGCGTGCGTGTGTGTGCACGCGCTGAGGAGGTGGCAATGGCGATGTACTTGTGCCTGTGAGCATGTGTGTGGACGTAACCGTGTCTGGGAGTGTGATTGTTACTGCAAGTGTGTTTGGGGGTATATGGGCAGGGTCAAGATGCGGGTAAGATGACATTATCCTCCACCCTCTCCATCCGTCCATCCCCGAGCTGCTGGTGCCCCTTCTTCAGCCCCTGAGGGCCCCGGCCATCTCCACATGACTGGCATCTGAGCCCTGGACGACTCATCAGCTGAGAGCTCGTGACCCACTGCCTGGCAGCAGGAGACACTCTAGGAGAACCCTCTCTGGAATGGTCCATGGCCTCGCCAAGGATGTTCTCAGGAGGTGGTTATGGGTCATGGTTATAACCCCTGTGCAGCACACACCTTTCCTCCCTAGTGGACCAAGCACATCCTTAAAAGGCCACCGGTCACAGATCCCATGAGAGGGCAATGGTGGGTGCGGATGGAGGCACAACTGAGGCCATACCATGGTCAGGGAGGAAGGTGCCATCTCTTGTCATGGGGCGGTGGAGGGGCACAGTAGCCCAGGCCTTCGGTAGCCTTGTAAGTAGGTCCATCCGAGGGGATCTGAATGCTGCCTGCTCCCCCCATTCCCATTGCCACTGTTTTCTGGGTTCTTTTCTGCCGTCACCATCCAGAGGCTTAATGGGTAAAAGACGCCCATTCGAAAACTCCACCCCTTATCCTGTGTTCTCCTTCCTCTACGTCCTCCTTCTCCTATTTCTCATTCGCCCCCACCCACCCAGACCTCTGGGATTTCCTTCTGGTCTAAGGGTTGGTTGCACACTCACTTCCCTAGCTAAGGGTCAGGGTCATTGTAGGGTGTCAAGGCCGGAAGGGACCCAAGTCCCATACCTGCACATGTGGCTGAGTGTGAGGGCTCCTGTGTGCGTCCCTCCTGCCCCCTTACTCCCAACTATTCCCCGAACCCTACTGTGTAGTAGGCCCCTGCCTGAGCGTCCAGGGCACAGAGGGCGTCCACTGCTGCTGCCAGGGACAGCAGCCAGCAAGGAGGGACAGGCTAGGGGAGTGCCCAGCTGGGGAAGGCGACCTTGAACGAAGGTGTGGAGACAAGGAGGAACTGGCCAGGCAGGGCGTGTATGCATGCGTGTCGTGGGGGAGAGGCCCAGAACTTGCTGACAAAGAGGGAGCTTGTCCCCTGGGGCTGCCTTTGCCAAACTCTTCCCCCCAGAAACAGTGTGATTTTGGGGTTCGACCCCAGGTGGATCGAGTCTTGATTCTGATGCTTCTTAGCTCTGTAACCTTGGAGAAACTAGTTAACTGCTCTGAGCCTCCGTTTCATCATCTTTAACAGGGGGTAATGGATTCTATTTCCAGGGGGCGATGTGAAAATGATGGTCTCACGTCTCCCATCTCTTAAATGGGGCCATAAGACTTCACTCCTCCGATGGTCTAAGGCGGCTGTTTCTGACATGTTTGATGGTGCATCCTTCTCAGTAGAAACACGGGACACAAAGTCCTGAAATGTGTCCAAATATTCCTTACTTTCAGAATCCGTTTGGCTCCTGATTTTGGATGGCAACAATCAGATGCCAGATTCGATTACCGAGGCCGTTACGAAAATGTGTTTGGTTCCTGAGTTTTGCAGGGTGAAGGGAGACAGAAAAAAATTTCCCTCATCTGTTCGGTTCCTGAGTCAGATCTCGAGGCAGAGGTTTATTTATTTATTTACGAATTACATACACGTGCTGCTATATTAAATACACACAAAGGAGAAGTTTTAAAATAATGAGAGTAAAAATAAAAATGGAATGAAAGCTAATATTTTCTTTCTGCACCCCACTGGGCCATTTTGTGTTTCTCTTGGGGTATCTCATCCCTCCCAGAAGATTCTCGGCCTGAGATGGGGTTGTCGAGGGAGAAAGATGCATCCAAGTGGTCATCCCAGAGGCAGAAGGGGAGAGAATCGAGTCATAGAAGCCACTGTCATCAGCATACTTCACCATATATCTGTCTCACCCCGCTGTGCCGGGCCTGGGGTGCCCAAGAGAAGGAGACTCAGCATATGAAGGAAGTAGGTGGTCTGTTTGCCTTTTTCTATTATTCACAACAGGTTATACAGAAGAAACACCTGTTTCTTAAAATCTAAAAAGAATTTCCTTGAAAACTGTGCCTTGTGCCTTTTCCCCCCAGTGGTAAACTGCGCATAACATAAAATTTAGCATTTTAACATGTTTTTAGCTGTACAATTCAGTGCCATTAAGGAGTCACATTTTGTTTAACCATCACCGCCATTTATCTCCAGAACTTTTTCATCTTTCCAAACTGAAACTTTGTCCCCACTAAACACTAACTCCCCATGCTCCCTCCCCCTGGTCCCTGGCAACCACTGTTCTACTTTCTGTCTCTATGAATTTGACTCCTCTTGGTACCTTACATGAATGAAATCATACACTAGTTATCTTTTTGTGTCTGGCTTTTTTCAGTTAACATAATGTCTTCGAGTTTCATCTACGTCGTAGCATGTGTCAGAATTTCCTTCTTTTTTAAGGCTGAATAATATTCCATTGTGTGTGTAGACCACGTGTTGCTTATTCATTCATCTGTCAAAGGACGCTTGGGTCGTTTGCATCTTTCGGCCGTTGTGGATGATGCTGGTGTGAATGCGGGTGTGCAAATACCTGTTGGAGTCCCTGCTTTCAATTCCCGGTGTCTTTCATAGAGAGAATTCTTTGACAAATTTTCCCGTGGTTTTGGTCTAGTGATCACAGTTTCGTAAATTACAGCACAGTGTAAGAACTGTCATAGATGTATGTGGGAATATTCAGGGATGCGGAAAGGCAGGTGAATGGATAAATGGGGAAGACCAGCACCTGGAGGCTGACCCAGGATTCCCCAGGCAGCCTGGGTGGAGGCAAGGCGATGTGTCTGTGAAGGTGATTTGACCTGGCTGAGGAGGAGGGTGCGGGGGAGACTAGCAGAGGAGAGAAGCAGGGAGAGCGGGGCAGGGACCAGACCGTGCAGAGTGTGGTTGATGCTGCTAAGGAACCTGGGTTTCTCTGTTAAGCCATGAAGACTCTTGAGTAAGCGTGGGAGGGGGCCTCAGGAAGACTTTCTCCTCCCCAGGGTCTGGCTCAACTGCTGGTGCTACCTCGAACCGGGGGAGGCTGGCCTCTCCCCTGCAGTGGTTTCTCTCTCCTTCTTGGTGTCTCCAAGGCTCTTGAAAGCCCAAGGGGTCTGGTCTGGTCTTCTTTCTGGCCCCTCCAGCCACCTTGAGAGGACATCCTCCATCCCCTTGGCTCTTCATAAGTTTGACATTTCAAGGCGTAGCTCAGTCGCCTTCCCTAAGTATTCCATATGTGATCCTGTCACTGCAGACACACATGCATGCACACTCACTTGCTCACGCACTCATGTGCATTCATACACATGCGCACACATGCACACACTCATAGCATTCACGCTCACACATGCACTTGCACACAACCACAACACATACTCACATGCTCATGCCTGCACACACACCTACTCACTCATACACGTACACACGCACACAATCACACACACACACTCACACTCGCTCAGCTGCAACGTCCACGTACACTCTCTCTCACTCACACAATCTTCCCTCCACCACTTCCTCCCCTCTCTCCCGTTTCCAGACTTCTCTGGGGAGCCCAAACTTATGGATTTGGTTCTTTCCATGCTTCTCATGACAGTCTTCCTCGGTAGATATTATCGTGTCATTGTACAGATGCATAAACCGAGCCTGGGGAGCTGATGGTGCCAGGGACCTGCACCTTCCTTTTGACACTCTTCATGGCCAGCTGGGTGTCATAAATTCTCTTTGTCAAGTTGGCCGGACCCCAGGTCAGGACCCTGTTTTCTCCTTCTCGTGTGTCTCCTCCATGGGCTGGAATTCTGAAGATGCTCAATAAATTCTCTTAAATCGATGACTTTGAATTCCGGCGTCTAAGCGTAGTCTCGAGAGCCAAGGTTGTGTCCTTGCACTGTCCCCTCTGCCTGAAATGTCCCCCCATCCCACTCTCAGACTGGCCATTCAGGGCCCAGCCCTCGGGCCGTCCTCAAGAACCCTGTCCTCCTTAGTATTCTGACCTCCACGTTCCCGACACTCAGTCTGGACCTCACCTCTCCACGGGATTCTTTCAAGGTCACTGTTCATTTGTTTATTTATCTGTCTCCCCTGTGGGACTAGGTGTTCCTTGGGGACAGGACTATCTCTGATTCACCTTTGGGAGCCAGAGATGCTCCCAGAGCCCGCATGGAGTAGGCACCTGGAGAATGTGAAAGAAGTAGCATGTATACTCCGACCCTTCCCCACACACGGTCTGGTTCAATCCCCTGACCGGGGCGCTGGCGGAAGGCTTTGGTGGAGAGCTTTCTTCGGGCTCCTCCGCCTGACCGCCCATGGCGTCCGGGTGTACCGGCCTTCAGATGCACCAGGCCAAGGAGGAGGTGGGGCTCGGTTGGTGCCCTCGTCCATCTTCCTGGGCACTGACATCTCGAGTGGGCAGCCTACGAGTTTCCTTCTCCCTCCTTCGTGCTCGGGACAGCTGGTTTGGTTGACCTTGGGGACCCAGGGCCCCATCCCTTCCAGCATGGGCCAGGCAGTGGGTACAGATGAACAAGTCCAAGAGGCTGTGATCAGCCCCTACTCGGCTGCCAGCCGGCACCCACTCTGCCATAGTCACACCGCCTTTCTAGGCCTCAGTTTCCCTGTCTGTGACAGCAGAGGGTTGGTCTGCCTGACCCCAGGGCCTTCCCCAGCTGTGCCCTTCTGTGGCTGTGAGATTCTGAGAGCAGAGGAGGGAAAGAGAGATGGCCCCTCTTTCTCCACCTCCTCTCCCTGTCCCCCAGGGTCACCCTAAAGCCGCCCCCTCCCCAGCTCCCTGGAACTTCCCTGCAGCTGCAGACTTGGTGAGACAATTGGGTGTTTTAGAGAAATACATTTTTGGGCTAATTTGCTATGCATAAGTGTTTCTCTTACCCTTTAAAGGCGGAGAACAAAGAGGCCTTTCTGCACCCAGGCAGGCTGCTGGGGAGGAGACCGCAGCTGTACTGGGCTGACGACCCTCCTCCCTCCCTCATCCTTGTGAGCGCCCCCACACCACCCACCGCCCCCACACCACCTACTGCCCCCAGGAGAGAAGGCCTGGACTTTCCCAGCCTCCCCCAGCCCCCTGCCCCCACTGCCTCTGAGGCCCCTCTGGCCCTGCCCCACCCCCGCCCCCACCCTCCCACCAGCTGCCCCAGGCAAGAGGGAAAGTGCGTGTGGGTGGGAGAGTGGATGGGGAGGGGGCGGGCAGGGAGGGAGCAGCTTTCCACGTGGTGATGGCCTGGCTGGGCGTGTCAGAGTTCCTGAGGGTTGTGCAGTGCGCTCGCTCACGGGGTGCAGGATGGTGTCCGTCATCAGGTGAATCACCAGTTTCTAGTGGGGATGAGGCAGTCACTCCCTTCATTTGTTCATTCATTCATTCATTCATTCATTTAACTAATCTCTACTGAGTTCCCACCAAGTGCAGGTCTTGGGGCGCTCCTATCTCGATGGGATAGAGAGGCACGATGATTACAGTAAAGCACGCCAAGTTCATGATCTTAGAGATGGCGGTACCTCTGGGAAGAGGCTTCATACACAAAAGTGCAGAGGCATGAAAAGCAGGTGCATGGTCCTGAGTGGAGATGGGGACCTCGTGCGTGATGGGGGGACAGGGGGCCGAGCACAGCCCCTTGCTGGTAGTGATGGTCCTGAAGCTGGCGGTTTCTCCGGAACGCCCTCCCTGGCCACGATTCCGCACCTTGGCTCAGCCTGTTCCTTCCTCCGCCTGGAAGTGTCTCCTCTTATTCTCTGCTGTTCTGAGGCCATGCTTCCCTTTTTGGGGGCCTCTCCTAGCTCCCCACTCTCTGCGTCAGAGCTTGGTCTCTCACCGCCTTTGCCTGTCTCCCTTGGCGCACCCAGAGGCAGGTGCACATGCGCGTGAAGCGGAGGGCTGCCTGCTCACTCTCTCCCTGTCTGCACCCTCCCTCATCTTTAGGAGCTCACTGCCGGCAGGGACCTTGGGTGTCTTCCCAGGGTGAGCGCACAGCCCTCCCTGCTCAGGAAAGGAGCAAGGAGGGCTGGACGCCCCTCCTCTACGCTTATAACGGCCATGGCTGATGTTTACTGAGCAAATGACATCTGTTTACTTAATCATCACGACTTTATAAGGTAGGCACTATTACCTACCACTGTCCTACAGGTGGAGAAGCTGAGATACAGAGAGGTTAGGACTTTGCTCAAGATCATCCGGCTCCCAGGGAGGAGACATCAGAGTTTGGCTCTACGTCGTAATGTCTGTATCGCCTCCAGAGCCACCTGCTCCCTGGAGCCTTCTGGGTTGGACAGGCCCACCCTGGATTCGCCTTCCAGCATCCTGCAGCTCACCCCGTTCCTTCCATCCCTGGGCCCTGACTCTGCCCTGTGTGCCTGTGACCGACAGTGAGACACTGAGTCGCTGAGGCTGGGTTGCAGGAGTTCACCTCACAAAAGCTGTGAGGGGCTTTGGGACTTAGAGAGGCAGGACCAGGGTGAGAGGCTGGGGTCACTTCCTGCTGGACAACGCTGCCTTAGGGTGGGGGACAGCCTGTGGTGCTAGGATCTCAGGACCGACAAGGGATTCAGAGCTCCTCGCAATGCCACCTGGTCCCCCTGCAGCCAACATACCCAATGCACAACAGACACTTCCCTGTACCCCGAATGTCGGCGCAGGGCGGGGCTTCGGGGCCCTCTGAGTGCACGTATGCGCATGCACTTGTGACTCTGTCTGAGTGTGCCCTGCACATATGTGTCTCTGGGTGTGCTTGGGAGATTGAGGGAGGACAGTGGCCCCATAGCCACCTGCATCCTGTGCATGTGACTAGGAGGAAGGGGTAGCCATCTACCCCTGCATACTCCTGCACAGACACACCCTTTGGGGTTGGAATAAAGCAGGCAGAGACCTGGATGTGGCTGTTTGCCCTGGGGGGCTCTAAGGGGAACCTCTGCTGTGATAGGCAGGCAGCTCTGGGCCTGTCTGAACAGGGACTCTGAGACTCGCCAAGGGCCTTGCAAGCCCCAGCCATCCGTCACAGCCCATTGCTGAGCACTTATGGGTAGTGACTGTGTGCCTGGCTTGTGGGCAGGGCCAGGGGTGGGTGGGCAAGGCCTCTGTCCTTTCAGAGGAACCCATAGCCTGAGAGCAAAGGGCACCCAGAAGAAGGAGTTCGGGGATCTGAGGCATGAGCAGTGTGGTCTGCTGTGTGTGCAGTGGGGGTGGTGAAGGCATCTGAGGGAGGCGTATTGCCCCTTCCACTGGAAGGCTGGGAGGTTAGGGAAGGAGACTTAAAGATTAGGGACTGACGGAGAGGGAGGGGTGCGTATTCAAAGAATCCTAGAATGTGAGAGGTAGAAGGTCCTTGGCGATTATCTCATTCAAGTCTAGTTTATTCAGAAAGGGAAACTGAAGCCCAAGGAGAGGGGGACGACTTGCCCAAGATAGTGACAGAGTCAATTCAAGTCGATTCAACAAGCGGTTCCTAAACCTGTGGGCACCGGGCTGAGGACTCAGCCATAAGTAAGGGCCCGCCCTGCCTCACTGGCTCAGCGTTGTGGGCAATGGACACACAGACGGGTGAGCACTGCCCACCACCATGAGTGTGAGCATCACGGCATGTACAAGGCAGAGGGGTGAGGGGGCTGTGGAGAACTATTATCTGGGCGAGACCTCTTGTCAGAGGCAGCATCTGGGCTGGGCTTTGAAGAAGGAAGAGGAGTTCAAAAGGCTTAGTTTGCAAGTAACCTGGATGGTTTGAGTGTGTTCCTATTTTTGCCATCCCTGAGGGCAGCCACCAGCACGTCCTCCACTAACACCTCATTCCCTCAGAGACTACGGGAAGGATGCGATGGCAGGAGGGCTCGGTATGTTTCTGTTCTGAGTCAGGGGGACGGATTCAGGGTTTCCCAGGGCCCCAGCCTTGGCCGAGCCCCCAGTTCAGTCCTGGCTGCAGGGCCTCGATTCAACCCCCTTCCATTCCAATGTCAGAGAACATTCACTGGGCACCAATCTCGAATAAACCTTACAGGGTGGGGAACGATTTCAAGAGGTAGAGATGAGGGAGGGGCATTCCAGGAGCAGGGAACAGCATGAGCGAAGGTGCGGATGCCGGAACGCAAGGGCCTATTCAACGAGTATCTTCTATTTTCACGTGGCTACAGTGGGGTGGGGTGGGGTGGTGAAGGGAACAGTTCAAGATGCAGCTGGAAAGATTGGCTGAGGCTGGGGCTGGACGGCCCGGGGGAAAGAGTTTGGGCTTTAATCTGTGGCAAGCAGTAGATGTTAATGGATTTTGAGCAAAAGCAATTCCCCCAAGAACCCAAGACTGGCCTGGGAACTTGAACCCAGAAGCCTCCAGGGGAGCCAGGAGGTGGGATCCCTGGACAGTGGTGTGTTGATAAACGCTTAACAACCAGCTCTGTCGGGGGAGGGAGAGGCCATAGAGAAGTGGACTGCCAATTTTCACAATGTAAAAACTCCCACCTGTGCCAATTTTAAGCTTCCAAAGTGACAACAACAGGCTTGGAAAATTCCAGAGAATTTAACAATTGGCTCTCACGAGCCGGTCTGAGCTCACTCCAGCACCCTGGGTTACAAGCCGTAGTTCCCAGTGCTCAACCCTCATTCTCTCCTAGTTCACGCTCAGGTGATCGGCAAATGGGAGCACAGGGATGGAGAAGCACCCTGGAGGACCTACTCTGGTTTGTCCAAGCTCGAGGGCTCTGCTGTGGTCTGAGAACCCAGGCCCTGTGGGTTTGAGCCTTGGCTCCACTGCTCAGGCGCTGGGTGATTCAGGCCAACTCCTCACTCCTTGGGACGAGAAGATGACACAATGGGGGAGCTGGGGTGGGGGGCAGGATTGGGCGGGGAAGGCGTCAGGAACATGGGCAGTGGTTCTCTGGGGATAGGGGACAGGCCCCAGTCCTCCCCCGTGCCCCGCTTCAGCTCATTTGCCTAAAAATCCATGAGATTACCAGTAGCAGGTGGGGCAGGTAGGGTCCTCTGAAGTGAGGGCTTGGGGACTAGGCTGGGGGTGGGGGCAAGGAAAGCCACATGGGAGGCCTGGGCTACAGACCACCAATGTTTCAAACCCTGCCAGTGGCAAGGTGGATTTCTGAGCCTTGATACGTGTTGCTGCCTCTGCCTGGCGCCACTCCCTCCCTCCTTGTCACTTGGAAAACTCCTAGTCATCCGTCAGGCTTCAGCTCCAGCTCCCCTCTTCACAGAAGCGAGGGTTAAGAGCGCGAGTTTGGGCCTCATCGGACCTGTGAGGCCCTGGACCACGTGCTCAGTGTTTCTCAATTTCATCTGTAAAATGGAGACAACGATGATATGTAGCTTACAGGATGGTTGCAGGGGTTACATGAAATGAAGTTGGTGCAAATGGCCCCACTTCTGATCATTGGGATATTATTATTCCTTGGTTACTCCCCCGGCCCCCCCAACTCCCCAAGGTAGGCTTGGCCCTCTGAGTCCCCACCATGCCTTGTGGGAACAAACCCCTTTGATCAGGTTGTGATTATGGCCAGTATTCCTCTCCTGTAGGACAGTGAACCCCTGAGGGTGGGGATTGGTCTGATTTGCCCCCGGGGCCCCAGAGCCCAGCCCAGTGCCTGGCCTAGCGCAGGCTTCGCACTGTGTTTCAGGTGAGGGAATGACCCTGGCCAGGACCCCAGCCTCAGCCCCGACACCGACTCCTGTGGCGTACTGGCCAAGTGGCTGCTCCTCACAGAGCCTCCGTTCCCTCACGTGTGACCTCGATGATCTCTGAGGTTGCTTCCAGCCGAAAATGCTGTGAGTCTATGTCCCAAACCCGAGTCACCATCCTGCCCCCAAAGCAGCCCCAACCCGCTGCCCTGCCCCATCAATGGCTCCTCTGTTCTCCCGAGACCCAGTAGTGAGCTTTGGAGTCATTTTGGCTCATCGCCCCCCTTCATCCCCCCCCAACGGCTAATCATCAGTCTCTCCTTCAAAACGTTTCTCACATCCGTTGTCCCCTCCCTGGGATTCTAGTCCCCTCTGTCTGAAGTCTGGTTGATCTTGTCTACTTTCTAAGGGGCCATGTCCCCTCCCCCTTCATCACGCCATCTCCCCAGCAGTGCTCCTGAAATTCCGCCATCACATTCCTCCTAGAAGTGCATGGCTGCTTCCCGGCAGGGGCTTAGCTGCCCTCGAACCTGTCGGCAAGGAGCTGAGCTGCTCCCTCAGGCTGAGTGGGCCCAGAAGAGGCTGGGGACTTGGTCTTGAGGGAGGAAGGGGCCTGGAGTGGAGTATGCGGGGGCACCACAGTGAACCTGGACCCTGCCCACACTGCTGCAGGTCATCTCCCGAGCCAGTTCTCGAAGCACTCATGCTCACACTCACGCTCACACTCACGCTCATGTCCACGCACACTGCCTCTCAGTCTCATGTGTTGAACTCTGCTTTGTTAGGCCCAGTGCTGAGTGTGAGGCAGGGACTCCAGGATGATTAAGACACAAGCCTTGCCCACACACAGCTCACATTCTCACTGGGGCCACAAAGGTGGACGGTGGTGCATGCCTGACACATCCACACTGTGGGATGTGATGCACAGGGTGGAGGGTGCTGCTCGTTTAGCCGGAGTCAGGAAGCTTCGTGGAGGAGAGCCCGCTGAGCTGGGTCTTGAAGATGGAGTTCTGTGGAAGCACAGTGTTTCAGGCAGGAAAGCAGCCTGTCTGCGGAGTTGGCAGAGGGGCTGGCTCTGTGGGACCAGATGGGGTGACAGGCCCAGCTGCTGGAAGTCTAGGATCGACGATCATGCCCACTGGGCCTTGCCAAGGCCAGCCATTCCGGGCTGGCATGTCTCTGTGGCTGGGCCCCCTCCTGGGTGCACTGGGGTGGGGAGGGTCTGGCCTGAGGGAGTGGGAGGGACTGGGGATCGGATTTTTGTTTCCACTTGATTTCCTCAGTTGTTTTCCAAGAGCTGTGGCAGGATCCTGAGGGGCGGGGAGGAGGCGGGGAGGCCACCGGAAGGCACCCTGGCCTGGCTGCCTGCCCTCCATGTGACTCTCCTGACGACAGAGCCTCGTGGAAGGGCCTCGAGGCTTCCGTCCTGCAGTCGCCCAGCAAGTGCTTGACGTGGACCAGGGCACAGAGCCCACACTGGGTGACTTCCCGCGTGACCCTCACTAGCTCTAGTGCGCTTTCCATGGGGACCCAAGCCCTCTGCCTGTGAGGTAAGAGGCCTGTGACCGCCACCTGACTCCCACTTTCAGCACGACCCCGGGGGAAGTACCTGGGTTCCCCCAAAACCTGGGACCCCAGTTCTCCTGGTTCCCCGCCGACCTCTCCAGCTCTCCCTTCTTAGCAATGTGGCCGGTTCCCCTTCCACCTACTCCTCCCACTGCCATTTTGGGCCTGCTACCTTGCCGCCAGCCAGCCGTCCCCTGGCTTCCCCCAGGCCTGGACACGCTGGGGTGACCTGTCCCCACTGATCTTCTTTC
This sequence comes from Pteropus medius, assembly GCF_902729225.1. NCBI lineage: Eukaryota > Metazoa > Chordata > Mammalia > Chiroptera > Pteropodidae > Pteropus > Pteropus medius. The sequence goes on along the minus strand of NW_024347791.1, from coordinate 602,105 downwards.
TTTCCTCCTGGGGCTGCCCATGCTCTGGTCACTGGGCCTCAAGCCTGGCATCTGTCCTTTCACTTACCTTCTGTGTCCTAGTCCTGTTTGTGCCTTCCAGACCAGTAGGAGTGGGGTCAGCCACTCCTGGCTTCAGAATCTGCTCCGCCCACTCCTGGCTGTGTGATGGCAGGCGAGTCCCAGGCTTCTCTGGCTACCGCTTCCTCCTCCAGGGAATGGGGGTGATCCTAAGGAATTAGCAACCTCCCAGCGCTGGATCTAAGGAGGCAGAAGCGTCTGGCGCAGGGTGGGGTAGGGGAAGTAATGGAGTCGCAAAAAGGAGCCAGGCCTCCGAGTTAGAGTCCCAGCCTGGCACCAGCTGTGCAACTGGACAATGATGTCGTCTCTCTGAGCCTTAGTTTCTCCTCTGTAAAATGGGCATAACAATAGTGCCTTCGCTTTGGCATGGAATGAACTACTCCCAGGGGAAGGATTCTCAACCCACTTGGGGTTCAGGGAGGGCTTCATGAGGGGGTTATGCAGCATAACTCCCGACAGGGTCGGGATCAGCCAGCAATGACACTAGGTGGGTGCTCCGGGGGGAACGGGGTGGGGGGTGGCTGAGCAGAGGCAGGAGCGGGAAACCAGGAGCTTTAAGGTGAGGGCTGGGGAGGTGAAGGTGAGATTCGGGGCCCTGGCCTAGGAGGAGCTGGGGCTTCCCAGGATCCCACCCCAGTCTCCCCCACCACCGTCCCAGCCAAGGGGCTGATGTCATCTTTCCTTTTCTCCAAGCTGGTTTCCTCCCCTGTGCCTTTCCTTGTGCTGGTCCTTCTGCCTACAAGCCCTTCTGCAACTGTTGGCCTATGCAAACCCTGCCTAATCCCCATAATCCATACACTAGAACTGTTTCCTCTGGGGAGCCTGCTCTGCCCCATGCCATGGCCATCCCCCCCACCCACCCCCATCTCTTTCCCTCTCCCCTCTGCTCCTGTTTCATCTCCCTCCTTTGTAAACCCACTGCCCATTGCAAACCCACTGTGTTGGATCACGCTGTAAATGACGCACAGGCCTGGAATCCAGCAGGAGCCCAATAAATACGAATCAACCACTGCTATAGCAGCCTCCACGCAGGCTTTACACCCACCCCAGTGTCCGCACTCTGTTCACTTCACCTGATCCTCGCCACTATCCTATGGGGCCAGAAGGGATGGGAGCCCATTTGACAGATGAAGAGGCAGAGGCCCAAGAGGACAGGGGCTGCCCAAGGGCCCACAGAAAGTCAGTGGGGGCAGATGGAACATATAGGTCTTTCTCACCTGCCCAAGGTGCCTGGACCAGGGCTGGGGCCTAGTTGGGGCACGTTTCCTTTCTGTTCAGTTGGAAGCCCTAAGTCTGCCCAGCTTGTGTCTCTCTGGGCCACACAGCCTCCCTCTCTTACCAACTGGCCAGTCTGCAGTCTGAAGCTCCTCTGACACCGTCACTACCTCCTGTAACGCCTGCCCCATCCCACCCCACTGCTCCCGGCCCTAGACTACCTCAGGGCTGAGCTGAGGCCCCACAGGAGCATCCGGGACATGTAGCGGGCACAGGAAAACCCTGGCCCTAGGAAGCGGGAGGCGCTGCCCTTCTGCTGACCACGAGCTGTCACTCACTTCTCACAGCCTCCATTTCCACCCCTGAAGAATGAGCTGCCTTCTTTCATGCACCCGCCAAACCTGCGAGGAGCGTGCTGCTTCACAGACGAGGACACTGTGGTTCTGGGGGGCCAGGAACCTGCCAGAGGTGGAGGCGGGCCACTGAGCCCTGATTTTTCTGGGCCATGTGCCATGTCATAGCATGGTGGGGCTGAGGGGTGGGGCAGAAATGCCCTGAGAGCCATTTGTGAAGCTTTAGAAACTGCCCGAAGAGGAGGTCTTGTTCTTCGACCAGGGAGTCCACAGGCAGGGTGTGCCCTCCCGTGGCTCCACCTCAGGCGCCAGGAACCCCACCGTCATGACCTGCTGGGGACTGCCTTGCTCTCTCTAGGAACCTGCCTGTCCTAAAGGAACAGGGCTCCATCTGACATTCTTCCCCCAGATAGTCTTCCTCTCTTCATTCAGATTTTTGTCAAACGTCATGCCCTTGCAGGGGCCTTCCTGACCACTTTTTTTCTTTGTATTTCTTTTATTAAAATTATTGGGGTGACATTGCTTAATAAAATCAAATGAGTTTCAAGTGTACAATTCAACAATACATCCTAGATATATTGCATTGTGTGTTCGCCGAAGTTAAATTTCCTTCTGTCACTAAATATTTGACCTCTCTGACCACCATTTCTAATGTAACACTCCTGTCACTTTCTCCCATTATTCTGCTTTGCTGTCATCATAGAGTTTGTGGCCACCTATTAGCTTGTATATTTACTTGTCCATCTCCCCAAGGGCAGGAGTGCTCCGTTTTGTCCATTGCTGCAGCCCCAGAGGTGGGACAGTGCTGGGTACCTGGCCAGTACTCAACTCATATTTGTGGAAGGCAGGGAGGAGGAAGGATTTCTTTCTTCTGCTAATGAGAGCAATCTACTACTACCTTTCATTCATGGAGCGCCTCCCACGTGTGGCCTTGCATTAGGTACTTTTTGAACAAATATTGTCAGCAGAGGGGACAGCAACTCACTTGAACCAGGCTGGCCCCAGGTAGCAATGGTCATTAAATGAATATCTGTGAAGTGCCCAAAGAACAGAGGCTGTTTTTAGTATCATTTGCCTTAGTATCAGAGGTGCTCTATTGGAGCCTGAGAACCAAGGCTGAGGGTAGAAAGCTGGGTGAGGATGAAAGAGATTTAATTACATTTTAGGAAAAACTTGCTAACAGACGAAACTGTGCGAAGATGGAGGGGTCTTCCTCATGAGGAACCGCACTCCCTATGAACCAAAAGAGGCAAATGGAGGCTGGGCGGAGCAGGATCTGGGACCCTAGGACCTGAAGCCAGAGATGTAAGGATTCAGGGAGGTCCCCCGGAGTTTGGGCGGGCCAGGACCCGGAGCGTGGAGCGAGCAGGGGTCACACGCCTGACCAGCCCAGGCTGCAGAAGCCACGGCTTCCGTCCCCGGGTCCACGGCCGCAGGGACTTGGCCGAGCGGCCATGTTGGGGCTCTGGGCCCAGGAACGCGGACCCGCCCGGGAGACAGGAAATCCCCCCGCTCTGGCCCGAAAGGCCGCGAGTGCGCCCTCCCTCCCTCCCCGCCTCCCACAGTGGCCCGGGGCTCCTGTGCCCCGCGCCCATGGGGTTAAATCTCTCCCTGTCTCTCTCTGCTCCAAGTTGTTTTCCAAGCGAGGCAGAGAATGGTTCTCTTGTTACCAACATGGCTCCTGGGCATTGGGTAATGTGCTCGCTCTTCTCCCTGCCCCGCTCCACAAAGGGACCTTTTGTTCCTCTCCCGGCCCCTCTCCGGCTCTGCCCCGGCCCCCCACCCACCCCGACTCCCCGCGCCTCCCGCCCCACGCTGCGCCCCTGGGCGGCGAGGAGTGACCGTGGCCTGGCCGTGGCGCCCTCCTTCTCGCGAGGCGCCGGGCGGGAGCAGGGCCCGTGTGGCCGCGGCGGCCATTTTGAAGGCGGCCGTTCCCGGCAGGCCCTGGAGGCCGCAGCGGGTGGCTGGGGCGCGCCGTGGCGTCCCGTGGGGCGCCTCCTGTGCTCCGGGAGCGGGGACACCCCCCCACCCCTGTCCCCCGGCCCCCACCCCAGGCCGCCTCCCGGCCCCGAGACCAGACAGCGTCCCACCCCCACCTGATCCGCACAGCGGCCTCTGAGGCGGGAGTGGCGCCCAGTCTTCCGGGGCTGGAGGCTGAGGCTCAGCGGGGTAAGTGTGTCCGTCTGCCCCAGCGACTCAGTGAGCTGCTGCTGGACCGAGCTATGTGCTGCTCCCCAAAACCTCACCGAGAAAGAGCCCTCAGAATATGCCCGGACCCATGGGAAGCAGACGGGGCCGGGCCTGCAGCGAACCCCCAAAACCAGTTTACTGGAAGTTTTTGAAAATGAAACAGAATGTATCTGAGATGGACGTGAAAGGAAGCCAGACAGATATTAAAATGTCAGCTCACTGGGGTGACCGTCTCTGTCCACTGTCCCCTTCCTTGTCCCCTCCCAACAGCCCTACAAGGCAGGCAGGGACAGACTGACAATGCCATTTTTCTGATGAGGAAACGGAGGCACAGAGAGGATACACAACCAGGATTGGGGGCTCACTCAATTGACTCTAGCTCTGGTAGTCTCTTCCCAGGGCGGCTGCCCACCCACACCCCCCTTGAGAGGCAGGCGGGGTGGGGCCGGGGTGCTGGAGAAGGGACTTAGGCAGCTCGCAGCAACCTCAGCCACCTTGTCTAAAATCACAGAAGCCCGGGAGCCCTGAGGAGGTTGTGCTCAGGTCCTCCAAACATTCACCCATGTCCCCCCTCTCACACTGTCCCCACATTTACAGAAACGTGAAACAGCACAGTGGCTACTCATTGAGCATCTGTGTGGTGCCAGCAGGTGTAACTGCTCTGCTGTCCCTGAGGCCTTAGAGCTGGCCCAGAGGAAGTAAAATCAGTGGGCTTGGCGATGGAGGGGGTAGGGGCTTGGGGACGGAGGGAGAGGGAGATGTATTTGGAGTGGAATAAGACCCCGGGCCTGCCCTTTAGGAGCCACAGCCCAGGAGAGACAAACCGGGAAAGAGCCAGTGTCCCAGAGGGCCTGGGAGCTCTTCATCTGGCTGAGAGATGGGGAAGGAAGGCTTCCTGGAGGAAGTGACCAAGATGGCGCCTCAAAAGACGAGTAAAAGTTTATCAGGCAAAGAAATTAAGAGAGTAGAAGAGGAGTTGGAGTTGGGGGCAAGACTAGGGAGAAGGAGGTGAAAGACGGTGGAGACGCCCCACCGGGCCTGTGTGCTGGAGCAGAGTGGGGACAGTGATGTCGGGAGAGGTGGGCAGAGGGGAGGAGCAGTGTGGGCTGCCAAAGGCACTGAGAGGAGGCTCCTGAGGACTGAGCATGCGCTGATAGGGCATATATAATGGATCCTGCGGGCAGTGCGGTGGTCACTGAAGGATTTTAAAGAGGTCAGATTTGTGTTCTAGAAAGATCCTAAGGGCTGGGTCTATGCTAGTCTGATTTATTACTGTTTTCTCAGCATCCAGCTCAGTGCCTGACACGCAGAAAGGGCTTGATCAGTGTTTTCAGTCAGTGCACCAGTGCCAACAGTGTACCCAGAGTCACACTGAACTCTAGCTGTGGGACCTTGGGATTCAGTTTTCTCATTCGTAAAACAAGGGTTATAGCACCTGCCTCATGGGTGTGTTGTGATGGTGAAGGGAAGTACACATGAAAGTTTCACTTGGTGTCCTGCACGTGGTCACACTCTGTCATTGGTACCTGTGTGAAGTGTGTGCAGGATGTGCTGTGGGCAAGATGGAGGCAGGGATCTGGGTTAGGAGCGTGGGTGATCCTGGTGAGCGAAGGATCTTAACATTGACCAAGAGCCTAAGCTCTTCCTGTGCTTTACTCATATAACCCTCAGAACAGGCCAGTGAGGAAGGCACTGTTGTCATTCTGTTTATCGTCCAGAAAACGGAAGCTCAGAGGGGTGAAGTGACTTACCTGAGACCCTGAGGCCAGTGAGTGATGGACAGAAATGCACTGGACACCAGAGCCCAGCTTGTGACCACCGAGCTGGTGGTGAGGGAAACTGGTCAGGGCAGCTGTGGGGAGGAAGCGGTGGGGAACACAGTCCAGAGTGATGGGCTAGATGTGGGGGTGGGGGTGGGCAGGCACAGGAGGGAGGGCATCGAAGATGCCCCTAGGTTTCTGGCCTGAGTGACCAGGTGGAAGGTCATTCTGTTTCCTGAGTGAGGGACACAGCAGGACAGCCAGGCCCGGGGAGGAAGGGCACGCGGAGTCTGAGGGGCTGTCGGATGTCTGGGTGCAGATGGCGGGAGGTCTGGAGTCTAAGAGAGAGGTCTGAGCTGTGGATCTGGACGAGGGCGAAAGGAGCCCATAGAGCAAGTGGAAGGCATGGGGCGAGTGGAGGAGCCACAGCCCTGGGAGACGGTGTCAAATAACAAGGACGGCAGATGTCACATAGCATTTACTCTGTGCCAGATGTGATCCCGAGCCCTTGCATTAACTTACTTGAATCCTCCCAGCAAACCCCAGGGGGGAGCACCATTACCACCCCCATTTTATAGGGGAAACTCAGGCAAGAGAAGGTAAGTCCGGAATGTCCAGAATGGATCCATCTACAGAGATGGAAAGCAGATTGGTGGTTGCCTGGGGGGCAGGGGTGTTGAGGAGGATGAAAGGTACAAGGTTTCTTTTTAGGGTGATGAAAATGTTCTAAAATGCAAAACTCTATAAATACACTAAAAAACATGAATTATGTCCTTTAAGTGTGTGAATTAATCTCAGTAAAGCTGTTACCAGAGAGAGAGAGAGGTTACCCATCCAGTAGGTGGGGGCAGGGCTTGGCCCCCCAACTCCGACTTGAAGGGGTGGGGAGGGGAGGATTACTCCAGGAGTGGGAAGGACGGCGGGGGCAGGAGGCCTGGGTATGGCAGAGGCACCTGGGCCGGAGAGGGATACTGTCTGCAGCATCAGCATCAGCTGCTCCCGAATGGTCTGAGGTGAGGCCTGGCCAGTCCTTGGGGTTTGTCAGTCCAGGTTGAGGGAAACAGTTGCTAAGACTTAAACATTTGCCGAGAGAGCCAATCTTCCATTGAGTATGCTTATCACGAAACAAACAAACCAGAGTTGCTACGTCGCCTTGTTAACATTTGCAGCCTACCTTCGAGGGAGGACACAGAGCCACTACGTGACCACGGGACACCTCTGGGCACTGCGAGGTGGCTGCTTATCAAAGGATCCGTGGACACTCCCCTGGCGCAGTTGCTGCTATAATGACTTGGCACGAGGGGCATATGATGCTTTGTTAAAGCAAATCAGATATAAATAAATAGTCGTGAGCAAAGATGTCTGTTGCAACATCTAGAATGGCAAACAACTGGCCACCACCTTGGTGTTCAGCAATAGGGATTTGGGCCAATAAAGCACACACGTCCCTAGGATGGACTATGACACAGCCACTGAAAATGATGCTTATGAAGAATTTTAATGACTTAGGAAATGTTTTTGGTATAATCTTAAATAAGAAGTCCAGGATATAAAATGACATTTGCATATATATATCACTTTAATAAAAAGAAAAGAAAAACTATATGCTGTACGCTCAATTTCACTTAAAAATTATAGGAGGAAAACTGAAAGCACAAAAATGCTAACCTTAAGTTATTTCTGGGTGGTGGGACTTTTGAGTGATTTTTAAATTTTTAAAATGTGCTTTGTCTTATATATTATATTTCCGAATTTCTGTAATAAAAGCTTTCAGATTTTGAAGTTATTTGAAATGAAGGCATGGAGTGTAACTTGTTTTAAGAAAGTCTCATTTCTCTGGAAGATCTCATGTGGTCATTTAAGACCAAATGCATTTGACTACAAACAACAGAAAATCCAGCTAGCACAGAGGGGGTTGCTTTTTTCCTGTAGCAGGAAGTCCCCGTTAGGCCACCCAGAGCTGAGGTGGCTCAGCACTGTGGCTGTGGACGCTGCTGCTATGGAAAGTAGGCCTCCTCTTATTCACCCGAAACCATCTCTTTCAAGCTTCTGTCCCCTATGCCATTTTTCAGCATTCTGGGACTGAGTACGCCCCGCCCCAGCCTGGTGACATTAAGATGGCAGAGGGCCTCAGGTAGAGGCGTGTCAGTGCTCACCCAGCCCCGAGTCGTCCAGGTTCCACTGCGGGGCTGGGACCGGGCAGCCCAGTGTGTGGCCTGCTCGTGGAAGGCTTTTCATGAGGAAGTGACCTGCCCAAGGATCACTGCAGAATAGATAGATGGATGGAGGGAGGATCAGAACCTGGTTCTCAGCTCTCGTCCCCACCCAACTGACAACCTGTCAAGTCTAAACATCTACCATGGCGTGTGAGGCCCCGGAACATTTGGCCCCGCTGACCTTCTTGACCTCACTTCTCGCCACTGACCTGCCGTGGCTCACACGCAGCACGCCATTGTACTCTGTGCCTTTGCTTATGCTGCCCTTCCTCCCAGAACGCCTTTCCTTGCCGCCCCCAGCCCTGTGGTCTAACTCCTATCCCCCTTTCAGATCAGCCCTATCCCTCTGGAAGCTTCCCTCACCTGGCTGGTCTGGGGTTCTTCTTCTCACACCCACACTACTCAGGGCTTACTGCATCTGCCACACTTAGTTATGCTTTTCTGTTCACACGCTCCCCTCCCCCCAGCCTGTGAGCCCCTCAAGAGAGGACTTCGTCTGATTCACCTCAGCATCTGTGCTGGCCCCAGCGGTGGCACATTTGAGCAGGAAGTCACAGGACCTGGCTGTACCCTTCTCCTGAGGAGAGCTTTGGGCAAGTCATACCCCGTTTCCCCGACCCAGATGTGGGAGAGTGAGCCTCATCAGATCCCTGCTGAGGACCTGGGCATCCCCGAGAGGGGCCAGCATGAGACAGCCTGAGTTAGGTGCCTGGCTGGCATGAGACAGCCTGAGTTAGGTGCCTGAGCTCGGTCAGAACCTTCACTGTGGCCGCCTGTGGTAGGGAATGGGGGGGCGTGAAGCAGAAGAGGTGCAGGGCTGCATTCTGGGCCTCAGCAGACCAGACCCCACCAAAGAGGCTGGCCTGGCGTCCCCCCAGCAGGGACGGTGGCCCCCTGTGGTTATCAAAGGCCAGCAGGGACCCCTCCCTCAGATGATGACTGGGAGGGGGCAGGGTATCTCCCTGGGGCTGCAACTACTCTGCCACTGCCACTGACAAGCTGGGCCATCCGTCAGCCCTGAGCACAATGGGGTCATTAACCCCTGACCTGGGCCCCTTTTTAGCCACTTCCTTTGGAGGGCTTCCCCCACCCACAGAAGGAGAAGGGAGGGGAGATTTCTGTTAAGCCTCCCTCTTCGATGAGGGGCTCAGAAGCGATGTCACAGCTCTGTGTGCCCTTGCAAAGCTCCAGGTCCCGGTTCTCCAGCTCCCATCCTCTGCAGCTGCCTCGGGGGTCTGATGGTACCTCCCACCCTCTGCTACTCACAGGAGCACCCCGCTGCGTGTGGGGAGGGACAGAGAGGGACCTGAGAGAGACAGAGACACTATGAGAGATGCTTTAGATCAGAGATGGCTCCTTTCCATTTACACAGTATATTCAAAGGGACATCATAGACCAGTCCCATTGTGAAATTTGATGCAAGAACCCCCAAATAAAATATTAACAAAACAAATCTGGCAATAAATAAAAAATATATAGACATCATGACAGATTGGATTTATCCTAGAAATGTGTTTTTATATTAAAAAAGTCTATTAATGTCATTCACGTTAATAAATTAAGGGAGAAAAGTCATATGATCATCTTGGCACTGGCAATAAATTTCGACATCCACTTATGATAAAAATGTTTCAGCAAACTTGGGATAGGAGAAACTTCCTTAAATTGATAAAGATTTTCTACAAAACCCAGCACAAACATAGTTCTTAAAAGGGCAACGGACACATTCCTTAAAATCAGGGAGAAGACGAGTTTGCCCTCATCCAGGAGTCTCCAACATTGTGCCTGGGGTCTTAGCTGGGGCAGTGAGACATAAAAAAGAAAAATCGGAGAGGAAGAAGCAAAACTAGCATTACTTGCAGATGATGTGATTGTCTACATAGAAAACCCAAAATAATCTACAGGCAAATTATTGGAACTACGAAAAATTTAGATATAGGATATTCTCATATCAATATAAAAAACTTCGCAGCTACCACATGTGAATAAACTTTGAAAATATGCTGTATGAAAGAAGTCTTACACAAAAGGCCACATATCATGGGATACCATTTATAAGAAATATCTAGAATAGGTGAATCCATAGAGACAGAAAGCAGATGAATGGTTGCCAGGGGCCAGGGAGGAAGAGGAATGGGAAGTGACTGCTAATGGATAAAGATGTCTTTTCGGTGTGATGAAAATGTTCTGGAATTAGGTTGTGGTGTTGGTTGTACATACAACCTTGTGAATATACTAAAAACCACTGAATCGTACACTTGAAAATGATGAATTTTATGATGTATAAACTATATCTCCATAAACTCATAAACATCAGAGCACTGATGTGTTATTTTAAAAAATCTTCCATTTATAATAATAAAAATTAAATCTAACAAAAGATTTATAGAGGAAAGCATAAGACATTACTGAGGTACAGCCACCCTGGAAAATACTTTGTTTCTTAAAAAAAAACGAAGATCCACATACCGTGTGACCCAGCAATAACACTTCTGGTCATTTGTTAACAGAGAAAAATTCATATTCAGAGGAAAATATGGGCATGATTGTGCACGGCAGCTTTATGTGTAATATCCAAAAAGTGGAAACAACCAGGATGCCCTTCAGTGAGTGGTTAAAAAAGTACATCCAGACCATGAAATGCCACCCAGTAATGAAAAGGGATGAACTATTGCTACACGCAAAACCTGCATGGAGCTCGAGGGACTTATGTGAATGAAAAAAACCTATCTCTGAAGGTCACATGCTGCGTGGCTTGTTAATATTACATTCTCAAGATGACAAAACTCTAGAGACGGAGAATTCATTGATGGTTGGAGAGTTGGGGAGGAGGGAGGGAAGGGAGACGGGTGTCGTTACCATGAGTAGCACGGCGCGTCTTTGCGCTGGTGGGAAGGTTCTGCATCTTGATTGTGGTGGTGAGTCTGAATCCACGCAGGTGATGAAATTGCATGGAACACACACGAGTGAATGCATGTAAAATCAGTGAAATGTGAACCAGGTCTGTGGATGGTACCCATGTCAGTTTCCTGATTTTGGTCAAGTATACTATGATGATATAAGATGTCGTCATGAGGGGAAACTGGGTGAAGGGTACACAGAACCTCTCTGGACCCCTGTTGCAGCTTCCCGTCAATCTATAATCATTTGAAAACAAAAACTAAGACAAAAACATTATTGGAAGACATTAAAGAAGATCTCATAGATTTGCTTCAAAATAGTGCTGGGATAGGAGAAGGGGCAGGAATGGGCAGGGTTTATGGCCGAAGATAGAGTGGCCATGAGGGATGGCTTGGTGTTGGGTAAAAAGCTGTATTATCCTCTTCTCATTTTGCACATTTGAAATTTTCCTTAATAAAGCATAAAAGAGAGACCTAAATAAATGCAGAGACAGACACTAACTTGCATAGGGAAATTCAGTATCATAAAGATGTCAGTTCTTCCCAGATTAATGTTTAGATTCAATATGGTCCTGATCAACCCCCACAGGGTTTTGGTGGAGTTCTCAAGGTGATTCTAAAACCACTAAGAAGGGCAAAGCTTTGAGAATAGCTGAGGCCCCTGAAGAAGAATGAGGAAAATGCTTTGTTTCTTAAAAAAAATGAAGATACGCATACCAAATTTGCCCTACCAAATACCAGGGCTTATCATAAAGCTCTAGGCAGTAGGCTGTGTGGTATTTATTGGTGCAAGATGGACAGCCAGACCGATGGGACAAAACAGTCTGACACAGACTTGATATGTATAGATATTGAAGGTGGGGGTGTGGCAGGTCAGGGGGGAAAGAAGAAGACACAGTCACATCTGCGTCACAAGTAATTTCCTGTGGGGCCGGCTCGGCTCTCAGCATCCCAAGATTCCATTCCATTCTCGGTGGAGGCTCAGAGAAGGCCAGTGGTGCCCAAGGTCTTCCGTCTCTGGTCCTAGGTTCTTTCTAATGTGGGGTCCTGCCAGGCTTCCCAGCCCCATGTCTGAACCACATGTGTCCACGCTGGACCTGCTGATTCCTAATCTCTGGGGATGTCCCAGTGTCCCAGTTGGAGAATCTCTGACCAAGAGGAAGAGGAAGAACGACAGAGAGTAGAGAATAAGAGCAGAAAAGGGAGAGAAAGAATGAGAGCAAAGAGCCAATCACTCAGCAGACAGTGTGGCCCTGCTACCAAGGGCAGGGAACAATCAGGCACTGTCCCCCTCCCTCCACCCCGCTAGGCTCCACCAGCTTTCATCACTGACCTAACCTAGGGGGCAGAGCAGTAGGCAGGGGGGAGGAGAGGTCAGGGGTCGGCCCATTACATGCCAAGCAAAGCCAGGAATAGAGCTGCTTTGGGGGTGGTTGGGGGGATTTGGGGGCCCACATTCCGCCTCTGGCCAGAGGCAGCCCAGGAGGCAATTGAGAAGAGAGGATAGAGCTGCAGTGAGGTCCATGGCTCCATCAAAGCTGGGAGTGGGCTTCTGGAAGGATGCGAATGCCCCTGAGCAATGCCATTTCCCCTCATCAGCCACTGCTGCCCTAATGGGAGGAGCTTCCTTGTCCCTAGAGGATCTGGCCCAATAGACCCATTGTCCCTAGGGCTGGCCCACCCAACCAGGGCTCCCTTCTGCCTCTCCAACCCAGCTTCCCAGTGACATAGCCCTTGTCCCTGCTCTCCCACCTTCCTTCAGACTCAGGATGGGGGGACAATCCCTTCACCTCAACCTGCCGAGGTAGCCAGTGGGCTCCCGCCAACACATAGCTCTGACTGCTCCGGCCCTCCTCGGCTAGTCTCCTGTGGCTCCCAGTGCCAGGCAGACGGCGTCCGGGTGCCTGATTGGACAGGGGCAGCCTCGCTGACCACTGCCTACTCTCTGGGTCTCGCTCTCAGCGACTTGGTTATTCGTTCATTCGTTCATTCGGTAGGAATGCATTGAATGTCACTGCCTGCCAGGCACTATGCTAGGTGTTGGCAATAGCTATGTGACCTGAACAGGCCAGGAACCTGCCCTCAGGAGCTTGCAGTCTATCTAGTGGGGAGACAGACAACGAGCTGATTAACAAACAGACAAATGTGTCATCCCAAACTGTGCTATGAGCCTGGCGGGAGTGAACGGGTGACAGAGATGCACCAGGCCCGTACTTGAGCTGGGCGCCCAGGAAGGACTTCCCTGAGGAGGTAACATGTGAGCAGAGGCCAGGATAGAGTGAGGAAGTGAGCATACCCGGGGGAAGAACATCCCAGGCAGAGGGAGCTGCAAGAGCAAAGGCTCTGAGGTAGAAACATTCCAGCATGTTCGGGAACAGCAAGTGGCCAGAGGCCCTGGCACAGAGTGCGAACAGGGAGGAAGGGAGGGCTGCGTGCTGCAGGGGCAGCCAGGCCCCGATCTCTAGGGATCATTCTGCGTGTGATGGGAAGACGTGGGAGGGGTGTGAGCAGGGAGTGTCGTGGTCTAACTTAAATTGGAAACCGACACTTGATGTCTAATGATAGCCGTTTTATCCATGAAGACCAAGGCTCAGAGAGGTCAAGTGACATTTCTGTGGTCAATGCTCTGTCCAGCCCGCCACCAAATCCTCAAGGGCACCCTTTACCACTGGGCTCCCCTTTAGATTTGGGGCCTCACCCGGCGCGCTGAAGTGGGAGGTGTTACCCAGGTTCATGGCCTGCTTCTTCCACTCGCGTCAGGGTGGGACCTTGCTTTTCTTGTTTCCTGATGTGTCCTCATGGCCTGGACTAGTAGGTGATTGATACTATTTATCAAATGAATGAACAGGTGAAACAATAGCCTCACCTCTAAGGGCTGTAGTGAGATTCCGATGAGACAATGAATGGAAGAGCCTTGGCCTTGGCCTTGGCCCGGGGCCTGGCGCATAGTAAATACCCAGTATTGGCTGCTAGTGTCTGTTTGATTTTAAAACCTATGCTCTAAATACCTATGCTGATGATGGAATGAGCTGAATCCCACCTACTGACCCCTAGTTTCTTGACTTTTACAGGGGCCTGCGAAGCCAGTGGTGTTAGGCCTTGTGCTGGAGCCACAGTGGCACTGAGGGGCAGGCATGTCAGGCACAGTACTGCACGCATATGACCAGACTCAGCCATTGCCTACAGACCACAGAGACTCCTGAGGCCTGGGCGGGGCGGTGACAATGACAGGAGTGGAAAGGTCAGGGTGCTCCCAAGCAGCTTTGGTGCCCTGGGGGTGTTTCTCTCAAAGGCCACTGGGTGGCAGCACTTCCCAAGGAATATTGGGTTGGGGGGGGCAGGCTTTTTCAGACTGATTCTGAGGCTTGGGATCTTGGAGGGAACTCAGGCCCAGAGAGTGGTTGGAACTTGCCCAGGGTCCACAGCGTTCAGTGCACAGCTGGGCCAGGTGAGAGGTCACCTGCCTGCCTGGATAGACTCAGGAGCAGAGCTGGGGATAAGGAAGGAGGAGCAAGCTTGGAGGTGAGGGTCTGAAGGCCAGCCCTGGCTCAGCCTCCTGGAAGTGGGTGGATGTCTTCATGCCAATTTCAAACCCTAGGATCCTACCCAACTTAAGGAAGGTACTCAAACCTCCCCTCTGGGAGAGGTGGCCGTTCTTCCCATGCTCCCACTTGAGACTTTGATGGTGACCTCATCACCCCTGCCACTGCACTACTGTCTGTCTCAGTCCCCCTTACCCCCACCACAATGATTTCCTGAGGCTACACCTCCTGTGCCCCTGCCTGTGTCACCCGGCCCCTCTTCATGGCCCAGGTACCAGCACCTCTTTTGGTACTCAGCTGAGATGTCACATCCTCCAGGAAGCCTTCCCTGGCCTTTGGCTCCTCTTGATGGTGAGGCCTCTCAGGCAGGGATTGCTGGTGGACCCGAACTGGCCCACCCGTGTGTGTACAGTCATGATACTGAGCCTCTGACACAGCGGTCCATTGCAGTCAGCACTGAAGCCACCCATGGAGCTTTGTGAAAATGCAGCCTTTAAGATCTCTCCTTCCTCAGAGACTCAGATCCAACAGATCTGTAACAGATCCCAGGAATCTGCATGTAAGACATTTCCCAGATGAGTCTGATGCAGGGGCCTGGGCATCCGAAGGCGCTTTGAGGGTGCCATCATCCCCGTCCCCATCATCCCTGTGGGCAAAATGGTTATGAGGAATGACAATAAAAACCTCTGACACGTGCCGAGTGACTCACTCACAAAGCACTTTCACGCCTCTTCCTTCCTTTTATCTCCATTTTTATATCTTCTATCTTATGGGAGGGATCTTCATTCCCATTCTACAGATAGGATAGCTGAGGCTCAGAGGCAAAAGGCGCTTTGCCCAAGATCACCCAGCTACGAACTAGCAGAGCTTGGATTTGTTCTGGGGTCCTCCTGGGGAGGCAGAGCTGCAGGCTATGTTAAAGCTCCTAGGTCTAGAGGTTGCTGTTTGCTGAAAACTGAAATTCCGAAATTCAGGACCTATACCTGGTTTGGCGATTCCAGCCCCGTGAAGGAAGTTCAGGCCACCACCGCCGTCCAGGTTCAGGCCCCTACCACCTTGTTCCCTCTCTGCTCATCCACATTTTCTCCTCTGAGGCCCAGAGAACATCCCATTTCAAATAAAGCCCAGCTATTTCTATACATTTTATCCGCAGCCAGGTATTGGGCCAGGCTCTGTGGGCAGTATGGAGAAGGGCAAGACCTGTCCCCAGGGGCCGCCTGTTTGGCTAGGTTGACAAGAAGTGCTCACTTCGGTGATGGAACAAGGTACTCCAACGTTCTTTCCCCTCCAATAAATTCATGGTCCCAACCTCACCCCTTTAATTGGTTGGAACAGGTTTCATGCTGTGTGAGCTGACCCAGGAGACCACCTCCACTGACAAATAGAAAGTGGGTCATAATACTTTCACTCTAACAGTAACATTTCTTGATGGATTCCTAGTGTCCTATAAAAGGTGGAAGTGCCAGGAATTATGAAGTCAGTACAGACAGGGAACTCAGGAAGAAGGGAGACAGGGAGAAGCAGTTTACAATTTGTCGAGATGTAAGCCCTAGGCTCCATTGTAAAGGGGAAAATCCTCCCCAGACAAAATACAAGCATGTAATAAATTAATCAACACATAATTGGCTCAGGGAACCCACGAGGGATTTCCCAAGGCAATACATAATTAATTGCCAAGTGAATGATTTAAATAACAACTTTCAGGAGCTCAGAAAAAGGAGATTTGCGAGAGGGGATTGCCTGGTTAAGACTGCCCGGAAGAGGTGGATTAGAGCTGGGCCTGGAAATGGGGAGCATAAGGCAAAAAAAGAGGAATCTGGGCATCTTGCCTTCACCTGAGAAGAGGGTCCCAAGTAGGTTGGGCACAGGAGGCTTGAGAGACATCTGTGCCATGTGAATTGTTTATGAAGCACTCACACCTGTTTCTCCTTTTTATCTTGACTGTCACAAGTACCTGTTGGGAGGATCATTGTCCCCAGGCTATAGATACCTGAAGCTTAGAGGCAGGCAGTGACTTGCCCAAGATCCCCCAGCTACAAAACAGCAGAGTCTGGGCTTGAGCTAGGGCTATTGTGGGGCGAACGAGCCACAACAGCTCATGTTAAAGTATCTGGGTCTGGAGGCTGCTGCTTTTTAAAACTGAAATTCTGGCCTGCAAACAGGGCGTGGAGGGTCCAGCCCCAGCTCTGTCGCTGACCACGTGTGAGACAAGGGGCACCGCTTCTCTGAACTTCGGTTTCTTTACCTGCACAATGTGGCTGACAATACTTGTTCTCTCACAGGGTCACAGTGAACTTTAAAATCCTGTGAAAGTGATCTGAACTGCAGAGCGGGGGTACCTGGGAAGTTTGTTGCCACTGTGGCATTTGCACAATGCTGAAACTCAGATTAGCTCCCTAAGGAAGGGGTCGGGTAGGGCTCCCATCGGGCTGTGGGATATTCATATAATCATCTTTCTGCATCTCCCCTTTTTCCACAGCCCCTGGAGGAAGCTAGGGAAGGAAGCTGGACAGGCCTGGGCCTATGCTGCCTGCATGAGGTGCATGCCAGGCTGTGGCTCTGGAAGTACCAACCCCCTCCAGGGAACTCACTTTACACAACAGGGATGGCAGCAGAGATTGGCGTGGAGATGAGATTTGAACTCCTCGGCTGGGAAGCGCTGATGGCATTTCCAGACCTTCAGTGGGACCCCAAGGAAGCTGCTTCTCGGGACTAACGAAGAAGGGGTGGGAGGAATCTTTCACCAAACACCACAGAGAGCATTTGTCTCAGTGTTATTAGTTTTCATACGGGGAAAGGAGGTACATAGGGTGAAGGGAAGGTAACTTGTGCAATCTGTCGTTAATAGCAGATCTGCTGAACGCAGGTGTGCAGGTGTTAGAAGGGCACTGGACTAGGCGGCAGAGTCTCAAAGTCAAGACCTGGATTTTATACCAACTGTGGATGGCTCTATGCTAATCCCTTCCTCTCTCTGGCACTTGATTTCCTGGTCTGCAAAACTGGGGTTAGGCTGACTACGACATGTAATTCTAGTAAAGGAGTCACAGCACCCTAAGACGGGGTTTGTTGGCCATTGGACTTCGCCAGATGTCTCCCTACCCAAGGATGCTTCCGTTGCCACAGCAACCGCCTGGCCAGCCCGGTCCCCGGCGTCCCGCTGAGGAAGCTGGGAAGAATTCTGCCCTTACCAAGATGGCGGCGACCATAGGGCAAGGGGCGGAGTCGAGCGCTGTCGGCCTGTCCAGACCTTCCCTCTGTTTCCGCTTTCTCATGCTAACGGCGCGCTTCCGTCAATACTTGTTCTCTTTCCTGGTCCTGGGAGTCCCGGGAGCCAGGGAGGGAAGGGTTGCCTGCAGGGATTGGGGCAAATACCCAGCGGGGAAGGCGGGACTTCCGCGTCCTGTAGGAAGTGACGCGACAGTCGCGGCCGCCGACAGGTGGAACGGCAGGTGGGTTCAGGTGCCAGCCTGGTCCGGTCCCGACTGTGGTACTGACGCTTCCGGTGAGCGACAGAGGAAGCTCACAGGGGGCCTGGAGACCCGTGGGGGCGTGCTCTGGGATTTGAACCCACCGCCCTGGCCTGGAGTACCCCCCTGTACCTAGTAAGTCACCTACGCATCCGCCAGGGAACCCCCCCCGCCCCCACGGTCCAGAGGGAAGGGGAAGGGCCCGGATCGCCAGGGTTGGGGTTGGTATGTAGGCACTTCGGTTTCCTAAACCCTATGCTCCTTTCTCTCCCAAATCCAGTTCCCCATTCCCCTGCCGAGCTGGGCGGTTAGCCAGCCCACCTCAACTCTCGGAACCATGTTTGCAGACTTGGATTATGACATCGAAGAGGATAAACTGTGAGTATTTTGTTCCCCCAAATCCCAAGAGTGCAGGCGCCCCAAGTTCCTCAGATCCCCGGACTTGCCAGTTCCACCACCCCTTGCTTCTCAGTGGTGGATTAGGGCTTGTACTGTAGCAGAAAGAGAACCTTCCCTCCCAGGAGCTCACCATCTGTAGGCAGCTGTGGACACATGAACAGATAATGAGGGCCCTAATAGAGAATGACCTGGCTGCAAGGAGAGCAGAGCAGGTGGAGCAGTGCCTCTTATGAGGGTGTTCAGGGAAGGCTTCACAGAGGAGGTAGCATTTGAGTCAGGTTTTGAAGAATGTATAGAAGAAATATCATAAACATACTCTCCTCCCCAGTGTAGACGATTAGTGGGACAGATTTTCAACAATTAAGTTAGTCTCCTTATTAGAATATATCCTCCCTCAGAGCAAGGACTGGGACCAATCCTCTCCGTGTCCTCAGCCCTTTGTAAGGTGCTCAACGTCAGTGGGTTGTTAGCAAGTGTTTGTTGAATGAATAAGTGACTGAATGAGAACATTTACTATGAAAAATAAGTGCTAATTTATAGCGAAAACAGATGATTGAGTAGAGCAATTGGGAAATAAATGATGGATAGTTTAACAAGAGAAGGCCTCTCAGAGGAGGTGGCCATAATGTTCCATATGTGCCTTAGAAGATGACAAGGACAGAATCTGACTCAAGCCTCAGGTAGAATGAAGGAAAGGGAAGGGGGACCTGTTTTTATGGGGTGCCTGCTGTGGTTTGGGTTGCTGTTAAGTGCCTTCTATGCACTTTCTTACAAGAACTTTGACAAGGTAGCCATTTTACCCATACCATTTTATGGACGAGGAAACTGAGATGCAAAAAAGGTGACTTATCCAAGTCCCGTAGCTGATTAATGGTGGAGCTGGAATGTGATCCCACATCTGCATGATGCTAAGAGCTGTGCACATTTCAGCACAAAATGCTGTCTCTTTGGCCAAACGAGAAAGAAAAGGCTGTGTAGCATTTGGAGCCTCTTAGGGGTTTAGAGGGCCTGCTTTCTTCCCTGCGCCAGCCAGGTATCCTTCCTCCAGGCGACTCAGCCTCATGAGCTTCTCTTTCCAGCGGAATCCCTACTGTGCCTGGGAAGGTGACCCTGCAGAAGGATGCTCAGAACCTGATTGGGATCAGCATTGGAGGAGGGGCCCAGTACTGTCCCTGCCTCTATATCGTCCAGGTACTTGGTGTTTTGAGGGTGGGGGTGCGGTCTTGGTGGGGTGAGCCCCTCCCTACCTGGGCATGACAAAGGCAGGTTCCTTTCTCTTGTTTCATAGAGCTGGTCTTGACTCTTAATTCTTGAGGTCTGACCCCCTAAGAGAGGCCTCCCCGACCACCACTCTTAGTAGGGCTGCCCTTGTTTTTCTCTCTTAATTTTCAGTGTGGTGTTTTTCCTTCCAGCACTTGTCGCTGTCTGTAATCGTGGGTTTGCTCATCGGTTCCTCCAAAACTGGCTGCTTTTCCAGACTCTTTGTCCCGTGAGGGCAGAATCCCAGGCCGCTTTTTCACTGCAGCCAGCACCTAGCCTGACGTAGAGTGGACTTTCAATAAAAAGTCTTTAGTGAATCGAAAAAACGGCAGTCTTCGGTACTAGCACAAGTCCGGTATAGTGAAAAACTAAAGGACTGTGAGGTGCTGTCGGCCTGAGTTCAAATGCAAGCTTTTCCTGCTTATGAGCAAGTTACTTACCTCGCTGGGCCTCAGTTTCCTTACCTGGAAAGTGGGGATATAAAATACATAGATATGAGCCATTCGGGGTTACTGTGAAGATTAAATAAAAGGACATAATGCAATGTCCGGCACTTAATAAGTACTCATTAAATAGTAGCTGCTGTTAATTTTATGGCAGTTGTTCTCTTTCCCAGATGATCCACCAGTGGTAATGAACAATTTTGTGGTCTCTTGTAGGAGAAGCCGCCCTGGTGACATTCAGTCAGTTGTGACTCAGGAATAGGGACAGGTAGTGACTTTTCTGTAGCCTTGGAAGGAAGCTTGTCACATCAGACATAAACTTGATCCGGATTCTATCCTGTTCTAACAGCTAAGTAGCTGTTGGTGGCAGATGAGAAATGATGGTCTCTGAGAATCTTGCAAAGGAGTCGCTTCTAGGCCTTGAAGACGGAGATTCTTGGGACCTAGTCTTGCCTGTTTAGGGTGCTGCCTTTGAGAGCGATTAGCCTCTTCCAGCCCAGTAGGTGTTAGGGAGACCTCCCCCAGCCTCCACGCCATGTGCCTGCTTAGTTAACAAGTGGTCTCTTCCAAGACCACTCCGCTTCCTCGAACCCCATCTTCCCAACATAGTTATTTTGTAATTTCTGGCTAAATCAATATCAGTCAGCCCAGAGCAGGACTGTTGGAAAGATCTCTTAAAGAAATGACTTTAGGGGAGCAAACAGACGTTCAGATGGGCGTGTAGGGTTTGGCATATTTGAAAGGGAACTCTCATTGGTTGGCATTTCCCTTCGGTCCTCCTGCTCCTCCCCACTAAGGGGGTAGGGTCATGCATTTCGTCTCTCCGGGCATCTCTACCCTTCCTTTCTCCAGCACCACTTAAGAGCCTGGAGGCTGGAGGCCAGGATGGAGCCGGGTGTTGGTTGGGGTGGAGGAAACGATTGTCTCCTGCTGCACGTCTTCTCAGCTCTCCCTTTTCTCCCCCACCCCACCCTCCGTACGCACCCCCAGGTATTTGACAACACCCCGGCAGCCCTGGACGGCACTGTGGCAGCTGGCGATGAGATCACTGGTGTCAATGGCAGGTCAATCAAAGGAAAAACTAAGGTGGAGGTGGCAAAGATGATTCAAGAAGTGAAGGTAAAGGCTGCTGCGGAGTGGGGGCCTTGAGTCACAAAAGCCACTTCTGAGACCTCCAACCCGCCAGGGGCCCCAGCAGGCCCAAAAGGGAGATTGGCACTGTCACCGCTCCCCTCCTCAGAGCATCAGGGTCTGGGTCACACGCTAACCTCCCCCGGTTTCTCCCACATCCGTTTGGTGGATACTAATCGTGCTCCAGGACTTGTGCTGGGCCTGGGCACCGAGACCACAGGATCTCCTCAGGGAGCTGTCACACTTGGAACCGTACCTCAGGGTGAGCCAGTGTGTCCCCAGTCAGGGCTGGAGCTGAAGCTAGAAGTCCAAGGCGAACTTACCTGAGTCATAGACACTGAGTAGATGTCAGCTGAGCCATGCTGGGCCTGGGAGGGGCTGAGAGGGAAAGAGGAGCCCCCTTACCCATCCCTGTCTGAGCTTCTCGTCCAGCAGGTCCTCCTGTGCTCACAGACCCCCAGTGGTCCCTCTTGGCTCTGGGGCAGCTCTTGGTCTAGCTGCTGGTTTTCTGCTGCAGGCCATAGTCACGCTGCCTGTTCCCTGTCTCCCCCCAGCCCCATGTTCCAGGCCAAGGCTGCTTCTGACTCCCAGGTGGCATCCCAGCCCCTGGCAGACACAAGCATGCAGCCTTTTTGCCACTTCCTAGAGATTTGCTGCTAGTAGCTCAGGAACCAATGCAGTGAAGGAGCTGCAAAGCTAAAGGATGATTTAAAAGTCCAAGAGTCACGGGTCCCAAGGGAAATTGAGCCTGGCCAAGTATTTTAGCTCCTCACTCCCCCCATCCAAACCTCGCCTCACTGCTCCCTCCATCTTCCATGTCTTAAGGACCTGGTACCAACATCCCCTGAAGTCCCTCTTTCTGGCCTTAGCCCAGGGCCAGCGCCATCTCCGCCTTCTCCCTTCGTTCTTCTCTTCTACCCCTGAGTCATCCCCACTCTCCTTGCCCCTGCTTTTAGGGCGGAGAGTCCAATCCTGTAATTTCTCCTACTCTAGCCGCTTTAGCTAGGACAGATGGTGCACCGGGCTCTGGGCTCTGCTGTGCAGAAGGAAGTGACAAGGTTCACTTGGGGCCCAGGCGCCACTCCACCTGGTCTGGAGTTTACTGTCCTGGGCACTACTTGTTGGGCCTCGGAGCTTACCATGGAGCGTGGTGGGCGGTGTCTCTTTCTGGTTCAGAACTGGGGTGCGCGTGCTCTTCCGAGCCCTCCCCTCAGCTCGCAGCGTCACTACACATCAGGGCCCTCCCGGTCCTGCGGGGCCAGCCCCTCGCCTTTCTCACGCAGCCCGGAGCTCCTCGTGCATGCGCACAGCCCCGACCTTAGCACGGGGCCTCCCAGCTCCCATGCTGGGGCGCCAGGCAGGGATGTCATTTGTCTTGTCAGTGCCCCGAGCGGGGAAGTTACTGGCTCCTGGCCACACAGCTGGACCAGCACCCTCCCTGACTCCGGCCGCAGTGCCGCCTCCCTTACCCTCAGCTGCTGCCCGTGGTGGCCCCCGGCACGCGCCGCCTCTTAAAGGAACCTTTCGCGTGCCCCCACCCCCCACTCTGTCCACGTCGGGTTATTTTGGTTTCCCTTCAGGACTCGACTTTGAAATCTGCCTTTTATTTGAAGGGATTTGGTCCCAAGTCGAAGGGTCTTCGGGTTGCAAGGATGAGAGAGACCGTAGTGGCCTCACGGTCACTTCTTGGGAGAAGCCGGCACTTCTCTTCCAGCCACTAAGACTGGACTGTGTAACTCCCGGGTTCGCATCGGCCTCCCTTGCTGGCCTGGGCCCTGCCCCTGGGCAGCCCAGCACCGGCACAGTGAGGGTGCTCAGACATGGTCACTGAGCCAACGGAGGGACCCTGAGGAGGGGGTGATTGAGAGCGCAGGGGAAGATACTCCGTGTGAGGCGTGGTGTGGGGCAGGGCACCTGATCTGGCCAGAGCACAGGACATCAGAGACTGCCATGCTGTGAGCTCTGTGACAGCAGGGACCATGTCTGCCCTTGTTCCTGCTAATTCCCCAGGGCCTGGCACATAGCGAGGGAGGGACCCGGGGGCAGATCGGTCACAACGCAGGGCCCCAGCACGGCCCTCGCTCGGCAGGGCTGAATCCTCTTATGACCACAGTTTCTGGGACTAACAGGCCTCCCTGGGGAGGGGCCTTGGGGCCCAGCAGACTCCATCTCAACTCTGCACGTCCTGCTTTTCCAGGGGGAAGTGACTATCCACTACAACAAGCTGCAGGCGGACCCCAAGCAGGGCATGTCCCTGGACATCGGTAAGCTGGGCCAGAGCAGTGGTGTCTGGTGGCCCCACAAGCCCCAGACCCTTGTCGTCAGCAGTCATGGCTTTTCTGACCAAGCCGGCCCACGGGGCCAAGGAGCCCCCAGGGGTGCTGTCCCTGGTTTCTCATTGCCCCATGCTTCACCCCCACCAGTCCCCCGCCTCTCACTCTGGGACCTTGCTGCCCGAGGATTGTCCTTTGTAGGCCAGCCCTTCAGCTAACCGCAGCCCGAGCACTCACCCTTCTCACTGGGAGGGCGCCACAAGCCCAGCCCGGCACCAGGCCCACCTGCACACTCCCACTCCACCTGGGCCACTTCTCCCACCAGCTTCTCCCCGGAAAACTCGAGATCTGAACTGGACCTCAGGCCTTGGCCAGAGAGTCAGGGGCCAGCCCCTGCTTCCTGCTGTAGGGGCCGAGCCGCGATTCTGTAGAAACTTAAAGGCTCTAGTGCAGGTCCTCTGAACCAGCCGCCTCATTGCAGATCAAGGCCTGAGACCCCGAGAAGCCCTGTGTCCCCTAAGTGAACGCACAGCCAGATCTCGAGGCTCGAGTCCAGCTCCCATCTCCTATACCCCAGGGCCAGAGCCGCCTCCTGCTTTTTAAGGAAAGAGGCCAAGGGCAGATTGAGTCTGTCCTAGGATTCTTCGTCTAAAACTTTCTGGTCCTATCCAAGTCCCCTTCCAAGGACAAAGTGTGCAACCATATATACAGTAGCGGGGTCCAGGGTCAGCTGTCGTTGATGGTGTCTCTGCTCCCCTGGTACGGGGAGTGAAAGAGGAGGGGCGCTCCCCGGTTTACCTGCAGCCTGTGGCGTCCGGGCTCTCAGTGATGGCCAGCAGCCACCGCAGTACCAGGCCCTTGGCCAGCAGCCACCGCAGTACCAGGCCCTTGGCCAAGCACTTTACATAGTTACCTCCTTCCAGGGTCTCACACTGCCCTGACATAGAGAAGGGATAGGGCAGGGCCCAGCACCCCGCTTTGGGACACTCCCACTTCATCCTCACCCCACACTACACCCCACTTCGGCCCCTTCGGCCCTTGGTGTCCCCCCCCGGTGAGTTGTGATGAGGTAGGGGAGGGATGGCCAGGGGGCCCAGCTGCAGACTTCACCTCACTGAGCCCCTTTCTCACTGGCCCCAGTCTTGAAGAAGGTAAAGCATCGGCTGGTGGAGAACATGAGTTCGGGGACCGCAGATGCTCTGGGCCTGAGCCGGGCCATCCTGTGTAATGGTGAGTCCCCTCCTCCCACCCAGCTCTGGCCGTGGAGGTCTCAGGCCTGGGCTTCCAGGGGGCGGGGCATCGTGGCTACCCACCAAGCCATTGCGGGTCTTACTGGCCTGGCCTTGGCCCCTGCCCATGGGGCCGGTAGTCACCATCTCTGTATCTCTGGAGGCCTCTCTAGCTCCCAGAGCATCCACAGTGGTCAGCTGAGCCCCCCCACAACCTGT
>NW_024347791.1:442886-577198 GCF_902729225.1 Pteropus medius | reverse complement strand
AGGTGGCGCTGCTGCCCTCGTCTCAGCCGATTTTTGCCCAGGGCTGGAGGTGGCTGCCCAGCCTTGTGCAGAGGGAACGCCGTGTACGCGCACATTCACACCCACACATGCATGTGCACGCACGCTCTACCCCCGGGGTGGCCAGTGAGACACTCAGTCCTGCTCCTGTCATCGCCAGCCTGAGTGTAAAAATGGCAGCAACTCTGCTGTACGTGGGGGGTAGATATAAATACCTATATAAATTGCTCAACTGGGCACACTGGGCTTCATTGGCTGGGACGTGGGGGTGGGGTCTGAGCTCGTTCCAAATGGTGTTCAAAAGTGGTGGCTGCTATTTTTGTCGTCTTGGTGTCTATAAATCCCGGTTACTGTAGTTACCATGTGTTGAGATGAAATTAGAACTGGTTGTTGTGTTTTTCCCCCCAAACCTTGCAATTTCCCCAGCCTTAAATAGGGTTTCTAAAATTGAAGCTGTCATGATGTCCCATGACCCAGCTAAAAACAACAGCGTGGCGCTTACGTGGCTTCCTCCCTGGCCAGGTGCCAGGGCCCTAGGGAGCCAGGGCCTGGAGGCCAGCCCAGTGCCCGACGCCTCCTGAAGACCTCCCAGGTGCTCCCTTCCTCCCCTCCCCAAATGCGAACCTTCCTCCCCAGACGGTCCGCCTCACAGCAGCCTTCTCGAGAAAGGCCCAGACTCGGCCTCTGCTGCTCCCTCCACTCCTCTCGCTCAGAAAATCCTGACTCAGGTCAACACAGGAGACGGGGGGTGGGGTTGGGGGTGGGCAGAGAGCACGCACGCTCAGACCGCTCAGACCGCCACCAGCCGTGTGCCGTCAAGCAAATCGCTTTACCTCTCTGTCCCTCAGTTTTCTCCGTAAAATGAGGAAGTAGTATCTGCCCCAAAGGCGTGTGGAGGGAGCCTTGAGTGATCACGCTCGCAGCACAATAACTCAAGAAGGCCAAACCCTGCCTAGGGGGCAGCCAGGCAAGGAAGCCGCTGACACGGGCCTGGCCTGCAATTGCTGCTGTTGCTCCATTGGGGAGGTGACATGCTCTGCTGGAGGAATCCCTGCTCCTTATGGCTGCTCAGTGCCCTGGCCCTTAGCTTGTCTGATGACGCCCTGGCCCGTCCTTCCTACTCTGGAAGGCCTGCCTCGGCCCTGGCAATCCGCTTGCTCTCAGTTCCAGCCCTTGAGGTGAGGCAGCTGCCCCTGCCCCTCACCTTACAGCTCTTCTGTTACTGCCAGTCATTGCCTGGCTTCTGTCTGGCTCCCCTGCTAGACTGAACCCTGAGGGCGTGACTTAGCTCTCATTCACTTGGTCATTCCTGGAGCCTAATATGGTGTCAGTGAAGACGATCTGCCTGGGCCCAATTCGAGCTCTGCCCTGAGCCCTTCCTGAATTTGTCTCCCCTCCCCAGTCATCCTCCCCTCTGAGCCAGCTCGCTTGCTTCTCCTGTGGTAGGAACTGCCGTGAGCCCACGTCATACTTACCGTGGATGCATCTCGTCTCTCCTGCTTGTCCCTGACTGCCTTCCTCCTTGGCCGTCAGCAGGGCTCGTGTTAGAAGTAGGGAGGGCCTTGACTGCTAGGCTGGCCACAGGGAGCCACCGACAAGTTTGGCCTTGGGGAGGACCCGACTTTTGGAAGTACCTGGAATCATCACCCGTGTACCCCTTTGATACGCCCTAGCCCGCTGGGGTGGGGGCTTGTCTCAGGAGTGTTTGGAGGGCAGCCCTGCCTCACGTGGGTGTGCGGAGCTGTTTACAGAACAATTCTGAACGCAGCTGACCCTGAGGCGCCAAATCCCCTCCACGGACCCCGCCGTTCTGTGCCCATCCTGCTTCTCTGGGGGCTCCCCCTGCCCTCAAGTCTGGCTCAGGACACCTGGCTCTGTCTCCTCACCAAGACCCACTGACGTCCCCTTCTCTCCTATCCCCACAGACGGGCTTGTCAAGAGACTTGAGGAGCTGGAGCGGACCGCTGAGCTGTATAAAGGTGGGCAGTGCCCCTCTGGCCGGCAGCCCTGTGGTGGGCGAGGCTTTCCCATTCCAAGAAGTACTGGCACTGGCTCTGCCCTGGGTTGGAGCTTTAGAGGCCCGTCTAAAGATGGCGGCAGTGAGAGCAGGAATGCCAGCCAAAAACTTCTAGGACTGTGGCCCTTAAGGATTCTTTTAAAAAAATCTTAAGACGTACTTTTTCTGGTTTTAAATGTAATATCTGTAAAAATTCAAATAAGTGTACACATAAGCATAGTGAGAGCCCCCAGAATGGTGTGCTCTTCAGGAAGCAAAGCCCATAGGAAGTCTGTTCACCTCCTGCCCTGCAGAGCCCTGGTTCCCCTGTCTGCTGGGGGCTCCTTGTAGCTGGGCCTGGGCCTGGGCCTGGGCCTGCAACCCTGGGCCTGGGCCTGGGCCTGCAACCCTGGGCCTAGTGGGCTGTGTGAAAAATCACTGAACCTGGGAACGGTGTAGGCCTCAGGGGTGGGGTGGAGGGTTGGAGGCCATGTTCTGGGCCAGTGTGGTCCCCACCCCATGCCCTGTTCCCCCTCGGTGTGGTCTCTCCCACAGGGATGACCGAACACACCAAGAACCTCCTACGGGCCTTTTATGAGCTGTCACAGACGCACCGGGGTAAGGGAGCCCCCAAACTTGCTACATGACCCCAGGCAAATCCCTCTGCCTCTCTGGACTCAGGGCCCTCCGTTTGGTGAGGGTGTGGCCGAGCTGTTTGCTGGTGTCCTCATGCCTGTGCTCAGGCAGACACTACAGCATCTGGCTTTGGGCCAGCTTTGGGCTTGGCACTAGGTGCTGGGAGGTAGCAGTGCCTAGGGCCAGTGGGGAGCATCTTGACCAGCTGATGAACCAGACAGGGCACAGTCACTTGTCCGGGCCCCATCCTGTCTGTCTGCACTGCCAGTTATAGGGTACGAGGCCCTTCCTTATTCAGGGTCTTGTTTCCTCCAAGTCCTTTAGCTGGACAGGACAGCTCCAGGTAATTCTGTTTTACAGTTGGGAAAGTGAAGCCCAGACAGATGGGATGGTCACACAGCTCCTAAGGAGAAGAGCTGACCCTAGGACCCAGGCATCCAGTTCCCAAACTGGCGCTCTGCCCTCAAACAATGCCACCTCCTCCAGCCCTGGCCCAGCCTTCTCCCACGGTCTGGTCGCTCAGGGGAATGAGGGCGGTGTAGATCAGCTCCTTCAGGCTATAGACCCAGCTTCCTTGGGGTGTAGACCCAGCTCTCTCAGAGATGTCAGCCCAGATCCTTCAGGGGTGTAGACCAGCTCCCTTGGGGCATAGACCCCGTGCAGACCTTGGTCTCCAGCCTGCCATACCCCTGCCTTGCTTCTCCCCCACAAATCCCTGGTTTCTCCATTAAGGGCCAGGTAGGGGCAGCCTTCAGGGCAAACTTGTCATGCAGCCTTTGGGGACGTGTTCTCCGTAATTGGGGTGCGGGAGCCCCAGCCAGCTGCGAGCGAGGCCTTTGTGAAGTTCGCCGACGCCCACCGCAGCATCGAGAAGTTTGGCATCCGGCTGCTGAAGACCATCAAGCCGGTAGGTCACATTGAGTGTGTGTATGTCAGCACGCTAGGGTAGAAAGGGGACACTGTCATGCAGGAAGGGTCCTGTACTGAGTTAGAACGCCTGAGTGCAAGTCCTACTTGGTCTCCTACACAGCCGGCTTTGGGGAAGTCACTCTGCCTCCTCGGCCTTGGTGTTGACCTCCAGGCTGGTTTGTGACCCTGTCTCCATCGCTGATTCGCAGCTTGCCCTCGGCCTGGCCTATCTTTTCATCCTTGAGATGAACATGGCCTTCTGGGAGCACGCTTTCACTCTGACAGCCTGAGTCCTGTAGGACTGATGCATCGGTGCCACCCTTTGTTACCCTGGCCAGCCTAATGCCCTGCCTGTGGGGGCCTCAGCATCGTCCCTCTCGCCCCTTCCAGATGCTGACGGATCTGAACACGTACCTCAACAAAGCCATTCCAGACACTCGCCTCACCATCAAGAAGTACCTGGACGTGAAGTTTGAATACCTTGTGAGTGATCTGCGACCTCTGGGGAGGGACAGGTCCAGCCTTCTGAGGTGACAGCCCACCTGGAGACTGGCCCTGCTTCTGTTGGCCGCACAATGGCAAGCAGGACAGGGCTGGAACCTGTCACAGCTGATTGAGGATGTGGGACCGGGGCCTGGGTTGGTGCTGGCAAATCGGGCCACGATGTAGGTTGTGCACCGAGTGATCAGAGCTTCGGGGAGGCTGGGAGCCTGGGGCGGGTAGAGCCCTCACTTCGGACCACTCTGACCCCTTGGTATTTTTTTGTCACTTTTAATAATAGGTTAGACTAGGTCATTGGTTATAAAGTGGGTGCCAAGGGACGTTCATGAGTTTTATGTTTAATAATTTTATGGTCAAAAGAGTTGAGGGAAAATGCTCTGTTAAGCAAACGAGGGTTCCTCTGCTGCAGGACTTCTCAGAGCCTTTGATTGGCCCATGTGCAGCGTGAGTCTACAAGGCTCTTCCCAAGCCCCTTTGACCATAGAACCCTTTTTTCCAGAGCATCTCTTGGGACTCGAGTTTGGTAAATGGTGGGCTACCTCTCAGGCCATTCTACCCTCCCAGATGAGTGCGCTCTCCCGTCTGCTGCCACCCCTCCCTGAGCCACTCCAAATAAGGCCGTTTCACCCTCTGTGTTCCTGAGCACTGCTGCCAGCCTCTCCCTGACGCGTCTCAGCTCATCCCAGCCAGGAGTCTGCAGGGCCCAGGAGGCCTGGCACAGCCGCTCCCCTGGGTGGCCTAGGGGCAGTGTGGCATGGGGGAAACTGGGGACATCAGGGTGGCCATCCAGGAGGTGCAGCCACTCTGACAGCCTGGCTTCACCTGTCCCACAGTCATACTGCCTGAAGGTGAAGGAGATGGACGACGAGGAATACAGCTGCATTGTGAGTGTCATGGGGTGAGGGGGACACAGCCATGGGATCAGAAAGGCTCGGGGTATACAGTCTTCCTCCACCCACCTCACAGAGCCCCAAGAAAGTCCTGGGTCTGCCAGGGACACACAGACCAACCCAGGAGAGGCCTGAGGGTCTTGGTTGGGCTCATGTTCCGAGAGATTCAGGGCCACCCACCCCTCCCCGAGCCCAGTCCTGGACAGCTGCACCTCTCCCCTCCCCTTTTACAGTGCAGGAAAAACACTTTTTTTTTTGACTTTTCTCACTTCTAAGAGGCCTTGTTTGTCTTTTTAATTTGTAACATTCTTTATATCAGGTCCGTTTTATGACTAAATGTTCATTTAATGTGGCGAGGTTTGGGTTTATTCGATTTTTCACAACACTATCACTAAATGCTTCTCGCAATCTCTCCATCTCAGAAACGAGGAGCCCTGGCAGCTTTGAAAAGTGCTGGGTAGTGCAGGGATGTGAACCTTCCTGCCCCGTCCCCATCCGTCCCAGAGCAGACCCCCCCATCCCAGCCAGGGTCCCTGATGTGCTCCTCCCTGCCCCAGGCCCTAGGGGAGCCCCTGTACCGTGTGAGCACAGGCAACTACGAGTACCGCCTGATCCTGCGCTGCCGTCAGGAGGCCCGCGCCCGCTTCTCCCAGATGCGCAAGGACGTGCTGGAGAAGGTGGAGCTGCTGGACCAGAAGCATGGTGAGGGGCCTGGGTGGCCGCCAGGGCCCTGACCGTCACGCCCTACCTCAGTCAGTCCCTCCACTGTCTTCGGTATGGTAGGGCGGAACCCGTCTTCTCCCCATTTCAGAGCTGGGGTCCCAGGGCCAGGCCATGCAGAGCTCTGAGTCAGACCCAAGACGGAGAGTCCTGGCAGGAGCACACCCACCTCCCTGGAGCCTGGCCTGGGTGGGACTGGTCCACGTCCCTGAGGCTCCATGGGTGCAGTCCACAGCCCATCCCCCTGGCAGGCTCCTCCATTCCCTGAGCTGGGAGCTGGAGACCTGGGTTCTGTATAGGGCTGAGCAGCCCTTTCTTCACCCCCTCCCAGGGCACGAGGGCTCAGGGAGGTGCATGGTGGGGAGCCCAGGGTAGGGAGGAGGGCCCAGGCAGGCTTGGCGGGTCCTCTCCGCGAAGCAGGCTGCCACGGCCCACTGGAGCCTGTCCGCCCGCCCTCCTGCCCCAGTCCAGGACATCGTGTTCCAGCTGCAGCGCTTCGTGTCCACCATGTCCAAGTATTACAATGACTGCTACGCAGTGCTACGTGATGCTGACGTCTTCCCCATCGAGGTGGACCTGGCCCACACCACGCTGGCCTACGGCCTCAGCCAGGACGAGTTCACTGACGGGGAGGATGAGGAAGATGAAGATGAGGAGGACACAGCAGCTGGGGAGCCATCCAGGGATGCGCGAGGGGCTGCCGGGCCCCTGGACAAAGGTGGAAGCTGGTGTGACTCCTAGTGCACCTACGGGGTGCAGATCTGGGGGGTAGGGGGCGTGGGAGGATGACAGCAAGGGAGCGGGGCTGGACCGCCGTGCAACAGGGTGGCGCATAAAGGCCTGCTGGCTTGGGGCGCCTGCCTCCCTGCTCCTCTGTCCTAGCACAGCGACCCCGGGCTCCCTCCCAGGAAAGGCACCGGGGCCACGACCTGGGACCTGGACACTGGCCACTCCACCTTCCTTTCCCACCTCCCCAGCCAGAAGGTAGCTTGGTCTCTGGCCCTGCCCTGGGAAGGAGGGAGAAGGCAGAAAGGAAGAAGGGTTGGAGGTGGCAGGAAGTCCAGGATCCATTCCTGATGGGCACCTCTGCTGGCCCCACCTGGAGCCTGCCAGGAGTGGGGGCTGGGGCTGGACAGCCGGGGCTGGGGCCATTGTCTTGTGTACATCCTCACCTTGCTCCAGGCTGGCCCCAGCCCCATCCACACTCACACCTCGGCGGCCTTTATTTATTTCATTCCCCTAGCTCAGCCACTTCCCTGGGGAGGGGCTGGACGCTGGGCCTGTATCGAATAAACACAAACCCAGATGGAGTCGGGCTCTTTGCAGTGGCCTCAGACCCTCCCCTCCTCACCCCCTCTGCCCCCTTGATCACAGGGGTGGGTGGGCTGCAGGGTTTATTTGCGTTCCCTTCGTGGCGTCACTGTTCCTCACAGCAGCGCTGTGGGTTAGGACTGTTGTCCCCCTTCACACATGGGAAACTGAGGCTCAGAGAAGTATCTTGCTTAAGGCCACACTGTAGAGGGACAGAGTGGGATTTGAATGCAAATCTGCCAGGTGCGAAAGTCTCGACTTTTCCCTCTACCTCCCAGGCTTTGTGCGTTTTGGAGCCCTTTACATCTGCCCTCATACTGACTCTTCAGTGCTTCTGGCCATGGACTAACCCTTTATTTGGGAAAGGGCAGGACGGACACTGAGTCAGGAGGGCCAAGGCCCCAAATAGAGAATATTAAAGGCACCCTGGCCACTCCAGGTGCACCCCTCTGCCAGGGCTGTGGGGAGCAGCGCAGTGGAGAAAGCCACACAGTGCTGTGTCTTCGCAAAGTGGTAGAAACAGGATGACTCCACGCCTTGCCTCACCTGGGCAGTCCCAGTCCACACCTGTGGTCCCAGTGAATTAGTAATAGTGTCCCTGTTCACGTTTAAAGTGCCCTGTTTGGGGAGTAAATTACATGGTCATCCTGAGAATGGGCGGGGGTGAGGGGCGAGCAGAGTCCCACATGGAGACGGGGCTAATTCTGTGCTTAGTAGCTTTGATTTTGCAGGTCCTGGGCGGAAGCCTGAATGGGAATGTCAGGATTGGGAGCTGGGGGCAGGGATGGGCTGTCACCAGGGTCTACCTGTGTCTCCTAGGGCTGTCAGATCGAAGGGGCGGCCAGCATGGAGGCCAGCGAGCCCGGAACTGACTGCCTGGGTTCCAGTCACAGCCTCTGCGACCCAGGACTGCTCCCTAACTGCTCCATGCCTCAGTTTCCCTATCTGTGCATGACACCTACCTCAGTGGGTTATTAGGAAGATGAGATGAGATACCATTTACAAAGAGCTTGGAGCCACGCCTGGTGCAGTCAGGGCTCTTCAGTGTTTGTAAAATAAACTAAGATGGAGTTACTGCCCTAGTGGCTCAGAAACCGCAGACCCAGGGTCAGTCGGCTGGGCATCTGCCAGGGCTCCCACACCCTCCTGGGGCCCGGGGGCAATGAGGCCAGCAAGGCGGGGTGCCCAGCAGGGTGGGCTCTGCCAGGGAGCATGGCTGGACAGAGCGGGGTCTGTGGTGGGAAGGCTGTTTTCTACCACAAGATTTGTAGGGAGGGAGGCCGAGAAAGGGGCGTCGGATTTGTGGGAAGAGGGCAGGTGCGGAGGAAATAGATCCTGAGTCTTCCCAGGCCGGTGAGACCTCGAGCTCCCTGCACTTGGATCAAAGTGCAAGAGCAGAGACACCCCGGGACTCGACGGGGGAAGCAGGTGCCAGGGTCAGCAG
The DNA here is from genome assembly GCF_902729225.1 of Pteropus medius. Lineage (NCBI taxonomy): Eukaryota > Metazoa > Chordata > Mammalia > Chiroptera > Pteropodidae > Pteropus > Pteropus medius. The sequence goes on along the minus strand of NW_024347791.1, from coordinate 568,773 downwards.
GTGACTGGGCAGCCCACAGAGCCACGCGGTGTCCACAGGGACACAATATCCAGAGAAAAGGCTTCAGGACACCCATTTATCTCCTAGAGAAGAACTCAGAGCTCGGCTGGGAGAGGGTCCCTCTCGGGAAGGTGAGGGAATGGGCACAGCTTGCAGAAGGCAACAGGGCAGGCGCTGGCCCGTGCTCCCAGACGCCATGGGATGGAGTCATTTACTGTCAACCTCCGGTGTGCAGGAGGAGCCCGAGCTCAGGGCCAGGAGTCAACCCCAGTCCTCGACGGACCTGAACTCTTCTCACAGGTGGTTCCGGGCCCCTCCTTGCAAGCAGCCCACCCTTGAGTGGCGGGTGCCGCCTGCAGGCGGGGCTGGGGCTGGTGGTAGCAGAGTGCCAGGGTCACCCCCAGCCCTAGTTCTTCTAAGCCTGGAAACACCTTTCCCCATCCCCTTCCTCTATCTCTGCCGCTTCCTACCGCAGAGGGCCCCCGGGAGAGCCTCTCAGACTCCCCGCTCCCACTGCGTTGCAGCCGGAGCCGCAGTGGAGGCGCAGGCACAGAACCTGTTGTCTTTGAGTTGAGCTTTATGAGCTTAAGTTTCACACGGCCAAGACCCTGCATGAGCACAGCAGTTTCACTGAGTGGGGATGGGGCCTGGCCCTGGCCCGCTGGGCGGATGAGGGAGTTGGGCTCCCCGCTTGCACCCCGGGCGGGTACCACCCCAGAGCAGCCTCTGGTGTGCCAGGCCCTCTTGGGGCAGCCTGGGCTCCAGGAGGGGACACCCTGTTTCTGAAATCAGCCACCCTGCGTAGTGCCTCCGAGCTACACAGACTCGGAGGCCCGCCCTGGCCCTGCCTCCACCTCAGGTTCTGCGGGCCCAGCCCCGGGGCTCGGCACTTCCAGGGCCTCAAGGCCCCGGGGCTCCTCGGTGGGCAGGGGCTCAGGGTCCCCTTCCTCCTCCGCGTCCTCGGTATCGCTGGCCCCGCCTTCCGTGCCCGGGCTGGGCGGGGCGTCCTGAGAGCGGCGCAGGCAACACTTGGTGGCAACAGCCATGAAGACCCCAGCCAGGACCACCTCGGAGCCGGCCAGGTAGAAGATGATCTCATAGTTCTTGAGTGCGTCCACCAGGCGGCCTGGGTGAAAGGGGGTGGGAGTAAAGTAAGGACCTGCGGCGGGGACCCTGCCCTTCACCCCTCACTCCACGGCCTTTGGTGAGGTGACACTTTACAGTTTGCAAGGTACCCCCTCCACCCTCAGATTCCAGCCTCGCATGTGACCTGTGTGTTGCCCAGCGGGAGATATTTGGGGCGGGAGTAGAGAAGGGGCACTAGACTCAGCCCCACTGTCCTGGGGCCCCCCAACTCTTGCTCTTCCCACCTAATCTTCAGGGGCCTGTGTGAGCGCACAGCCCCCCACCTCCGGGCCTCCTCCTGCCCCTCCCGGGAGGCCCCAGAACCCTGCGCCGATCTCAGCATGGCTGGGGCAGGGTTTGTGGGTTGGTCACTCCTATTTCCTTCTCTATATTTTCCAAGTTTTCTGTCCCAGGCACGTGTTACTGTCATAGGAAAATCTTTTAATTGCAAGTATTTTCTCCCAAAGTGTGGTTCTTCCATGGGCTCCCCATCTCTGAGCCACACCAGGCTGTGACCCCTCAGTCTGCATCTCTGTGGCGTCAGGAAAGTACCTCCGTGATCCCTAAGACAGCTACCCCCTGAACCTCTCTGAGCGGTACCCCAAACTTGCCTTCCTGGTCCCGGTCCTTCCCACACATGGCCCTGTAGCATCCTTCACCTCACCCCATGGGCCTTCTCTGCCTATTAGATCCACTCCAGGGTCACACACGAAAATGGAAAATGTGTCCCTGAGCTTCGGGGAGGCGGGGAGCTGTTTGTGGCTTTTGGTGGCAAGCTTATTCTGGGACTTGGCAGTTCCCACTGGGTCAGGTAAGATCACAAGGGCACTCAGCTAGCCCAGCCCTGGAAGGATGGGTGGCTCACCCCATCTCAGTGCAGACTGGGCTCCAGCAAAGGTGGCTTCCCCTGGCTGTTGCTCCCTCCTGCAGCTGACCTCAGTTCCCGCCTGCTCACAGGCAAGCTTTCTGCCATTTCAGGGATCACCAACAACCCAAGAAGACCCTAATGTCCCCACCCCAGCTTTCTGGTCCTGGCTCCTACCTTGTGTAGCAACACTGTCCCCCAGACATACCCTGTGCCCTCTTCTGCGGGCCTGCCCTGCCTGTGGGGCTGCCTTCGTGCCAGCGCCCGCAGGAAGCCCTCCCTGACCACTTCTCAGGATAAGTGCAGAGTTTCCAGCAGGCAGTGCACACAGGGGAAGACCCCAGCACCCCTCCTCCTCCACGTGAGCACACTGAGCATCCCCACTCTGCTCCTGGCCCCAAGGCTGGTTCCCCAAAGACACTGTCCCTATTCGAGTCACCTTTACAGGCTGGGGAGACTGAATCACTCAGATGTAGTGTTTCAAAGATGTGAGCACTTAGCACTGGGCAGGCTCCACTCTGATCTCAGGACTGCAACTTGCACTAGGCCTCCGTGCCTCAGTTTCCTCATCTGCAAAAGGATTTGCACTTCACAAGGCCTTTGCGCCAACTGCTGGAGATGACCCAGTGGGCCAGCAGCTACCAATGCTGGGTTCTTCCTAGCACCTTTCCTGGCTTTTCCATTCCCACCCAGAGCTGGTGGTACTGGCTTGGCGGAGGGGTTGATTGGCCATGGGAAGGGGAAGTCCACCCCACCTGGCTGTCTCCACTGAGGAGTCCTTCTCCCTCATTCCCGTAAGTTCCATTTGGGACAGGAAGGGGACTTCCCTCGGACTTAGGGGCATTAGGCCGGGCCACCCCCTGCTCCTGTGGGGCGCACCAGCAGATGGCGGTCCGATGAGTACAGCCACGGCCTCGATGAGCAGCACCAGGCCTAGTGCACTGGGGAAGCGGTGCGCACCCACGGTCGCCATGAGCACCTCAAACTGCAGCGCGCCGACCATGCCATAGGAGAGGCCGAAGGCGATGCAGAAGGCGACAAGGGTGCCATAGGAGCGCGCGCGCGCGCTGCTCAAATCCGTGAGCCCGTTGGCCAGCAGGGCCAGGCTGAAGAGGTAGGCGATGTGCGGCCGCAGACGCGGTAGGCCGGCCAGGGCACCGCACGCTGGCCGTGCCACAATGTCCACGAAGCCCACGATGGAGAGCAGGAAGGCGGCGTCGGCATCAGGCACGCCCGCGTCCTTGGCGTAGTTCACCAACAGGATGGCGGGTACGAAGAGCCCTAGCGCCATCAGGAACTTGGTGACCGCGTACACCGCGAAGGCGCGGTCGGCGCACACGGTCACGTCCAGCAGGCGTCGGCGGGTCCGACCGCCAGGGGGCGCCTCACTCAGGCTCAGCCCGGCGCGGTCCGCCTCGGCCTCCTCGGGAGCGTCTCCCGCGCTGTCCCGCAGGGGCCGAGGGCCGGACCCCGGCGGAGGTCGCATGACAGCGCCGCACGCGCAGCAGTGCAGCAGGAGGCCGCCTAGCAGCAGGAAGCCGCCGCGCCAGCCGAAGTGCACGAGCAGCTGCTGGCCGAGCGGCGACAGCGCCGACAGGAACACGGGGCTGCCCGCCGCCGCCAGCCCGTTGGCCAGAGGCCGCCGCCGATCGAAGTACAGCCCCAGCATGATGAGCGACGGCTGGAAGTTGAGGGCCAGGCCCAGGCCTGCGGGCGAGGCGGCGCTGTGCCGGGTTCCCCAGGGCGTCCCCACCCCATAGCAGGAGGGAGGGGCAGACCTTGGGGGACTGAGCCGACAAAGTTGGAGGACAGCCCCTCGTGGGGAAACTGAGGAGAGGAGTTCTTGCAGCAAGGACTCTTAATCCCCACCCACAGCCCCCTAGGGGAGGAGAGCAGCAGACGCCCTCACCTGTCAGCACCCCAGCTGTCAAGTACAGCTCCAAGAGGCGCGTGGCAAAGGATGCTAGGATCATGCCCGCCGAGGCCAACAGCCCACCTACCAGCATCACTGGGCGGCAGCCAAAACGGGTGACAAGAATGCTGGACACCGGGCCTGTGGACAGGGCAGAGTCACTACTCGGGCTGGAGAATCTCCCCCTCCAGCAGACACACTCCAGGCTTTGCACCTCCCAGCCCTGGAAGTGCCTACCCCAAGGAGCCCCGGGAATAAATGATGAAGTGGCCAGGCTCTCCTGGTCTCTAATCCCGACCCCCAGTCCTGGACCTGGGGAGGGAGTACTGACCGGTGCCATAGAGCATGGCGAGCATGATGGAGGACACCCAGGCCGTGTCACTGTAGCCGGCACCAAAGTCACTCATGAGCGCGCGAAAGAAGACGCTCACGGCCTTGGGGAAGCCGTAGGCGAAACCCGTGACCACGAAGCAGGCACCCAGCACGGCCCAGCCCCAGCCACCATCCGGGGGGCCCACGCCCCGCCGGGGGCCGGCTCCCATCGCCACTGCTTCTGCTGAAGGAGAGGGGGGCGGGCGAGAGGGAGCCAAGAAGGTCTGTAGCTCAGACGAGGAAGGAGGACGGTGATCAAGTGCGGGGTCTGGCCTACCCACGTGAGCCCTGCTCAGGGAATGAAGCCAGGAGGGGAAACCCTATTAGGAACTTCACGCCAAACCTCCCCTCCTCCAAGGGGCCTGTGAAGTAATGGGAGGATAATAGAGCTCTCCCACCTGAGTTTTGACTTCAGGAAGGCTGCCTCTGGAGGGCAGTCCTTGCTCCTCAGGACCTAGTGGTGGCAGGAGAGGGGGTGCTGGTGAGTGGCAGCCAGTGTGCTGCTCCTGGAGGTGTGGGTGGGGACCACCAGTGTCCCCCACTGTGCATGTTTGAGGGTCTCAGGACAAAGGAACAAACGTGGGGGTGGGGAGATAGGCACCAGCAGCAAAATGGGTAGAGTTTATTTTCTTCCGTGGCCTTGTAGTATGTTCCTAATTTTTCTCAATGATCAGGAGTGACAATTGTCATTAGAACATTATGGAAAAAAACCAAGAATGCATTTACAACAGAACATTAGCCTTGTCTCAGAAGCCAAGGGGGCTGAGTTCCAGTTGATCCCAGCTTAGCCCTGAATTTACTCGGCAACTTGGACAGGTCCCCTACCCTCGCTGAGCCTATAAGATGAGTGATTGATCACCCCAGGCCAGCAGAGAATCTTGGGTGGGGGTTGGAGCTCTGGCCCCCACTGGACAGATGGGGACCTTTAAGAGGCCAAACCCTATCAGCGCCCCAACTCCTACACATGCAGAAACCCACTCCAAAGCTCCGAAGCAGGAGCTTCCCTCCCTCCAGAGGCCTCTCCAGACCTGGGGTCTCCCTCGCGTTGGGCAATGCCAAGGGCTCTGTGGGCATCTGGGGCTCTGCCCCTCCCCCACCAGGACCAGGTTCTGGCTTTTCCTGCCTGTTGTCCTCTCATCATGGGATAAGAAGGTGAACCCCGGCAGCCTTTGCCCCACACTCACCAGAGCCGTCCCGTGGGTTTGAGTGTCCGGTCTCACATCTGAGGCCTGCGGGAGGGTCTGCCCCACTGGCTCCCCCGTGATGGGGCTGGGTGGGGGTGCTGAAGACTCTTGGGCTGCCTGCAGATCAGTGGCTGTCCTGGCTCTCACTTCTACAACCCGCTACCCCAGGCCTGGGGCTTAGAGTGTTCCTCCACCCCCACCCCCTCTAAGAGGCTTTTGTCTGGGAGGGGAGAGGGACAGGGCAGAGACCAATCTTGGTGTCCCCTGTTCCAGGCCTGCCTAGGGAGAGCTAGACACACAAGGAGGCCCCTCCACCTCCTAGATCCTCTGGTGGAGGAGACACAGAGCCCTGCCCCAGGGGGTCTTCATGGGGCTGGGGGCACAGTCCTGCCCTGGAGAGACCCCACCAGTTTTAATCACGTGAATCCCTTGCCTGCCCCCCACCCCAGGCCACATTCCAGCGGGGGGGCCTCTGTGGCTTTCCCCTGGATAAGGCTAATCCAGGAAGAAAGCCAGGGAGGGGCAGAACAAAGGGTGCTGTGTCCAGGGCCTCCAGGGCTTGTGGTCCCGGACCTTGACCACTGCCACCCGCCTCCTCTGGAGAAGGGGCTATTTCTTGGGTAACCCACAGCAGAAATGAGGGCTGGACATGAGGGGATCAAGCTTGAAGGGTTTAGGGGGTCCTGAAGACTTGCTTAAGATGAAGGATGTGAGGGGCTGGGAGTGAGCGAGGCCTCCCAGGCGAGTGCCAGGGACCTGCAGGCTCCTGGACTCCTCTCCAATGGGAGGTCTCCATCCCCACCTGCTGCTTGGTCGCCCAAACCAGACACCACCAGACCCGCTGCCATGTCCCATTGCTTTATTTCTCACTGTTTACGAAAGTTCAACAGGGAGACATGTGCGGGGCAGGGGAGGGGGTATGCAAGGGGCTCCACCCCACCGAGGCGGAGAAAGAGGAAAAGGGTTGGGGGCATGAGGTAGCCGCCCCAGGGAGAGACCTGGGGCCCCTGGAAGGGAAGGAATGGTTCTGTTCCCCAATTCCGCCTGTGTGATTTTGAAGGCCCCAGACTGCAGGCCAGTGGCTTTGAGCTGCTCAGGCTGGAGGCGCGGTTTGGGGAAGGGCAGCCACCCCAGTACCAGGGCCCAGGCTTCTTGGATCCACTGCCGCTTCTGCTGCCGCCAGCTCTGGGCAGCCCCTGGGCAGGTGGGGGCGGGGGTGGCGACCTCAGACCCCTGATGGAGGAAGGCGCCTCAGCGGATGTGAGGCGCTGAACGGTCATTGGTAACAGTAGGACGCAGCTTCACGGTGGCAAAGGGGTTTGTGCCCCTGTGGAGAGAGGCTGGGGTGAGAGAGGCCTGGGTCCCCAGCTGTCTGTCTGTCTGTCTGTCAGTCCAGAGAAGACGGCTGGACACCTGAGCCAGGCATCCACCCTTACTTCTGCCCCGACTGGGTCACCTCCACTCACCCCACCTTGTTTCCCCCACAGCCCTCCGCTGAGCCCAGTCCCCTCCGACCCCTGCTCAAGGACTCACCGGGGGAAGAGCTCTGGGGGGTGCTGCTCCCAGGACATAAGTTTCTGCAGTGGGAGTGGAGGAAGGGCTGGGTTTGCGGAGTAAGGAACAAGCAAGCCCCTGTCCCTTCTCCTTCTTCTAGAAGGGCAGAGGACTGGACCAGAGGCCTCTGCGGTGTTAGGTTTATGGGAAATGCAGCCCTGGTGTTCTGAAGCCCAGGATTCTATGGGTTTCAGACTTAAGAAGCCTCTGGGCCAGCGTACCATCTCCAGGGCTCGGCACCACCCCCAGACGTGACCCCATGGGAGGTGTCTCCCCTGCCCTCCCAGGCTGCCCCTGCCAGGCTCTGACCCAGGACCCTGGTCTGGCCTCCCCTGAGGAGGCAGGGAGGACTGGCCTTTTCCAGTGCTCCCAGCAGGACACCTAGGGGTCCAGTGCCTGAAATGAGTGCTTCCCCCACCCTTCCCTGCAGGGCTGGGCAGACTGAGGCTGGGGTGCGAGGGTCCACTGCCAGACACAGTGGCAAAGCAGAGAGGGTTACCTGGTCCCTGGCCTCCCTGCCCACTGGACGACCCCAGAGTTGAGGACAAGCTTGGGGGAGGGGGCTCACCTTGACATCACTGGGCACTCCCATGCTGCCCATGCTACCTCGGCGGCTGCCAGGCAAGGGCGTAGGTGCAGGGCTGGGGGTATGGCTTGGCACCCGGCTCGGGGTTCGAGAGCGGGACTGGCCGTCCCAGTACTCTGAGGATGCTGTGGAGTTGCCTGGCCGGTCCAGGAGGTTATCCAGGCTGTGGCTGCCCCGGAGTGGGTAGGACCTGAATCCAGAGACAGGAGGGGAGGAGAGGTGTCTAGGGGTCAAGCCCTGATGCACCAACCCCATCTGCGGGGTCTCTGAGCAGCCCGCAGCCTCCTCCCCTGCACCCAAGTGAGAGGAGACTGGGCTTGAAGGCAGAGGGATGGAAACAATGACCTTCACAGGTAGAGAGATGGGGCGCCTTTTCTCCAGAGGCTAAAGGGGGCTGGGCCCACTCAGGACTGCAACTCATAGATGCCCCCCTCAGGTGGGTGGTGCCACCCCCCACCGGAGTCCCCACCGCTGCCCCACCTCTGACCACCCAGGTACCTGGAAGGTAGCTCATTCATAGGGCTCATGGGGTTCATGGAGGTCACTGGGTTCAAGGCGTTCATGGAGTTCATGGAGGCCACCGGGTTCAAGGCATTCATGGGGTTCATGGGCACATCCTCCAAAGGCTTCACGTAGGCCTCGGGGAACCAGCCACTCCTGTGGGGCGGAAGCAGAGAAGTGGTCAAATACCACTTCTAAGAGGAACACAGTCACTGGCCCTGCGGGGGCCGGCCTCGCTCCAGGGGCTTCGCCGAGAGTAACTCATTTAATCCCTTGCAGGAGGTCTTTCTCGGCACTCAAGACCACCCGTCCAGCCTCATGTCTCACCAGGGGCTGGAGCACCTTAAAAGGAGAAAGTGGAGATCTGAGAAGGAAAGCAGTGTGTCCAAGGACATACGGTGACCACGTCATTCCCTGCTCACCGAGCGCCCACCACGCGAAGGCCCAGAGGGCCAGGCGGTCCTGCTCCCCAGAGACGCCCAGCCTGGCAGGGAGACAGACACCCGAACAGATGTTGACAAGGGTGACAGAGAAGGGGACCAGGTTGGGAGTGGGGAGGACACTATGTGCAACTGTAGGAGCCCAGAGGAAGGGGGCCTGAGCCCAGGATGACTGACTCCCAACCCAGTGCTCTTTGCTCTTCAGCCCAGTTGCTGCCCTCTGGTTCTGGTGACCCCAGGACCCTGCTCCGGGAGTCTTTGCCCAGGTGGACGCTCATTCCTGCACCTCAAGAGCAGCCAGGGCTGAGGGGACACACTGTGATTGATGTTACTTAGCCTTTTCAGAGTCCACAGAAGCCATCAGATTCTTGCAGAACACCCGGGAAAACGTCCTCCATAAAGTCACTTTAGACCCCACAGCCCAATCAATTACATTCTCACATAAAGGTAATTGGAAACTATTTTGACTCAAACTGACAGAATAAAACCATTGCAGTATTTTTATTTCTGTTTTCACCATAAAGTGCCTACTGATAGTAAAACTTGCCATCATTTTCCCTAACCTGTGAGTCACAGAAGGAATGATGTCCCTGGAACAAGGTTTGAGAACACCCACCCAGAAGGTTTGATCATCAGGTCCCCAGGAAGTCTGGTACACACCTACTGCAGGGACTTTCAGGGTGGCACCTTGCTGCCCTCTGACGTGGGTCTGCAAAGCAGGTGTTTCTGCCATTTGTGTGCTTAGTCACCTGTCTACCCCCAGGCCCATCCTTCCATTCCTGATCCATGTAGTCACCTGCCATCTCATCTACCTGTCTATACACCTCTGTGCCTAACTGCATCATCCTGTCCACACATCACCTATGCGTCTGTCCACATACCCATCCCTGATTCATGTGGGCAACCACCCATGGGCCACTAACCCACTGTGTATCCACTAATCCGTCCATCGCCACTTGCCCACCTGCCTGCCGCCCCCACCTATCCAGCCATCTACCCATCCACTCACACGAGCATGCATCCACCTGCCCAGAGGACCACCCCCTTATCCATCCTCCTCCTGACCACCATCCACTAACTCGCATGCCACCCTCTCATGCACCTGCTGACTCCTCTGTCTATGTGTTCATTCACTCGTGCCCTCATTACTGTTCTCCTTCATTCCTTTTCCTTAGCAGGAGTGGGAGTGGGCCACACAAGTCTCCTGCCCATAAAGCCCTGTGGGGGGCACTGCTGGCTCCGGTAAGCTCCCACCTCCTCCCCTTTTCTCCAGCTGGAGTGATCCGTACACAATCCCTTTCTGCCCTCCAACCCCTGCTCTCCTCCAGGCTTGCTGGTGACCACAATGTACTTCCCCATCCCCGCCTGCCACTCAAGGTGTCAAAAAGCCCTAGTTTAGGTTCTTTAAAGATTTCCACTGTGCATGACTGCAAAGAGGAGCGCTCGCTCAGCCTGCAAGGTCTCAGCACTGTTTCTGTGCCCAGCAGGAGGGCGGCCCACCTCCCTGAGCATCCCTCCACCAGAGCTCTGGCTGACCGTCAGCATACAGAGAGGAAGCTGCCCCTCTCTGGCGGTGTCGGGTGCACAGTAGGTGCTCCGGCAATAAGGTTCCTCTAACGTTCCACGCTAGTGAGAGGGCCTTCCCATTCTCCATTCTCTACCACCCTCTCAAGCGCCACCACCCTGAACTTGGTAAGGAGGCTCTTCCTACCCCCACTAAACGGATGAGAAAACTGAGCCGGGAGTGGAGGGGAGATGGGAAAAGGGAAGAGCTGTCCAAGGTCCCAGTGGGCGGGGCAGAAGAAGCCTCTGTCCGGGAAGTCTCAGTTGCAGCTCGAGTCCAGGCCTCCCGGGTCCTCCTTCCAACCCTCCCTGCGCCCCCAGGCTCTCACTCACGTGGATGACCCCTCCAGCTTGCCATAGAGCCAGCCGTTCTGGGCCTCCGGCACTAGCACCTCCACGACGTCTCCCGCAGAAAAGCGCAGCAGCGTGTGGTTGGCGCCCTCCGAGTGGGAGACGAGGGCGCGGACCCTCCAGGCGCCCCCGCCGCCGCCGCCCCCGCCACCTGCGCTGCCCGGACGCTCGCCGAAGGAGTTGGAGCGCGAGCGCTGGGTGCTGCTGGTGTAGAGCGAGGCTGCAGGGGCGGGAGAGCGCAGAGGCACGTGGGCGGGAAGTTCTCCCTCGCGTCTACCCTCGATCCCTCCTGCTGCAGCGCAACCCCCGTTCCTCTTCCCGGGCCCTGGGTCCCCATCCTGTGTCCCCAGCCCACCCTCTGCTCTCCGGGCGCCGGGGGCACTCACAGGCAGACGGCGTCAGGGGCAGGGACCGGCGGTCTGGCTCCAGCTGGGATGCGGACCTCGCCTCGTTGGGCTCGGGGCCGTAGGAGCCGGAGCCGTGCCGGCTGCGGGGGGAGCTGAACTCTCCCAGAGGCCTCTGGGGCTGCGAGGGGAGACGGGCAGGGGAGGGTGGGGCGGGGAGGGGCGGGGCCGAGGCGCCCTAGTCCAGCCCCCACCCCCAGTCCCAGACGTCCGAGTAAGGGTTCTCGGTCCTGCGGCCGAACCACCAGGGGGCAAGGAGCCGCGCCGGGGCCGGGAAAGGCCAGCTGGGGGTGCTGTGTGAGTGGTACCCTGGGGGGGAGGAGGCTCCAGGCGGAGGGCCTCAGGCCCCAGGGTCCTGCGGAGGGTCGCGGGGGCGGCGGCGGGGGCGCGAATAGCGGTGGGGGCGCGAGTGGCGGCGCGAATGGCGGCGGGGGCACCCAGGGCCTCACCATGTCCAGGCGGGTGGGTGTCAGGCGGCCCGAGGGGTAGGGCGGCCCCAGCACTGGGCCCAGCAGGCCTGGGGAGTGGGCACGCGACGGGCTGCGGCTGGCTTCCGACTGCTCCTTCCACAGCAGCACGCGGTTCTGGAGCATCCCCCGGGCCTGGCGAGGTGGGGACACAGGGGTTAGCCAGATCTGACCAGCCCCGAGAATCCTGGGGGCTCAAAAGTGGCGCCCTAGACCTGGGGACTTGGGCCCTGCAAGCTGAGGATGAACAAATATTGTAGCTGTTAGGAGCTAAAGATCGATGGTGTCACCTTGGGTTTGTCCACCGTCGTCCAGCCCTCCCTCTCTTTTGTCAAAAGCCCCTCAGATCTCCTTGAAGACCTCGCCCTGCCCCTTTCTGCCTGTGCACTTTGGGCAGAGTTTTCCCACTGCCCCATACAGGGGTAGGAGTAGAATCCAGGCTGGCCACTCAGGTTGCTCCATCCTCCTGGCTACAGTGATGGACTCAGGGATGGCATTTACCCAAAAACTGTGACCAAAGAATCCAATCCCAGTACTCACCCTGGATCAATCTGGAAAAATATATTCTTTCACCTCATGGGGTTTGCTAAATAGGTGGAATGAAGCCAACACAGGAAACTACAACTAAGAAACAGACAATGGCAAATTTCTGATGATATCTCGTCTGTTCCTGGATCCAGCTATATCTGAAACCCTGAACTATCCAGTAACTAAGTAGTAAATACCTTTTCTGTTTTAGCCAGTTTGAGTAGTGTTCTAGAAGAGGCCTTTCAAATATGGTTTTCCCAGTGCATTCCTATAGTTTACATAAGCATCTCTTTTCAAGTATCCCCAATACATGGGTATCTAACTGCTTGGATACTTTGAAAGACAGGAAACTCAGCATCTGACCATGTATTCCATAACGACTTGGAGTGGGTGGGCTTTGAATGTTAGACCTGCTGTGCATATTAATCATGTTTTTAATGTTCTGTATTTTATGTTGCTTTGACATCTCCAGGTCTTGCAAATCCTGGAGAGTTGGCCCCTTCCAGGGCTAGATAATTTCCAGTTATAGTAAACAACTTGCCCTTGAGCACACCTTTTATATGCAGACCAACCAATGCAAACTCATGTCCCCAACCTCTTTCTTTAACTCACCCATCAAGCCAATATTGCCTTTGCCTTAAATCACACCAGAGCCAGGTACCAGATAACTAGATACCACACATATAGCCCACAGCCCACTGAAATTACTCAAACTAGCCAATCCTAAACTTGATTAAACTTGCCTATCCTGCTATGCCCATTCCTTCTGCGGAAGCCATAATCAAGGTCTGGGCCATGCTTTTCCCTCGCTCCTTCTGCCTCTTGACTAACCCCTGCTGCTTCCCTATATGGCCCTGCATGGCACAGCATGACCCCTTCTTTTGGGAACTGTGATATGTAATAAAACATCTTTCAATGACATTGACCTCTCTGTGTCATCAGTCACCTCTATGAGTTAAATCCCAGGTATGATCAAAACACTGTACACTCCAGTTATAAAATTCTCTCTCTTTTCTATTCAAGCATCTCTCCCCCAAGGCCAACCTCAAGATTATACCTTAACAATAATAAAAGCTTCTCTTTCTTGAGCATTTACTCTGTGCCAGGCCCAGGGTTAAAGGCTTTACCTGCATTATTTTATTTGATTCTCACAATAGCCCTGGAAGGTAGGTACAATTGTTATCTCCATTTCATAGAAGTTGCTGAGGGTCAGAGCAGTTAATGACTGGTCTGTCTTGAGAAAGCTTCCTGTGACTGCAGCTTTCAATGATTTCTCCCTTCTCGCTGGCCCAGCTGCTGAAAAACCTCAGTGATCTCAGGCAGCAAAACAGAAAGGCTCAGAGCCTCATGTCACAGGAGCAACTCATCCAGTTGGTCACTAGGTGGACACCCTCTTTGTTGTCTTGCATAAATAATTAGCAAAACAGAACAAAGACAATACTCCAAAGAAGGTCTTTGTGAGCTTGTTTCAGAGGCAGAAAGCAAAGCGAGACCTTTAGGTTCTGCATACCATATTTTTGAAAGGTTTTTTTTTTCTCCCCAGTTTGAGAACATTTAGTGGAAAGCAACTGCAGGGGTGCAAGGGGGTCCAGGGGGTAATGGCCCCAGGACCGAGTCCCAGCCTGGATGGCATTCGACTTCATTGGCTTCCCTCAGCCCTGCCTCCAGGCAGTTTAGCCAGTGGTGGTGAAGAAACACCATAGGCTTTCAAAACCATAAAGGAGACCACGAGGGAATTTTAAACACATTTGTGCAGTGGAAAAGCCATTCTAACTATGATACAAACCCCACAAGCTATAAAAGAAAAGACTGATAAATGTTACTAAATAAAAATAACTTTTTAATATGGCAAAATGTGCAATAAGCAAAGTCAACTGATAAATGGCAAACTGGGAAAATATTTGCCAAGAAAGGGCTCATTTCAGGAACATGTGGAGATCTCCTACAAATAAGAAACGTGGAGGAAAAAATGCTGATGTTACAGTAAAGGAAATCAAATGGCCCTGAAACATGAAAAGATATCCGTCTCACTTAGGAGACAAATACCAAGTAAAACTACACTGAGATGCCTTTTTTTACCTTTCTGATTAGCAAAGATCAAAATGTTTGCTCACATCCATTGCTGATGGAAGTGTGAACTGGTACGACCAAGCCTACATCCTTGGACTCACCAAATGCAACACACTCGGCAAAGCTGAGGGAGAGGTAGAAGGGCATGTTATTGACTAGACTTGGACTAGGCGGGACTAGTTCTCGGGGATGGAGGAGACCTTACTGGGCCAGGCAGCTGTAATTCTTTAACTCTTGTTCTAAATCTCATGCGTTCTGCTTGTAGACATAATAACAGGTAAATATTTACACTTAACTATCTTAGGAGTCAGATCTTATATGTCCTAAAGCCCAGCTGGGTCAGAAGACATGCTACCCAGTCCCCATACCTAGGGGAAGTTGGGCTCATTCAATCCCCCTCCTGAGGGAGATCACCCAGCAGGAGGCAGCCCAATGGAGGGGTCAGCTCTCTTCTTAATGTTGGAGGTTAACTGTTCAAGACACAGGCAGAGGGGAGTTTGCTTCCAAAGAAGGTATAGAAATGGCCAATAAACACATGAAAGGATGTTCAGCATCTTTACCATCAGGGAAATGCAAATCAAAACCGCACTTCAATCAAACACCCACCAGGTTGGCTGCAATCAGAAAGCAGACAATAACAAGTGCTGAAATTGGAAACCTCGCACACTGATGGAGGGCAGGTAAAATGGCCGCAGCCACTTTGGAAGAGTCTGGAAGGTCTTCAAACAGTAAACGGAGTCACCACCATATGACCTAGCCATTCCACTCCTAAGTATCCATGAGAAATGGAAACATGTCAACACAGAAACAATTACAAAAGTATTCATAGCAGTAGTATTCATAATAACCAAAAAGTAGAAACAACCCAGTTGTCCATCAATTAATGAATGCATAAAGAAAATGTGGTCTATCCAGGCAATGAAATAGTATTTGGCAATAAAAAGAAATGATGTACCGACACATGGATGAACCTTAAAAAACGTGAAGCTCAGTGAGAGAAGCCAGTCACAAAGACCACATATTGTATGATGCCGTTCATATGAAATGTCCGGAAGTGGCAAATTTATAGAGACAGAAAGATAGATGGTTGGCTGGGGTAGAGGGAAGGACGAGAGGATTGGAGTATGACCTCTAAGAGGTACTGTGTTTTTTTAGGAGTAACGAACACGCTCTAAGCTCGCTCGTAGCGATGGATGCACAACTCTGAATATACTCTGAATAAACCATTGACTCGCACACTTTAAATGGGGGGATTGCATGGTTTGCGAATTATATCTTGATAAAACTATCTAGAGGAACAATAATTAAGTCCTCCCTGGAGGATCGCTCTGGGAGAGAGGAGAGGCAGGAGATGGCCAAGCCCTGAGCTTGAGCCCTGAGTGGGAGAATGTCACCTGGAGCCAGAGATCAGCCACTGCATCCAGCCAGGTCGTCCACCTCTGCTCGACACCAGGGGGCCCCAGGCTCCAGATACTGAGACTCAGGGAGGGAAGGACCCTGAGGTGGGAAGGCAGGAGTCAGGCTGCTGGCTGTTGGGGGCAGCTGATGCAAGCAGACGGGCCTCCTAAATGGTGGCTTTTGTTTTTATCTTTGAAGGGATGAGTGCAGGGGCAGGGGAACTGGATTCCACTGATTATATTAACCTTGTGAGGTGAGGGGTATTTCCTCCTTTTTCAGATAAGAAAATGAGGCTCAGAGAAATGAAACCATTTGCTAGAGTTTACAGCCAGTGCACAGTGGTTGGGAAACGGAACAAAAATACAAAGAAATCAAAATAAAAACGAAATCAGAAAACAAAGAATTCCAAAGTAATGCAAAGGGCAGTGAGGTGGGGGAGGGGCAGGATAGCCTCTGTTTCTGGCATCAGGGAGGCTGGCTGGCTGGCTGGGTGGGTCTGGGACCTGCATACTCTCTCGGACACAAAATAGAGCCAGAGCGTGCGTGACACATTATCTGGGTTCAAAAAATATTTGTTAAATTAGTTGAATGAATGAACAATTGCCATTGGAAAAATGCAGGGAAAAGTCATCAATTTACGAGGGAATGGTGGGAAAATAGTGTCCCAATGTCCCTGGCCCCTCCTCCTACAGATTCCATCAGCCCCTTCTCTCTGGAGGGGTCAAAAGCTAGGCCAGGCCAGGCAGGCAGGCAGGCAAGTCCCCATGCCAGGAGGGCAATTCCCCATGCCAGGAAGGCAATTATGAGGCTTTGGCCCCTGTCGGACTTTTCCAGAAGAGAGCAGAATACAAGTTTGCCCACTGCTGGGCTGGCAGGAGCCTGAGGACCTGCAACTGAGAGGCCAGGCGAGGACTAAGACTCGAGGGCCTGAGCGGCGCAGCCCATAGAGACACTTGGGCAGGACGATGTTGAGTGTCCCTCTCGAATGTGGCCTGAGAGGGGCTCCTGGCTTTCTTGAATTCCAGGGTTTCACAGGCTTGTGCTGCTGCTAGCCCATAAGGTACCTCTTCATAATTTAGAGACAGATGTCCCCTTGGGATGGATAGAGCCTGGTGAGAGAATGACTTCACTATGCGAAGAAAAAGATGCTCCTCTCTCTAGGCAAACACAGTCTGCACCAGCGTGTTCAGCGTGGAGAGCAGGGCCCAGCCCCTACTCTCAGCCACGCAGCCCTGTCTGCGGTGGTTCTCCACTGAGTAGGCTAAATTAATCCCCGTCCTCGAGGCTGAGTGAGAGCTCATGCTTGAACAGGAAGATCCTGGGCACGGTGGGGTGCCACTGGGGTAGAGATTGCTCCACCCGCCCCCCCCACATTTGTCAGCATCATTGCCTGAGCCCTTGCAGTTCAGCTCAACCCAGAGTGGGAACAGGACCAGGAAGAGGCAAAGGGAAAAAAACAAGGCACCTCAGAGGACCCACCGGTCAGGGAGGAGAATCAGGCAGACCACCCAGAAGCTGGGAGAAGGGATAACACACTTAACAAGAACTTGAGAGGAGTACTTGCTGCATAACAAAGACCTTTCTTACCCAGACAGAGCGCAATTTTAAGATTTGAAATTGAACAGATGAACTAAAAGAGAGGACAGCCCTGTTGAGAACCGAATCAGTGGCCTGACAGGTCAAGGTTATAAATATCTCAAACTATGGATCAAGAATAAATAAAATAGACATGGTGAGAGAGAAGGTCATAGATGTAGAGATCCAAATGGTTAGAGTCCCAGAAGGAGAAAAAAGTTAGCAGAGAGATAATGATAATTAAAAAAAAAAAAAAAATGGAAAACAACTCCCCCGACCTGAAGGAAGATTCGAGTCTGCAGACGGAAGGAGCACAGACAAGCACTCACATCGGTGGTGCCAGGACAAGTTCCTGAGTCTCAAGGACACAAAGAAAATCTCCAAGCATCCGCAGAGAAAGAGCCGGTTACTTAAAAGGAAGGGAGACAGACCAGTACCCAGCTTAGCACCTATGACACGGAACACTAGAAACGAGGGAATATCGTCATCTTGGACCACGAGAGAAAGGGCCTGCAGCTCTGGGGTCCGGCAGCTGGCCAATATGCCGCTCGCCAGTCAGGGTGAAGCGAGGCATTTGCAGATACGCAAGGATTCAGATGGCGTATCTGCAGAAAACACTCTTGGAAGTTCTCTAGCCACACCCATTAATCCAAACAGAAGCCTCCGGAGAGTGGGAAATAAAAAGGAGTGGAGATTGTGGTGAGCCGCGTATCTGATCGTGTGTGTGGCGAAAGATCAGTGGATGACGACGGTGCACTGGTAATTGTGTGACCCAGGTAACGGTTCTGGAAGTAGAAGGGCCGTGCTGCAAAGAAATAACCAGTGAGGATCTGGAATTTAAAGTCCTGAAGATTATTGGCAAAACTGAAATAGGGAAGAGGCATGAGAACTAAATAGTAAACTAAGTCGCATTCAGAGCCTGCTGCGTGCTGCTAGGCAGGGAACTTGGCTGACCATGACCAGACCACAATGGGAACCGATGGGAAGGTCCCGCTGACATGACCAACTGCTACTTCCTCACGCCCTCATCGCTGCACACCCACCTCAAAAGGAAAACAGATTTAAACGGAATTCCTTGAACATCCTGGGTCTCTCAGCCTCTCTCATTTTCTCTGTCTTTGAGAGGAGACCGCGTCTGTTTGTGGAGCGTTATTCCTTCTCTAATAAACATTTCTTTGTCTCTAACTCTGGTGTGCACTTGAATTCTTTCCTGTGCTCCGTCAAGAACTGTCAAGGACGATTCGCCTGAGGGGAATCGTCCTGTCCTGCACCAAAACCAAGAGCTGGGGGTCAGGGAGGAGAAGGGAAGGAGCAAAAACTCCCCACGAGCCTCGTTTTAGTATACCTCTTCTCAAGGTCTCATCTCGTGGGTTTGGAAGGAGCGATGGACTGAGTAGGTAACCAATGAATATATGTGGTTATGAGGGTCACAAAGTGAGGTCATCAGGAGTAGAGGTGAGAAGAACAGCTGAATTCGTACATGAATAAAGGGGGAGGGGAATGTACAGAAACTCAGCCAACATAACAAGAATAGGAATGAGAGAAAAAAAAATGGCAAAGTAAAAACTTTGTTAAATCAAGTTAAATCAAGCTATCCAGAAAGAATAAAACGGGCATATCAGTTGTTAAGTTAAATGGAACGGACCGAATTCCTCTGTTAGAAGGCATAGACTGTAAAACTGGCCGAAAATCGAAACCTGAGCTGTATTTTAGTAACAGAAAGCAGGCTTAAAGAGATAGGAGCATGTAGAGGGGGCAATATTAACCTTAGACAAAGCGGAATTAAAAGCGTCAGACTGGATTATGAGAGGCATTTAAATACGTAAATGGCAATATTTACAGATAAGGTATAATACTCATAAATCCAACAGCACTAAACAACATGGCAGCTAAATACAGAAAACAAAACCCATTAGATAATCAATGAGAAATGAAAAAATCTGACTGGTCTAGCAGACGGAACAAAGCAAGAACATAGAAGATTTAAGTAATATGATAAATTTAACAGACAATAACTGAATAAACTTACAAATTAGTGAATTTGTGAATGGTAAGTTTATGCAAGCAGGAATGAGAAAATAAATGGTTCACACGTGAATGAACCCATGCAGGAACTAGTGAATGAATTCGCTAATAAACAAAATCATGAATAAATAAATTAGTGAACATCTGATGATACAAATAAACACAGGAACATGTAAACGAAGAAACAGATGGAGAGAGTAAAGATGTGAAATAAATGCCTGGCAAGGAAGGAAAAGAAGGGAAAGGGAGGAAGGGAGGGACATTCCTGCATGTGGCCAACTCACGGAGAGCATAGTCCCCCAAAGGGCCCCTCAGCTGCGCTCGCCAACTCACCCGGCCAAAGAACTGTAGGAAGGTATTGGACAGCAGCAGGTGCTTCTCCGCCAGGAACCGATAGCGTCTCTTCTCCTCCAGTTCAGCCGCCCTCTGACTCTCAGACACGAAGGCCTGCATCTGTGCGTGCAGCCGGTTCACGCTCTCCTGCGGGGAAAGGGAGTTCTGGCCGGAGGCAGGGGCAGGTGCCTCCTCCCAGCCGCCACAAGCTCCAGCTGTCCGAAGCCTCCTTGTCCGTCTTGACTCGGCCGCCTCCTCCCGGAAGCCTCCCCCTGAGCACTCGGCCCATCCCAGCTCCCGGGCCTGCCCTCTCATGGGTATTCTCATCCTCAGGAGCTGGGGCTCTGTGTTCCCCTGGCTTGGGTGCTTCTCATAGTCAGGGCTGGCTGCTGAGCCATCCGCCTGCCCCAGCACCCAGTTCAGCGATGGGGCCCAGGGAGGTTACTTGAATGATAGTGCGAATGAGTTGATGAATAACCCCCTACTTGAGAGGGAAAATTCTGAAGAGAGATAGGAGCTTATTTAAAGGAGCCAGAAGAAGAGGCAGGAAGGGAGATGAAGGTCTCGAGGATAGAGGCCAGGGACCGGGAGGTGGGGCTGGCAGTAGGGGGGGGGTTGGGATCCCTGACTGGGAAGGCTGGGCGGGAGGCAGGACGAGAGGATGATGCTGGTGGGTCACGCCTTCCGGGACCACGTTGAGGAGCAGTGTGACTGATGGCCTCAGGTTTTCTCGGTGCTAGAGTTTTGGAGGAGGCCTGGGGCACCTGGGGAGGGCCAGGAAGTGACAGGGCAAGGGGTGGTGCGGAGGGTGCCCACCCCGCCGGGGGCCGGCTGACCTCCCCGCACTCCTGGAGCTGGGCTGGTGCTGGGCAGGGGCAGGGCCGGGGAGGCATCAGGCCCCCCAGGGCCCGGCCTTGTCCCCGGCCCCGGCACCTTCATCTCCCGCGCATTCTTGTCCCTCTTCCGCTCCATGCGCCACAGCTCAGACATGCACTTCTCCAGGTTGGCGGCTCGGTGGCGGTACTCGATCTCGTAGTGCTGGCGGCTGTCCTTGGGTGGGGTGGACAGAGGAGGAAGACCCCCACGTCAAAGAGCTTCAGACATCCAGCCCGCGGGTCAGAACACTGGACCGAGGGCAGGGGCCCAGCTGGGACCGCGTATAACCTGGTTCGCCCGTGACGGGCAGGGGCTGAGGTGAGTGGCCAGACTCACTTTGATGAACTGCATGTCCAGCTTGGTGTTCTTCTCCATGTGCTGCAGCAGGTCTCCGTGGAATGTCTGCACCTGTGTGGAGTGCAGGGCGGGGGTGATCAGGGCTGCCTTACCGTTCCCAGGCCCCAGCATCCCTTGCCCTGCCCACTCAGGTACATTGCCCGCTGTGGTCCTAACACACCAGGTACCTGCTCAATCATCAGAGAAATGGGCATAATAAGAGCACCTGGTTGGAGAAAGGATCAAATCATTAAACATGCAAAACATGATAAACGTGTTAACAGCTTCTGGTTCTTAGTCTTGGTCTTAGAACCTTGTTGATGCCATTCCCTGTGACCAGGCAGAATCTATTGCTTGATCATTTTGTTTCTGGAATGTGGACACACTTGTTTGTTCACTGTCCATCCCTTCAGACACAGGACAGAATTTCTTGCAGGGCCCTTGTTTGGCCCCTTTGTATGAGCAGCGAGCACTGTGGGCACAAAGTCTGAGCCATCCCTGAGTCCTCGGTACTGTGGGCAGGGCTGGGCCCATGAAAATGCTCAGAACTGTCAAGGGCTTAGCTGTGGGGGTGGTGGGTCCCAGCCACAGTGAGAAGGAGGCAGCTGACCACCAGTGACAGAGTGACCAGGAGGCCAGGGAAGACTATGGGGATCAGTCTCAGGAGAACCACATGCTAGTTCTGGTTCTCTCTCCAATTTGCTTCGTGAATTTGAACAAGTGGCTGCCCCTCTCTCAGCCTCAGTTTCCCTATCTGAAACAGGAAAGGCGTGGCCAGATGCTCTCTGCGGTCCGGCCCTACGAACCTGATGAGCTTTGATTCTGTGGGCCTCAGTGGTCACCTGGCACATCCCCCTTGTGTGCCCTATCAGCGTTCGGTGTTCCCTGGGTCACTCTGAATTGCTGGGGTGTCAGACCTAAATCCTTCCAGACTCATCCTGTTCTTGAGTTCAGGTTGCACAGGGAGCAAAGAGGAGCGTTTCTCGGCCCACTGACACTCTCAGGAGGCCCCTTCCACCTCTGCTCAGCCTTTTCTGTCTGCGCGGCCTTTGCCCTCGGCAGCACCTGCTCAAGAACCTTCCTTGAATCCTGCCTCCTGCCCTGGGGGTCCCCAGCTGTGCTGCGGGAGCTCTGAGCCTTAGGGTAGGGCATCACCCAGAAAAGAAATGCTGGTAATTTCCTTCTAATATGCAGGAAAAAACCAGTAAATATTAAAAGTTCTGAATTGTAAGTTCTGAAGTCTCGGTAACTATTGGTCTGTAAGGGGGCCACGCCCTGAGCTGTGTGTGTGTGTGTGTGTGTGTGTGTGTGTGTGTTGGCCAGGAGGGGCTGTTAGTGTTAGGAGTTGCCCTGAGTCCACATTTCTGCCCGATGGGGGCCCTTTTCTGCTGGATCCAGTAGGATGTGAGGCTTCCCCAACCTGCACCCCAGGGGCCTTCCAGAGCCTTACCCTCCTCCTGGTCCTGCCCCTCACTGAAGAGACAGTGGGGATTTCTGCTTGAACACAGGACATGTGCTCCTGAAAATCCCCACGTCCTGCAATATCATCGGATAGACAGCACTTACGGCGATGCGGGGCTGGGGCAGACCCTCAAAACTCAGGCACTAATAAAAATGGAGAACAGTGCCTGGGGAGATGAACTTGAACCCCACAGAAGGCCACAGAAAATATTTCGAATGTGCAAAACCAACAGGACATGCTGGCAACGCCTTAATTACCGCAGAGCTGGCCTGCTGAGGTGATGAGGGAAGACACAGGGCTGTCACAAAGGTGGGTATGGGAGGCAGTGGTGACACCTGCCTGCAGCTGAGAGCTCTGGGGGGCTGGGAGCATTCTCCCCAGGGAGGCCTGGGTGCAGGAGCTCTTTTAAAATGTCCTTAAAATACTGACAGCAGACAGGTTGGGGGCTTTCTTCGTCCCCCTTGATTCTGTTTCCCCCACCCCACTGCTCTTGCCTGGATACTTCGCTAATGAACAAGCCACTTTCCATGTCATACAATGTCACTCCTTCTGCTTCCAGTCACATATGAGGAGAGTCACACTACGGAAACGTGTGTGTGAGAAAGCAGGATTGTAATTCTTCACACTGCCACAGCCTGCCAGTGGGGCAGAGGACACAGACCCAGGATGTCCCAATCAGATGGGGCATAGACACCACTGGGTCAATGGAAAGTCTTCATCAAGCTCTCAAAGAAATGGATCTATGAAGAGGTTAATACGTGAAGCGGACTTTGAGCTCTTGTGGGAGGTTCAGAGGACTGCCTATAATCAGCAGGTGGTTTCTGGAATAAGGAAGTCACAACCACAGGGCAGGCTGAGGAACTCCTAGCAGGTCAGGACAGAGACCGCCCGCCCCTGCTCCCCTCTCCTGGGCACACACTTCATCAGTGGAGCTCGTGTGCTCCTCAGCACAGATGCCGAGGGCAGCCCCACTGTTGAAAACATGCACTGTAAGCTCTATGTATTGAGTTATTCCAGTAATTCAAGAAATATCTGTGCATCCACATAGGAAAATCCCCCTGACAGAACTGTCTCTGTGAGCTGACCCCACCTCCTGTCCTCTCATTGGCTCTTGATTTCCCCCAGTCAGGCTATGCCCCACCATGCTAACGCAGTGTTTTTGTCCAAGTCACCAAGTCTCCACACTGCTAAGTCAATTCTCAGGGCTTATCTGCCTTATCTTGTCGTCGTCATTCAACACTCTCTCCTCCTGACACACCTTCTTCCCCTAGTTTCTAGCCCAGAACCCTCTCCTGGTTTTCCTTGCAGTCCCTTGGCTGCTGCATCTCTATCCTTTACTGATTCTCCCACTATTCCTTGACCTTTTAAGGTTGAGTTGACCCAGGGCTCAGGCTTTGGGCCTCTTTCCTTCCTTATCTACACCCGCTCCCTCAGTGAGCTCATGCAATCCATATGCTCACGACTTCCAGATGTATAGTCCAGCACAGACCTCCCCTCCAAACTCTAATCGCATACATATAACTGATGTTTCTGCCTCTCCAACTGGTTTTCTGATATCCATCTCATATTTACCATGTGCAGAACTGAGCCCCTGATCTCTCCCCTCCATCCAAACTGCTCCACACTCAATTTTTCCCTCCTCAGCTAATGGCAATTTCACCTTCTTAAATGGTCAGGCTAAAACCTTGGAGTTACATTGACTTTTCTTTTGCAACTGACATCCAATCCATCAGAAAATCTTATTGAGTCTACGTTCTTCTCAACACCACTTGCTGCCACCCTTTCTCAAGCTACATCATCCCTCTCCTAGATTATTTCAATAGCTTCCTAACTGGTCTTCCTGATTCTGCTTTTGCCATCCACTGCCGATATTTTATTCTCAGCACAGGAGCCAGAGTGACCCTACTAAAATATTAGTCAAACAATGAACAAGTGGAAATGAAATTTTAAAATGCCATTTACTTCAAAAAACATCAAATACCCAGATATAAATCTATCAAAATGTGTGCAAGACTGCTACATTGAAAATAACAACAACAGGGTGCTGAGAAATAAATAGAGAGGTATACCATGTTCATGGATCAGAAGACTCAATATTGTTAAGATGATTATTAATTTATAAATGAATGCAGTCCTTATCAAAATCCCATCAGGCTTACTTAGAGAAATTGACAAGATGATTCTATAATTTATATGGAAATTCAGGGGATCTTGAATGGACTAAATGATTTTGAAAAAGAACAAAATTCTTAGACTTAATTATAGTAATTAATACAATTATAGTCATTAATACAGGCAAAATTAATCTCTAAAGATAGCAACCAGAAAGTGGTTGCCTCTGGAGTGGGGCTGACTTAAAAAGGACACAAGGAAACTTCACAGGCTGATGGAAATGTTCCGAATCTTATTTAGCATGATGGTTACATGGTGTATACAGTCCTCGAAACTCATCAAACCCAACACTTAAGAATTGGGCATTTTATTGTATATAAATTTTACCTTAATAAAAACTAATTTCATATAAAAATGACTAACAGAAAACCTTTAAGTTAAATCCAATAGAAAGTTATTAGGAGAAAAGCAAATAAGGAACAGAGTGACATTCCTACCATGAAACCACACCAGAAGGCCCACGAAGGAGAAGAAAATTGTAATCTATGGTTTAGAAGTGAACTAAAAGACATTAAAAAAAATGATACAAGACAGGAATGAAACAACATAGATATAAATTAGAAAAATTCAGGAAAGAATTAGAAACTTGAAAAGAAAAACAGAAGTTCAGTAATAAAGGCAAAACTATATGAAATACAAGAATAATAAACGCAATAAAGAATACCTGAAGAAAAATATAAAAGAAAAAGAAAAAAGTTAAATAAAGAAACGCAGAAATATGGAGAGATTATTTTTTGGGTGAAAGTGACGAAAATGTTCTAAAATTAGATAGTGGGGATAATTTTAAAACCATAAATATGCTAAAACTCTCTGAATAATACATTTTGAAAGGGTGAATTTTATGGTATGTGAATTATATCTTAGTAAAGCTGATGTACATATACGTCTATATCAATCTGTATCTATATAGCTCGATGACTATTTGTGTCTATATCTATGTGAGGGCTTCTATTATGAGCTCCATTTCCACTCCAAATATTAAATCATAATATTTAGAAGTGGAGGAAAAAAGAAATAAAAATGTAAAAATACCCAAGAGGAAGAGACAGATATTAAAAATAGGCTATGAAGACCTAAATACAGATAACAGGAATTCCTGAAGAAGAAATGCAAAGAAAAGGAACAAAAAAATTTCAAAAACTGTAATTCAAGACTTTTCCTGAAACTAAAAAAAAGATTTGAAACTACATATTAAAAGAGTATATGACATAACTGAGAATATTGACCCAGACCAACAAATACCAAGACATATTCTTGAAAAATTACTAGACTTAAGAAAAAGAAATCAATTTAAAAATCATTGGGCATCTACACACACACACACACACACACAAAAGAGCAAGTGATTTATAATGGAAAAGGTAGATAATCATACTTTTCAATAGCAATGTTTAATGTTCTACGTTAGAAAAAACATATTTAAGATAATCAAACAGAAAGAAAGAAAAGAAGGAAAGAAGGAAGGAAGGGAGAAAGGGAAAGAAAGTCAGCTAAGGAATTTATATCCAGTGAAACTGACTTTCCAATGTGAGAACAAACTATTATCATCACGTCAGAACTCAGAAAACATTCCCATGAGCCCTTCCTGTGGGGTCTGTTAGAGAACAAGCATCAGACACTAAAACGACAAGCGAGACATGGACCCAAGCTCAGCGGTGAACGTTAACTATGCAGCTACTTGTAAACGGAGGTCAGTGAGGGCTAAGGGGCGCGGCCAGGAGAGTAACGGCTCTACATCTGACCAGGGAGACATATATAGTGCAATGACTTTAGAAGTGGGACAGAATGCGGAGAACAAATGCACAACGATGTCGGAAACCATGTTGGAGGTGGCAGAGTTCGCAAGTCATTCATTGTTCGGAGACAAGTGTGTGTGCGATGAGAGATATAGCGAGTGGGTCATTATGGGATGTTCCGGTGATTTTACTCTCTTTATCTTTGAGAATCAGGGTTCCTGATGTGGAAAAAAGAAGATGCTAGTGTAATACTAGGAGAGAAGTAAAAATCCTGCGGTGCTGAATCTGAATGGAAAGTGTCAGTATAAACTCAGGAAATACGTCCCCTTTAAATATGTCCAGTCATGTATCTGTCGTATGTACCCGTGTATGTATCTATGTGTATATAAGTGCATATGTATTATACAAACATATGTATGTATGTCATGCAGCACTGGCCACTGTAAAGGCCTGAAAACAATGATCGATCCAGTATCAATGAATATCTTTAGTGTCCAGATGATGGTCTTAAAATACCCCTTGTCACTAAAAACAAAAAATGAAAACAAGGCTTCATGGACAAAAGGTTGATTCCATGTCTAGAGCAGCAAAGTACCAGATGAGAATGGATGATGCTGTCAGACGGGACAGTAGGGAAGCCGTCCAAACTACTAGGGTCGTTCCAAAAGGACTCGAGCCGGACTGAAGAGGCTTCTACTAGCCAAAGAGGGGGCATTTTCAACTGTAAAGAAAGACAAGAATTGCAAAAGATTGAAACACATGAAGTATGTTTAAATCTATGATACTGAGGATACTAAAACATTCCAATAACGATGCTAGTTTGAAAAAGAAATGAAGCCAATTGGTCACCTTCAGAAGATGACGGGGTAAGGAAAATGAGTGCGTGAGCCTTTCTTCTGCCTTCCCCGTATGAAACGTGCCACTGGGTAACAAACAGCAGATAAGGAGAGGCAGCTTTTCTCGAAATAGTCCAGTTAGTAAGTGCAAAGGCACAGGAATAGCAGTATTTCACAGCTCCCAATGTGTGAATGCATCTGGACACACTGAGCCTCCACGGCAGCAGATGCGACAGGCCTCCTCGTGGAAGAACCCAGCAGCCCCTCTAGTCTCACCCAGGGAATGGAACCTGAGTCTGATTAGGCCTCTGGATCCAGAGGATGGAGGGACGAGCTGAACTGCACCAAGAGTGTGCGATCAGCAACCTCCCAACCAGGAAAACTCAGTCAAAAGGCCCTAGGGCAAGCAACAGACAAGATGTAAGAAAAAGAAAAGGCTGGAAGGAGAATCGGTAGATTAAGAGACTCAAATACATATTGGAAAATAGAGCGAGATCAGACTCTAGTGTCTAGGGATCTATACTTGGGTGATCAACTACGAAGAAACACAAGGAAGTGTCGCACCAGTGGTCACTTTTGGAGGGAGGAGGCGCTGTGATTTTGATGGGGGCACCTGGAGGGGCTTCTGGGGAGGCTGCAAAGATCTTGACCCGGGCGGTAGGTTCAAGGATGGGTTTGCCTTATCACGATTCATTAAGGTCTAATTTGTTCCGTGAGATTTTCAGTATTTGCATTTTAGGTTATAATGAGAAGTCCAAACCTAAGTCAGATCCTGTGATTCCTTTCCTCGACACCCTGTACTGCTGCCCCCTTCGCCGGAGGAAAGTCGATGGCTGGTCCCCCGCGCCACACTTGCCCTCGCCGCCTCCACTGCAGCCTCCACTCCAGCCGTGTGGCCTCCTCAAGCCCTCCCACATGCTGCTCCCTCTGCCCGGAACGCCATGGCCTGTGTCTCCCTGGCTCGCTCTTCCCCTCCTTCAGGCTTTTCTTGATGTCACCTGTCTAGTGATGTTTTCCTCGAGCATCTGGTAAAACGCGTGCCCCTCCAGCACGTCCTGTCCCCTTCCCTTGCTCTGTTTTTCTCATGGCCTATTTTGCATCTCGCCTGTCACACTTGTACTCGCTTACTTGTCTTGGCTTTGGTCTGGTTCCCCTCTTGGGGACGGTAGGGATTTTTGTCAGCTGGACTCCCAGTGCCTACAACAGTGCCTGGCACATAGCAGCAAATAGTCGTCACATGAATGAGCCCGAGGGGGAGGTGGCCTCTGGTGTGCTCAGCCCAGTATGGTTCTGGCCGAGGTCCCTGCCTGGCTGTCACAGCCAAGACATTGGTGCCCAGAGATGGCAGCTCTCCTTACAGAGTGGGCCTGGGTGACACTTGTTCTTGTCCAGCCCAGGAGTGCCACAGGTGACAAGGAGAGCCATCAAAAGCAAGGACAGGAAGTCCCAGGCTGCCAGCAAGAGCAGGCTCCACGACTTCCTGCCCAAGCCCCGAGAGGTGCCACACCTTAGAGTGTCTGAGAGACGGGCCCAGAGGGACGCTCTTACCTTGTGTCGGTGGGTGCACGCTTTCTGCTGGTAAAGTTCTTCTCCATTTTGACATGAGAACCAAACCAAGGAGTATTTAATGGTATCTCCCCAAAAGTACCCTGACTTTCAGGGTTCCCTATGCATGTGTTTGAGAACCATGGATTATCACAATTAGTTGTGATAATCGCCGTCGGGGCCCACCCCACCTCTCCCACTTTGTCCCTGCTCCCAATCTCTGACTCACGTCTGCCTGACAGATGCCAGGCTCATGCACACGCTTGGCCCACGGCGCCCTCCCTGGGTGCCCGCTCTCTTCCTCCCCCTATGGCCAAGCCCCACCTCCTTTTCAAAGCTGTTCTCCCCTCCCACACTCAGTGAAGCCCTGGTTGGTGCCCGTCCCCATCCCAGGCCTGGGAGCTACGGAGAGCAGATCATGTCCCAGCAGAGTCCCCAGTCTCGGCAGGGGTAGAGACAGGGTCCGTGGTGTCTGCTTATGCATTCACTTCACCCTCACAAGAATCCTACAAGGCAGTTATTAGGATGGTCTCCATTTCCCAGACAGGTAAACTGAGCCTCGGAGAGGTTAAAGAGCTCATCTGAGGTTACAAAGCCAGGATCTGGTGGAGCTGGGCTTTGAACCCAGGTGCTCTGGCGACAGAGCTTGTGTCCTTAACCACCGTGTACTAAGAACAGATGGAAGTATCTGTTGGAGTCAAGAGGGAGGAAGAGGGACTAAGCCAGCGAAGGGGTCGGGGAGGCCTCGCGGAGGAGGGGGTGACTGCGCTGAACAGCAGGGTGGGGGCTTCTAGGCTGAGAGGACAGCATGACAGAAGCCCAACAGTGGGAACGCCAGGCTGTGTCTGGGGAGTTCTATTCATCCGGGTGGCGGGGCTGTGACTGGGGGGTGCCACACGGGGGCTTCTGGGTCAGCAGGACCTGCGATTCCTCCCTGAGGAGGCTGGGTTTGTTCTGTGGGTGGCAGGGGAAGGGTTTTTCCCGTGGAAGGGACAAGGTCACACCACTGGCTGCTCCCCAGGAGAGTGGAGAGCAGGGTGAGAGGTGGGAGGGGCATCTGGGCAACGGTCTCGTCCCTCTCCTGGCTCCTCCACTCACTCTGGAATCTCGGGTGAATGGCTAGATCTGTGAGACTCAGTTTCCTCCTCTGTAAAGTGGGGACAGAGATGGCACGTGGCTGGAGGCTGGAGCAAGACATTACAGATAAATGTGCCCAGCGGAGCCTGGCCTGGCAAGTGCCTGAAAGGTGTTGTTGTCATGTCACTAAGGGCGTCAGGAAATCCTCCCTGAGAAGGGACATGGGAGGATGAGCCTCTGCCCTTCGTAGAATGCATCCCACTCTCCTGAGTCACCCCTCACCCCAGACCAACACTCACCACCACCTCCAGGTCAGAGTTCAAGTGCCGCTGGGTATCTGACATCTGCACCAAGATCTCACCTGGAGGCACAGAGAACAACTTGGATGGGGGGAGCCTGCCCCTCCCTCCCCCGTCCACCCTCTTCTCTGCCTGAGGACCTGCCTGAGGCTGGATTTTGGGACCAAAGTCCAGGGATTTGCATAGGGCTCTGGACTCTGGCAGCACCTGTCCCAGCCCTATAGGGAGTGGTGGGGAGCGGCTTGGGCTCCAGAAGAGTCTGAACTCTAGGCCCTGAGCTGCAAGGGCTTTGTCTTTGGGGGACTTCCTGAAAGGGCAAGACTATAAAAGAGATCCCTCTGGGACCTAAGAATGGGGAGCAAGGCAGGTTCCGGGGCTGAGGGGGAGGCATGGGGGGGGGGCAGACAGAGCAGCCTGGAGCCGGGACAGCAAAAGGAGGCCTGGGGTGCAGGTGGCACTAAGAGGATATAGTGGAAGGGGGAGCCCCTCACCCAGAATCTGTGAAGTGGAGCTCTGCAGAGCCTGCTCCCCGATCTTCTGGATGGCTCTGAAGTACACTTCAGCCGCCTCGGACAGAGCTGCATGAGGAGAAGAAATGGGTCCAACTCAGCCCCACTCTTCTCCCAGCCTTCTGGAGACCCCTCCTTCCATCAAGAGGGAGTGTGAGGAGGGGACACTGTGTGAGCTGGCATGGGCGAATGTGAGCGGAAGGGGGTGCCCTGGTGGTGTGTGAGAAGATGTGGCTTTGGCCAGAGGAGAGAGGGGATGTAGCAGAGAATGGGTTCTGCCTGCAGAGTTGGGCTTGGTACTGAGCAGGACCTTGGTGTGGGTCTGTCGTGGGTGGGGGTGCGGGCACCTGTGTGTGCCCACAAGGAGGGAGTGGGCAGGTGTGTTGTAAAGCACAGGTGTAAGGGCACAGGGTGGGAGCAGGTAAGGGGTGGGCTCAGGGCACTGGTGTGGGGGAAGCAGGCTTTGACTATGAAGTCCTAAAAGGCAGGGAGGGGTGAGGTGCCACTTGGTTCGGGGTGTGACACTGGCCTGTCCATTATATAAAGGCTCACAACCCTCTGTCAATAGTACCGGTGGACGAGGTGTTGCTGAGAGATGGTGAGTGGCTGTCTGGGTGGGGTACGGAGAATATGGGTGGGGTACATGGTGTCCGTGTGGAGGGGCTGGGTTGGAGGTGGGCGTCTGTGGCTGGCACTTACCGTGGAAGGCCCGGAGGTAGTTATTCCCCAGGTACACCAGGTTCTCCAGGGCGGGGTTGAACTGCTCCATAATGCTCTGGGCCCCCAGGGCAAGAGGAGGGAGGGTGGAGAGTGGGAGAGGAAGAAGGAATGATGAGCAGAGGCCAGTCACTGGGCCTCAGGAGCAGGGCACCCCAGCCCTGATGAGAAGCCTCCAGCATCTGGGGGAGCCCACCTGGAAAACTGGGATCACCCAGAATCCTGCAGGGGCCTCAGAGGCCATCTCTTAGGGCCCTATTCCAGGGCAGGGTGTCCCTGGCCAGCTCCTGCTCACACATCTATGCTGGTAGGACCTCGCTCTCAAGACGATGCAACTGAAGGGTGTCCCTGGCCAGCTCCTACTCACACATCTATGCTGGCAGGACCTCGCTCTCAGGACGAGAGGTCCTGCCAGCATAGATGTGTGAGCAGGAGCTGGCCAGGGACACCCTGCCCTGGAATAGGGCCCTAAGAGATGGCCTCTGAGGCCCCTGCAGGATTCTCTTCTCACTGGGTTGAAGCCTGCCAGTCGGTCACAGCCCCCAGCTCAACTCACTCTGAGTCCAGGCCTCACTGGGCCGGATACATGGACTACCCACAGTCACCTCAGGGGCAAGGGCAGATCTTGCCCTCCTCAAAGAAGAACCCACCGGGAGCAAGGCCACTCCAGGCCATGGCCAGCGGTAGAGCACTCTGGGTCATGGAAACGACCCTGGGCTTGGACTTGGACTTGGGTCTTGGTTCAAATCCCTGCAGCCCCTCTGCTTCCCTTGCTATTTAAAACTCTGGCCTCAGTGTTCTTATCAAAGGAGGTGATTATTTTCTACCACGCAGATGGACGACTATAAGGCTTACACGTGAAAGAGCCCTGTGCATACAGTAGGTGCTCTATAAATGCCTTGGGAGACTGCAGCACCCCCTCTGGAGTGAAGCAGGAAGTTTGAGAGAAACGAGAGGGAGACAGATGAGAGACAGAGACAGAGAGGCAGAGACAGCAAGACAGAGAAATAGAGACAGCGAGGTAGACAGATACTCCTCACTCTCAGGCCAGGCGGCTCCTGGGGCTGCCTGCTCCCAGCTACACCACGCTGGGCCCTGTCCTGCCTCGCCAATGTTTGCAAGTTGGAGGCTCCTGCTGAGTACCAGCTCAGCAGGCCTCTCACTCACTGGGTGACTGTGGACGAACCCCTCCCTGGGGAACCTTAGGTTGGGGCTGGGGTGGCTGCCAGCCTCCAGAGAGCCCCCACGCCCCTGCCCGCAGCTCAGCCCAGCCTAGCCCCCCGCCTTCCTTCCAGAACATGCTCCGGCCATGCTCACCCTCTGTCCTCCAGAGCTGGCCCGACCTTCACACCCCAGGCCCGGGCTGCACATGCGCTCACCTTGTAGATGGCCATGGTGGACCTGTAGAACTGGTCCATCTCGGGGGCCATGGAGCGGGCTGCACCTCGTTGCTTATCAGGAGGCTGGTGGTGCTGGTGGGGCTGGGAGCACTTGGGTAGGTACGCTCTGGTGCCCACTGCTCAGCGGGCAGGTGAAGGAGGATGCGGAGTGGAACCTGGAGATGGAGGGCCGGCCAAGGAGGAGGTGGCGGCTTAATTATTCACCAGCCAGGGATGTCAGAATGCGATCTGGGGCGTAACCAGACCCAGGGGGAAGGCATCCTGTGACGCGAGTAGGTTCATGTGACCTGCCCTTCAATTATTTACCCCTCTGAGCTGAAGACCAGTGGGCGCTCGTGGATGAGCCACTCTCTGACGTCACCTCCCCCTTGAGGACAAAGCTTCCCCAGGCCAGCTGGGACCCTTGGTGGACCCCTGCCCTCTGCCTGTGGGTACCGTCCATCCGACCGGGCTAGAACTGCTCAGCGCCTTCCTCCAGGACCCTCCCTGACAGTCCCAGCCCCTGGAGGCTGAACGTAGCCGTGTGTTCTCACTGCTGTCAGGTCTCTACCCTGAGCCCCTCAGACCTGCATCTCCAGGGCCAAGCCTCCCACGTCCGCTGCTGCCCACCCAGCAACTCTGCATGCTGGAGAGGGGACAGCGCAAACCCTAATGTGGCACAGACCTGGGGGCAAACCTTGGCCCTCCTCACTGGCTGTGACCAGCCGGTGCCCCTGCCCTCTCTGGGTCTCATCCCCTCCCCCAGCAAGTAAGCCTCTCCCTTGCCTCCCAGCATGGGACAGGTAGGCCTGGCTGCCGCCTCTGAACACTCTCACCAGCCTGATTCGGGGACCCCGGGAAAGAGGGGCCACATGAGTAGGCATAGGAAGATGACAGTCAGGCTGAAGGTCATGGCTGCGGGGAGCTGGCGGGTGGGAAGACAAGGGACACTCACACCACAGTACACACGACACAGCAGAAATGGAATCAAACCATTTATTTCACAGCTTAGGGCAGCCCCAGCCCACTTACAAACCAACTGCCTGTTGGGAAGAGAAACTCAAGTCACAGGAGCAACCTTTGAGAGCCGAGGCGAGCTCACAGGGTGGGGCAGCGCTTGGGGCGCAGGTGGCTGGGTGTGTGCTGAGGGGCAAAGTCGAATGGAGAACCCCATTCCCAGAGCACAGGCTTCCCTGCTGATGGGGTAGGCGATGGCCAGTTTCTCTAGTCCAGCTCCCAGGGAAGAAGGCAGAGAGTGGAAGGGGCAGCTGCGCCCCCAGGGGACCTGGAAGAGCCTAAGGCCCTCTGGGAGGCCGGAGTTGGGGGCATACACAGGCACCCTTAGTGTTTGAGCTGATGGGGGTGGAGTGGGGCACGGAGTCAATGTTCTTGGCTGTCAGGGAGAGGGTCCCAGTGAGGCTCTAGGCTTTCTAAGCCTGGAATGACATAAAGTGCCAGAAGACTGGGACAGAGGGAGCGAGAGGCCTTCGGCACCAGCCTCAGGCAGGAAGCCCAGCACCTTCTGAGGCCCGGTCTGTGGACAGAGCTGCCTGGGCCTGGCTCCGCCCAGCGGAGCGGTGCTTGGGCCTGGCCCACCTCCGCAGCAGGGTTGGGTGAGGGTAGGATGGGGGTGGCTGGGGGCCTGGCAGCCTTACGGCGAGAGCAGCAGCTGGATGAGCTTCTGGAACTGCTCCCGGTGCTCGTAGATGTAGACCTCGGTCTCCCAAAGGGCGTTGACCAGCACTGTGTCACTGACCTCGTCCAGCATGATGTCTGTCCCCAGCTGGGGGTTCAATCTGTCCAAGTCAAGGAGGAGTCACCCCAGGAATCTTGGCCTGGGTGGGGGACAAGCGCTACAACTTGGGAAAGGGGAAGTCCATGCCAAGGACGGGCTGGGAAGGTCACCAGGTCTGGCCAGGCCAAGAAGTGGGGCTGGGGGCCAGGGCCGGCCGAGCCCTCACCTGAAGTACTGGATGCCGACCATCTCGCACCAGGCCCGGGCCCGGTCCACGGCCCGCCCATCCGGATCTGTGCACTGGCGAGAAGCAGCCTCTATAAGTACCCAGCACACGCCACACCCACAGTCCCTACCTGAGGAGCCCCAGGTTCCAGTCTGGCTCAGCCACCTATCAGCAGAGCGACTTTAGGCAAGTTCCCTTCCCTGGGCTGCAGTGACTGTCCAGCTGTGCAATCAGGGGGCATGGTCTATGGTTTCCATGGAGGCTCAGCAGCTCCCATTCAAGTCAAGGCCAATGTGTGTGTGTTGGGGTTGGACAGACCTCTGCATCCCCACCCCTTGCAGTTTTCGTTCATCTGATAGGCTGGGCTTCCGCACAGGGCTGTTTGAAGGAAGGGATCCACAACTAAAAAAGATGCTTGAAAACCCCTGCTACAGGCGGTCACTGAGGGTCTCTGCCAGGACTGAGACTCTGAATCAGGGAACTGGCTAAAGAGGGTCAACAAAGTGTCCCTGACACCCAGGGTACCACGAAAGGCGGTGAAGGCGTCATCCAGGGGCTGAGGCCCCGAGGGGAGTGGGCCCAGGGAGGATCATACTCACACAGTCCACCACCATCTTGCCCAGTTCCTTGGCCCCAAAAACAGTCTTAGCCAGTTCCCAGGGGTTGCTGGGACGGAAGACATCCACGCAGGTCACAGGCACCTGCGGGGACCTCCCTGTCCCCAGAGAGACAACGATGGAGAGTTTCTTCACCTTGTTGCTCTGACCCTGTTGGAGACAGGCAGGGGTGGTCAGGGGAGACCTTCCCCCAGTGGACCTTTCCAAGGGTGAGGGGCGCCCCGTGGTGAGAGAGGGGCCAGTGCTGGGGGCCTGGGGACGCACGAGGATGGAGGATGGGCCTCCAGTGGTGGCACAGCTTGTGCTGCCTCCTCCTTTGCTCTGGAACAAGCTCGCTGCCAATCTGCTGGGCGACGTTGGTGAGTCACTCCTACTCACCTGTGTCATAGAAGGACCCTTCCCCATCCCAGTCTCGGGATCCCTCCTCCTCCAGGGAGCCCGCCCTGCCCTGTTTGGCCCCTAGAGGGCGCTCGTCGCTCTGACGGCCCCTGCCTAGCGCCACGCATCCAGGACTTAGTGATGGCCGCAGTGACAACCACAGCCAGCAAGGACATGGCACATGGGGTCAGGCACTGTCCTAAACACTTTACAGACAGGAGCACGTGGGAGCTTCCTGACGATCCCCAGGCCAGTTCTATCAGGAACACCGTTCAGTGGCTGAAGGGAAGCGTGGCCAGAGCCAGGGCCCAAAACCAGAGGTTGTGTGACCCCAGGGCCTGAGCTCAGGCCACTGCACCGCACTGCCCCTGCTGGCACGTGTGGGCCTCGCCACCTCTGCACCAAGCTCCTTGGGCTGAGGTCCACTTCTCCTCCTCCAGATCACTGACTCTGCATTGCCCTGTCCCCGAAGGGCTCAGGGTGGGGTCCCCTCCTCTGCTCGCCTTTTCCTAGCTCCCAGGTCTCCCAGCAGAGGTGGGGCCCCTCCTGGGCGCCAGCACAGTCCTCTACTGCAGCGCCCGAAACACTAGGAAAGGCGAGCCTTTGTTCACGCACTGTCTCCCCTGGATGGGAGCAACTTAAGGGCAAGTGTGTGTCCCCCAGCTGGGCAGTGGCTAGGACGGGGAGTGGCATGTACTGGGACACATGCGGCCCTCCCCACGAACAGCAGACACTACCTGATTGTAACGTTCTGCACCACTTAGTCCGGACTGGGCCTCAGAACCCCTCCTAGCACAGTGCTTTAGGCAGACACCACCAATGAGCAGGTTCAAGTGCAAGATACATCTGCTCTGAGTGCCCAGATCAATGAACGCATGAATAAAAGTCAATTGCTCTCCTAGGAGTCAGTCCTTAGTTAAAGTTTGCTGGAACGGGGTGGCTGCAGTGGGCGGTCATGTCAGGCCCCTCCAACCTGAGTGGCTCTCACCTTGCGGATCATGTCCTGGTTGTACTCATGGATCTCAGTCATGGCGTCCAGCGTGGGGTTGTTGGCCAGCAGCCCGCCATCCAGGAAACGCCCATTAGGCCGGAAGTAGGTGGGGGCTGCCCCACTGCTCCGGGCTGCCCGCCACACCAGCTGCTCTGGGGTTGGGGAGGAAGGTGGCCTAGTGGGACTGGTGTAAAACCCGCGTGCATCAGATCTTGGTGGTGTGCGTGTGTGTGTGTACAGGGCTGCAGGAAGAGGTAAAGGCTGGGGACCCTTCAGGAGCAGGCCTGACGTCTGGCCCTGCCATCCTTGTGGAAGGCAGGGTGCAGCTGCGGGGCCTCCAGGAGCCTCCTCTAGCCTGCTCGAGCCCTGGCAGCTCCCCAGCTCTGCCTGCTGCCAGCCTGTAAGGACTCGGGGCAGCGGGTGGGAGGGTGCTGGGCTGGGGGTTTCCGGCAGCAAGCCTGCAACTCCCACCCACCACCCTGCCAACTCACAGGCCAATTGTTTCCCACAGATGCATCAAATGTGGTTGTAACCTGAGGGCTGAGTTAGAGGCTTTAGGTTAATATTCTGGTTGAAACGAGGCTCCCGTACAGTCTCTGGAGCATCGTAATTCCGGAAGAGGTGAAGTTCAGCGGGCTGCCGGTCAGACAGTGTCCCTGTCAGCATCACCCTGGAAAGAAACGAGGAGGAGGACACCTGAAGTCACTGACCCATCCGCCCTTGGCGATCTGCTTCTGGGAATTCACCCTAAGATGCTCTCACACGTGTGCAGAGGGGCGCGCATAAGGCTACTAACAGCAGCGTCGGCTGTTAAAGCAAAAGACTGGCAACGACTGAACTGTCCATCAGCGGGTCAGTTCCCCGCCCCACGGTTCCCCCGCCCAGTGTCACTGCAGAAGGACTAAGGAGTGCTTTATGTACTGATAGGCGCTGAGCACCAAGATTTATGGTCAACTAGAAAGGCAAGGGTCAGGATAGTGTCAGTATGCCACCATTTATTTAAAAACAACCCCCCCCAAAACCTATGTACCTATTTGCTTCGTCAGAGGCAATTCTGAAAGGGCCCATGAGCAGCACCCGGCAACACTGAGCTGTCTCTGGGGCAGGGGACTGCTTGGTGGCTGTATCTCTGGGACAGGAGTGGAAGGAGACTTCACTGTGTCACCTTTGATACCTCGTCAATGTTCTACCTGCCATGAGAGTCTATAGTCTATTAAAGAAGACTTGTCTTGATTGACGCAGACATTCGTAAATACTCTGGGGTAGACAGACTGGCACAGCCCCCTTGGAAACTAATATGTATTAAAACCCTTACCAACGTCCTGGCTCTTTGGTCTGGGAATTCCATTTTGGAAAATCTATCCTAAAGGAATAACCTTAGTTACAATGAAAACCACTTTGTATAAGGCTAATCACACAGTGTAATTTATTTATTTTTAAATTAAATTAAATTTTTTTTAACGCCTACAACATCTCGTCTTCCTAGGTAGTCAGTCGCCCATCCAAGTACTAACCAGGCCTGACCCTGCT
This sequence comes from Pteropus medius, assembly GCF_902729225.1. NCBI lineage: Eukaryota > Metazoa > Chordata > Mammalia > Chiroptera > Pteropodidae > Pteropus > Pteropus medius. The sequence goes on along the minus strand of NW_024347791.1, from coordinate 531,099 downwards.
TAGCTTCCACGATCAGACGAGATCGGGTACATTCCGGGTGGCATGGCTATAGACTACAGTGTAATTTATTATAGTGAAAAATGAACTGATCTAAATGTCAGAAGGGAGTAAGTACACAAGGAAGTGTTTTACAGCCATTCGAAATCATTCTTGCAAGGAGTTCAGAGTAACAAAAATATAATTGTTATGTTGTAAAGATAGATATCAAGGAAAGGAAACAAAAAACTCTGCTAGGGAAAAACAAAAACAAACAAACAAACAAAAAAACGTTAGTTTTCCATTCCTGGAAATACTGTGAGAAGGTGAATTGAACAATCTTCCCACTGAACAAAAAACTAAGTGCTGGAAAAAATTTTTTTTAAAAAATCTACCTAGAAGCATAGAAGACCTGACAAGATAAAAAGGGAACACCAGGCTAAATTCTGAGGATAAAGAAGAACCCAGAGAGGTAAGTGTCACACAGATTCAGCTTTGACCTGAAGATAGATGCTAAACTCAGTAAATTTGAACTTCAGTGTTGATGGCCGCATGGGGCCAGTGGGCCAAAGTCAAAGCCCAGGGACCACCAAAGGTTAGGGGTCTAATGAGAAATTCTCCCTCTTTTAGGTTGGGATCTCAAAGGGCTACACTCTTGGGTAAGGTAAACTAGAAATAAACTCGCTCCTTCCCCACCCTTGAAGGCTATGAAGAAAGGTGCCTTGGCACTAGACAAAGAAGGGAGAAAAAAATCACTGAAAATGAATAACCACAAACTAAAATGTCTTCAGATTTGGAGTCTAAATTCACATCACCTGGGGGAAGTCTCTAAGCCTTCATGCCAAGAATTTACAGTGGCTCTAGACAGTAGTGTACTTAGGTACCTGAAATAAATAACACAAGACACTTTGAAGAAAGACACTCTCATTCTAGGCCTCGTATAATCTGCACATATTATTTTCAGTACTAAAGAACACAACATAGTTAAAAGATGGGGGTGAGGGGGAGGGAAGCACACGATGAAATAAAATACCCTGAATAAGAACCAGCATAAACCAACACAAACAACAAAACATACCTACACAGATTGCAGATATTTGAATCCTCAAACAAAGATTATAAAACAGCTATGCTTACAATGTTCAAAGATATCAAAGACAAGCTTGATACTATCTTCAGAGAATAGGAGAGTAAAAGTAATGATCTAGAAGATTTGAAGAACTAAAAAATACTTCTGAAATTAAACAACAAACCAATAGAATAAAATACTCAGTGAATGGATTAAATGGAAATTTAGATAAAGCTAAAGAGAGGATTTGTGAATTGGAAAATAGGTAAGAAGAAATTATTCAGAATGTAACAGAGACGGGAAATGATAGAAAATAGAAGACCAACAAATCCCATGCAGGATAAGTTAGAAGAAATTTATATCTAAATATATCACAATGCAACTTTAGAGCACCAAAAATAAACAAATAAAAATGTCCAGAGAAAAAAGACCAATTACCTTCAAAGAAGTAACAATTAGATTGGAATTGACCTTGCAAATGCAACAATGGAAGCTCAAAGAAGACAAAATGATATCCTCCATGCCCTACAAGAAAATCACCAACCTAGCATTCTATACCCAACAAGAATAAGAGCAAAATAAAACTATTTTCAATTGATGAGAGTGAAATAAACCTATTTTCAGATAACTCTGCAAGCGCAGGATTCACTACCAGTAGACACTCTATAGGAAAGTCCAAAGGACATACTTTAGGCAGAAGCAAAGTGGTCAGAGATGGAAGTCTGAGATGCAGAAAAGAATGTATGTACGTATAAATATACATACAGATATGTATATGCATAAACATATACATACACACACACACACATACCCAATGGTGTGCTGAAGGGAGCTCGCATTGTTCTCATGAGAACCTATTGTTAAATCTCGCAAGCTGGTTGCTAAACTGTTAGTAGTTTGAAATCGGCCATGATGGGAGTATTTATGCCATGGGAATTGGCAAAGACTACAATTCAGGACTTTCCTCTCCACAGATCTGGTTTACCAGAACGCTGCTAAATAAAATCTAAATGAACATCAATCTTGAAAAATAATAATAGCATCTTGTGAGACTTAAAAAAAACAAGATAGATTTAAAATACAGAAGATCAATGACAGATAAGGTTTATAGAATTGCTTAAATCAATTAATTAAATCAGGAACGTGGATGCAAAATCCTAAACAAAATATTAGCAAACTTAATCCATTAGAATTCTCTCTACAAAAGGTACCAGGAATTGAAAGCAGTGACTTGAACAGGTACTTGTACACCCATGTGCATAGCAGCATTATTCATAATAGTTAATAGGAGGAAACAACTCAAATGTTTGTCAACAGATGAATGGATAAACAAAATGTGTTATAGACGTGCAATGGAATATTATTCAGTCTTAAAAAGGAACGGAATTCAGATACATGCTACAGCACGGATGAATCTTGAGGACATTGCGCTAAGTGAACTACGCCAATCACAAAGAGACAAACACTGTATGATTCCACTTACATGAGGTACTTAGAGTAGTCAAACTCACAGAACATAAAGTAGAATGGCAGCTGCCAGGTGCTGGAGGAGAGGGACATGGACAGTTGTTTAATGGGTAGAGAGTGTCAGTTTTACAAGATGAAAAAGTTCAGGAGATTAGGTACATGATAATGTAAATATACTTAACGCTACTGAACTATATACTTAAAAATGATTAAGATGGTAAATTTTGTGTGTATTTTACCACAATTAAAACTTTTTTTTAAAATGGTATTTCTAAATACCAGCTACGGTTAGAAAATGAAATGTTTAAAAATGAATAATTTGCAATAGCACAAAACATATGCAAGACCTATGAATAAAAAGAGCCCATGTATAAGATCTCGCAAGATAAAATTATAAAACTGTACTGAGAAACTTTATACAATGCTCTCTAATTGGAAGACTCGGTGTTTTCAGATGTCAGTTCTCCCCCAGATAAGCTCACAGATTCAGTGTTGGATCTCCCTGGTACAAACCTCAATCAAATCCAAAAGGATTTGATTCTGTAGAATTTGGCAATCTAGAAACTCTACAATTTATATGGAAACACAAATAGCAACAAATAACCTTTATATAGTACTTCCAATGTGCCAAGTGCTTTTTAAGTGCTTTATAAATATTAACATTTTTACTCCTCATGAAAACTCCAGAAAGCACGTAGTACAGTATTCTCGTTTTCCAGAAAAGGAAACTTTAGGGTGCATGATCTTAACCACTTTGTTACAGTGCCTCCGAGAATAGCCACGACTCTCGAAGATGAAGGTAACGGTGGGAGGCCCTGCTGCCCCGAATATCAGGACTTAGTAAAACACTGCAGATTGAGGCCCTGGGCACAGGCACAGACATCATCCAGCCAATGGAGCAGAACACAGCCAGAAACAGATGTGAGCAAGGACCCTTGACCCACTGCCAAGGAGGCAAGGCCTGCAGACCTGGAGGAGAAAACAGACTCTGCACAGATGAGGCTGGGGAAACTGGTTATTCACATGGAAAGATGAAGTTCCCCAATACACAGATCAATTCCAGGTTGATTAAAGACCTAAACATAAAAGGTGCCTCTAGGGAGCTTTCCCACCTAACACAGTGGGCTGCTTCCTCCCTCCAGTTAAGGAAGGGTTCTTAAATGAGAAATAAAAAGCACAAACTCTAAAATATTTATAAATTCTACTACATTAAGAACACCCATTCCCCAATACAACACCGTAAAGAGCGTGAATAGACAAGCCATGGAGTGGGCGAAAAGATTTCCATATATCCATCAAAGGACTAGTTTTCAAAGAATAAAGACGATCATGAAGGAATCTCATAATCCAAAAATCACACGACCCAATTTTGCCAAAAATAGGCATAACACTTGAACAGGAACTCTATCAACGAAGATCCAAATGACCTTTAAACCTATGAAAAGCTGTTCAACCTCCCCAGTCATCACGGAACGAAAATGCAAACCGCAGACACCACCTTATAACCCCCACCCCGCCCCCAGATTTGTAAAGATAAAAACGTTTGACAATAAGCAAACGTTAGCAAGAATGCAGAGCAACAGGAACACTCAAACACAGTGAATGGAGAGGAGAGAGAAACCAGCACCTTGGAAACAGTGGGGCAGAACCTGAGAGGTGAGGCCACTCCCTCTGAGACTCGAGACTCCAGCTCTCCCCCTAGGCATACCCAAGGGCACCCGTACCCACGGGGTGGGGTCGGACAACCAGTCCCAAGACGTTCACCACAGCACTCTTCCCAAGACCTCTAATCTGGCAACGACCCAAGTGTCTCTCTAAAGTATTCGAAGAGTAAACTGTGGGGCACAGTCACAGGAGGGACGAGAATGAATGAAGTACAGCTGCACTCAACGGCAGGGACCACGCTGACAAACGAAGCAGTGATGGAAAGAAGAGACCATGACCGTGCTGTTTGGGGCTGCACTCACAGGTGGCAAAACCATACAGAAAAGCCAGGAAACCCCATTTCACACCAGTCAGGGGAGCAGCTACCCGGGGGTGGGAGGACAGGAGGGCGGGAGCTGTGATGGGGCGGGGCACATACTCAGGGGGCTTTGAACTTGGCTGGTGGGCATGTGTTTGCTTTATAATCATTCATTGAACTGGTTTATGTACTTTTCTAAATGTAAGTTCTATTTCACCATAAGAAAGAAAAAAACATCTAGGATAAAATACACAAAAATGTTTTTAAAACATCTTTTGGTTAATAAATCATAGATATTTTCCTTCTCTTTGTATTCTGTGTATTATCCAATTTTCTTAAAAGACTACTCATTATTCTTCAATGAAAAAGCTTTATTATAAAAAGAAATCCTTCCGAACCCTCTAGGCGTTGCTCCTACTTCGCTTCCTCCAGGAAGCCCTCCCTGACTACTTCACTCTCAGTCCTCTGCCCCCTGTTGCTCCCATAGTTAATTGGTTGATAAAGACTTTTCAATGGGCTGCTCTGGGAGAGGCACTGTGCCAGGAGCTGGGGCCAAAGGAAAAACAAGGCAGTCATATTCCTACTTCAGGGAGCTCACTGTCTGGCAGGTGACACAGGCATTAAAGAGACAATAAAGTCATTCTGGGGTGGGGGTTCTGTAGGCTCTTCTGGGACCTTTTAAGCATAAGCATACGCTGCCTTGCCCTGGCTGCCATTTTCTTCAGGTCACTTATCTCCCAACCAGACTGTGAGCCTTTCTGGTGGCTGTGCACGCACGTGCACACGCACGCACACACGCATGCACACGCACGCGCACACACACGCACGCACACACCCCGCCAGCCTGGGGCAGAGCCATGCTCAGCAAAGAAGTCCTGAGTGTGTGTTGAATGAAAATTGACCCCCTCTGACCCCAAGATGTGCCGTTTTGGTGGAAAAACACCGAAATACATGGGTCAAGAGTGTTCTGCACACTTGTCTCCTCCGGGAGAAGCCCCTCATTTACATGAGAAGAAGCTGCTCCCCCCACCCCCTCAGCTTTAACCAGACCATGACAGGGAGCCCTCTGCCCCCAGAAACAGCCGAAGGGTACCCCACTGCGGAGGCTTACTTGGGCTTCTTGATGTCCGTCATCTTGGTGTGCTCTCCAAACTCCCGCTTCAGGAACTCCTCCAGGGGCCCCGACTCGTAGGGCCGCGAGCCCCGGAACACCTCGTCCTTCATGCGAAAGTACACGCCACGCATGTAGGCCATGGACTTGCCTAGGAACAAGGGGGTTGAGGTGGGGAGAGACGCGAGGGTCATGCCCGACACGGGGCCCGAGCACACGCCGGCTCGGGAACCAGAGGCCAGCAGTGACCTGAGGTGGCAGGAGACAGGGCGCTGAGCAAGCTCGGGCACCTGGGCCCCTCTTTTGGACCTTCCCACACAGGCAGATGTCCCCTTCGGCTGCCCAAGGCTCTGTACCTGCCTTTGTATTTATAATTTTGTATTATTTTCCTTAAAGGACCCTGAATGTATATAAGCCTGTAAATCTAGGTCCACCCTGACTAGAAGGACCAGCCCTGTCCTCTGAGCCTCCAACGACAGACAGGGTCAAAGGGGCAGTTTGCACCTCACGGGACCTGCCAGGGGTATGCAAGCAGGCCAGCTGCAGAGGGGGGTTTCTGCCTCTGTGAGAGAGTGAACTGGATAATTTCTCAGATCCCTTCCATAGCTCTGGGGGTCTGAAGACCCTGGATGAAATGTCCCCTGCAGAAGGAAGTGACCCTTTCTGGAAGAGGGGCTAGGACCTCTTCCCTGCCCTCCCCCACCTGATGTCCCCAGCAGAGGTGGGCCCAGGATGGCTCTTCTCTCACTGAAGACAGGAACTGAAGACCAGAGAGGGAACCTGGGGCCTGTAGCCAGGGGAGAGAGCTGAGCGTACGGATGGAGACCTGGCCTGGCTCTGCCTGACTCACTGGGTAACCCTCTCTGGTCCTCAGTTTCCCCAGCTGTAACCTCACAAGGCTACGATGAGAATCATTAAAAAGATGTGAAAACCCAGGCAGTCAACTGTTGCGATGACGAAATCCCGGCAACTTGCCAACTGCTGATCGTCTTGTCCCCAGAGCCCACGGCCGTGGCTCCCGGGCTGGCTGTGCTCATGTCTCTGCATGCCTTGGATTGCAGAGCCATGGCCTCCTCCCTCGGTGAAGGCGCCCAGATGCCTGCACCGCCCCCATCAGACGGGGCCTCCCTGGGTAGGACAATCCCTGACTTAATCCCGTGTCCCCAGCACCCAGCACAGGCCTGGCCCTGATGCTCTGGGTGCAGGAGGGTCCTCTCCTGGTGCCTTCAGATCCGGAGGGTGCTTGGAGAGTCTGGAATTCGACTGCACTGGGCAGGGATCACATCACGGTCAGGGATGCCAAGGCTGAGGCCAGTTCCCACCTGAGTGGGGCTGGACCCTGTTTGGGGAGGCTCCCCCACAGGGAGTATCACACAGCTCAGACAGCTCCATGAAGGAGACACCACTTGAGCTGAGACAAGCCTACCCAGATGATTGTAGGACTCGACCCCATCCCGCCCTGCCCATTGCCCAGGGGGCTGCCCTCACTGTGCAAAATGGCCAGGGCCAGGATGCCCCCAGTACTGGTCCCTGCCACCCAGTCAAAGAGGTCCTTGGTAGCGACGCCCGAGGCCTTCTCGATGGCGATGAGGAGCTGGATGATGATCAGGCCTTTCACGCCCCCTCCATCCAGGCAGAGCAGGTGGTCATGGCTGTGGTAGGGACAGCAGTGGGAGAGAAGAAGGTCCAATCGTAGCCCAGGACTTTACGTCGACACTCTAGCTTGTGTCCCTGGGCATCGGTGCTGTGGCAGCCACATGAGCACATGAGACCGAGCCCCTGAGAGCTCTGGGGTATTGGGGATCGGGGGGCGGATCATAAAGGAATAAACGTGTATTTCAGTAGGTGAAAAGTACAATAAAGATACTGGAAGGTAAGGGGCAGCAGGGGGCAAGTAACTGGCCAGGTGCCACATCAACTGACACCTGGGTCTGTCTCCCACTCTGGATGGAGTGCTCCCTGACGGCAGCCACCGGTTCTGGTCAGGTCTAGAGTCTCACTCTCAGGTCTGCCCTAAGCAGGTTCCGGATAAAAGTCTGTTTGAATTAAACAGGGCTGGGGGGCTGGATCCTGTAACTAACTGGGCAGGAATGGGCAGCAGAGCGGGGTCAGGACCCTCCACCCAGGTGGGAGCACAGCAGGGGAGGAGGGGACAGGGAGAAAGGACAGTCTACGTATGTGCCAGGAGCTGTGAGGGGTTTTTGCCACTTAAATGTCCCAAACCCCTTTCGAGGCGGACCTGCCCTGTTACCCCTGTGTATGGCAGTGAAGGAACGAAGTGCAAAGGTTAGGCGACCGCCAAAGTCACATGGGTAGTGAGCGATGCTGACCCCAGGTCTGCTGACCCCTAAGTCACACCTCTCCCACATGCCCTGATCTGTCTCTCTCAGTCCTGGCCTGGCCAGCACCGCCCCCTCCCGCAGGGGCGGAGCGGGGGGCGGGTGGCAGGGCTCCATAGTCTGTGCGTAGACCTGGAAGCTTCCTTCTGGTCTCATCTTGCCATCTCAGTTTAAATGTCACTGCTGAGAGAAGCCCGCTCTGAGGTCACCAGGACCCTCCAGCTCAGCCTGCTCCTGCTCCACCCACCTCTCTCCCCTCCATGAGCAATCATTTTTGGTTCCCTTTCTCCCTGAGGGCTGGGACTGGCTCTGCTTTCCTATTCAGTGCATATAGGAAGCGGTTAATAGACAGCTGATTAACTAAGGAGGACTGTGTATCCTGCCTCCAGGGTCCCTTGTGTTTTCCTGGACCAGCTGCCAGCCTTGTGGCAAGCCCAGAGGGCGGCGGGGGAAGCTATGCCGTCACTGGAGGCCTACGGGGCCTGACGGAGGAGACAAAACATACAAGAGACCCTTCGGAGGGTGCTGGCCACGGAGGAGTCAGCCCAGAGGAAGCAGGGCCAAGCTGCGGCTCACAGACCCATGTGGGGAGGTCCCCACAGGGCTGTGCTGACTCTCGCCTCAGCCCCACCTCCAAGGAGGGCAGAGGGGGAAGAAAGCGCTAGAACGCTGATTGGCAGGTGCATGCCCCGGGCACACATTGCAAGGTGGCTGAGGAAACAAGTGGAATATGGCGAAGGGGACTGCGCACTTCAGGTGAGGAGCGGCACAGCCACCTGACGCGGCCCTGGGACTGGGTGCTTTCCCTGCTGGGGCTGGCACGGGGACAACGCCAGGAGAGAGCCTGCAGCAGCAGAAAGGGCACTGACTCCGAGGGCCTGGGCCCGAGTCTCCTCTCCGACACTGTGTGAACCTGAGCAAGTCACTTAACCTCTGGGGGACTCCCGTTCTGCAGTTACCTCCCTAGGAAGGCTGTTAGGGACAGGGGCTGATTAACAGAATAAACCATCTGTCACTACAGGGAAGGGTGGAGAGAACAGCCGATGGGAACCACGTCTGTCGCGACAGCCTGACATGCTAGCGGGCACTGATTCTGGGCCCCAAGGACTGTCCTCCAGGACAGGGCGTGGGCTTCTCCTTGCGCCTGTCACCCAGGCCTGCCTCCTGCAATGGGCCTGGTGCACAGCAGAGGAATGGGCGAGAAGCCCACCTACCAGCTCTGTGGAAGGAGGGGAGGTAGGAGTGGGGCGGAATTCAGAGGAAAGCAGGCCCCGGCCTCTTCGAAGGGGATCCGGGCCATCTCCCCCCACAACCATGGCAGGGGGACAGGACGGCGGCCAGCTCCATCGTGTGACCCAGAGCTTGCACGGACACTGACGAAGGAGCAGACCCAGGCTCTAGAGACTCGGTCCCCTCCCTGTGATCTACAGAACACGTGAGCCACCTCACGGGGCCATGGGCGGAAGCCTCAAGCTTGCGGTGGGCCCTCCGCAGAGGCCTTGCACATATGGCACCCCCTTCCCTCCTCACTTACGTCCGCTTTTCGTCCCGCATGGAGCTCAGGATGAAGGTCGGCTTCCGGGCCCGGGAGATGTGCATTAGGTCCTGCAGCTCTGTGGGGCACAGAGTGGGGTGGGCTGGGGCCAGGCAGTTGCCTCCCCCTGCCTCATGGGTTCTGTAGCACATCTGGAGCTATGGCCTCACCCCACTATCTCTAGCAAGAGCATCTGCCTGCTGCCCCCAGGAAGGGCTATTTGTCCCAGGACAGCTGAGCCAGAGGCCACAGGCCCCTCAGGGAGAAACGTTTTGGAACATACGGGGGCCCACTGCTCTGGAAAGGGCCCCCGCCCTGCCTGGCCAGCACCTGGATTCTCCTCAATGTCTGTCTCCCAAATCCGTGACACACAAGCACCTGTTATGTCCTGTGCTTTGCCGTCCGTGATGCATTTCTTCATGCATCGGGTTGGGGCTGCTGACAACCACCATGACCAGAATCTTTATTCCTAATTTATGGATGAGGCTCAAAGAGGTTACTTGTCCAAGGTCACTGAGCCAAAAGGCTGAGTCAGGATGTCCCTCAGGATTTAACTCCGTCAACAAAGAACAACCACACTTCAGATGCCCCTCGTCCTGATCCCAGGTCTGGAAACTTCCTTAGCAATCTCTCTGCTTGGAGGCACCCATCCATGTTTTCCCCTGTGCCCACCCAGCGGGCCCAGGTGCCTGGCCCAGCAGTGCCACGTCACCCAGATTCTGCCGGGCCCTCCCCACTACTGTGCTCGGAGTCTGCAGCGGCAAAGCAGGAAGGCAGGCTGCAAAGCGGTGGGAAAGTGGCCAGAATGGGCAAGACAAGCGGGAGACTGGCCAGCGGAGGCAGCGAACAGTGACAGGGGAGGGTGGTGAGGAAGGATGCGTGTGTCACGCAGCTGAGAAGGGGAGGAGGGAGCTGGGCATGTCTGGGCTCTGCGGCCCCTCTAGGCCCACAGCATTACCCATCTGACGCTGTGCCCCAGGCCCACCATCCAGCCTGGCTTGTGTGACTGACTGCCTGTAAAATTGAGAGATAAAGATGGGGGAGTGCAGGTCCTGGATGGGGAGGAGGAGGGGAAGAGAGGGGCAGAGCCAGAGGACTAAGTGGCTGCTGGCTCTGCCTCTCCTGAGTTCCAGGCTGGGCTGGGCTATCCTGGCTGGAGGTGCTGGCATCTGCTTTCCCAACAGCAAAAACAAACTCTACTCCCAAATGATCTAGGGCCCTGGGTGGGCCAGCCCACAGGAGACCCAGAGTCTCCACGGAGGCCGTGACCATGGCAACAAGGATGCATAGGAGCCGATGCTATTTGCCTGGCCATGTTCAAGAGCCTGCGTGGGTCAATGAAAGGGCCAGTGCGGGGCACACAGGCCTCAGGCCTGACAGAGATTCAGTGGTGTGGCAGAAACACTTCACTGAAGCCAAAGGGTCAGGGGCCCCAGGCCCCCTACAGTACTCTTTACTGCCCAAGGGACAAGAAGCGGCCATGAAAGCACCCACCTCATGGGTGCCATGACAAACGCCCAGACCTAAGACACGTGTCCAGGGTGCCCTCTTGGGGGAAATGGACTGTGGGTCAATAGCCAGGGACCCCACTGGCCTCTGGGCTCTCTGGGCAACTGGCTGTCCCCAAGGCTAACACATCCTGCCATCCTCCCCACTCATTTCCAGGACTTCCACACTGGGTCAACCAGGAGCTCTGATCCGAGGGCCTGGGAACCGGCTGGAGAGGAGGGACGGTGGGAGGGGCGAGGCCTACCTAGGTCACTTAGGCTGATCGGTGGGGGCTGAGATCTTTCCAGGGAGAAGGGATGATGCACTGGCGCGCAGCCCGGCTCCGTGGGGGCTGCTTGGAGGAGTGGGAAGCGGCAGTCAGCCCCTATGGTTCTCAGCAGAGTTAAGAGTGACTTCCTGGTGACAACTTGTCATGGTTTGGGGAGGGGGAGATCGCACAGGATCAGAAATGATTCAGTATGCAAGTGAGAGGCCCCTCCTTTCCACACACGGTCCCCTCTCCCATCTACCAGGCTGCCCGGGTACGTGACGAAATGTGTGACCTCACCACGCCAGGGTGTGCTGACCCGACAGAGCAGCTTCCTGGGGCCAGGGGAGGCTGTAGGGACTGACCAGGGAGGTGCCAGGAGCAGTTCAGTGTATTTTGGGACTCGCTCTTTCCCTTTGCCTCCAGTGGAGAAAGTGGGACCTCCATATTCAGCAATTCTCAAAATGGCTGAATGGAGAGTCTCTCTCAGAGCTCGAAAGGGACTAACTAGCCAGCCAATGAGCAACTAATCCTATCTAATGGACAGGAGAACTAAAAAGGATGCCACAAGAAATAGCACATGCACATGTGCACATGCGCATACACGCACGCTCACACACACTAGCAGGTTCACACCCGCAGCAACCTCCGTAGCCCCCTGAAACTCTCCAGAGGGGGCTCTGGGCTTCTGGTGAGGAGGATCTGCTTTTCCCAGCTTAAAAAGCCAAGGCTTACCAAGTGAGCATGCATTGCATGCAGCATGCCTGTGAGCAGGGGCACGCATGCACACTCGTGTACTGGTTCCATCAGTGAATTCTCCAAGGATGAGAAAGAGGGCTGCCTGGGCTGCTGTCTATACCACCCCCGGCTCCCCTGAATCCTGGCTGGCACCCTGGGGTGAGATGGGCCTCATGGGAGAGGACACTGGCTTGGCAAACCCCCTAGTGGGCTCCACCTACCGGTCAGGCCCCCTGTTCTTGGGGAAAAAAAAAGCTTCCCCTCAGCCTCCCAGGTCCTCCCAGAAACCCTGTGCAGGGAGCAACGGGGAGTGGGTATGGACAGGATGCTGGCACCAGATGGCAGGGACTTCCTTCCTCCCTAGTCCCGGCACCCGACCCTCCCCTGCCCAATGCTTGTCCCACAGTGGCAAGTACATACGTTTGCTGATCTTGGAGGCGATGAATGCAGGAGTCTCCCCAAAGTCATTCGGGGTGTCTACCTCTGCCCCGAACACAATGAGGGCCTTGATTATCTCCACATTGTCTTTCTGTTGGGAATGGAGTGAGGTGAAAATATGCAACAGCTCAGGGAAATGAAGAGAAAAAGGACCCTGGCCCCTTCCGCCTACCCATCAACTCAGTGAGCCTCTCCTTAGCACAGGGAGAGACACTGCTCCATCGATCTGCGGTTCCAGAGTCTACGATGTGAAGGCTGGTGCCCTGACAAGCAGGCTTACATGTATCCCCAGGTGAAGGTTTCATAACCCGGGCAGATATGGGAAGTGATTCACCCAGCCCCTAGCCCCACCAGCTCCTTCTGAGAGGAAGCAATGCAGCTATGACCCCTGCCCCAGGAGCCATGGGGACACTGAAGAGTCAGCTGCTGATGGCTTTCAGGAGTATCAGGAGAGGGGAGAGAGTAAAGGGAAGGCTCTGAGTAGGTAACCAAGCAAACATCCTCCCTGACGGCAGCCTTCAAGTGCAGCCTCCCTGCACAAAGCACCTGCAATTAGCATCGGGGAGGCTGGGCGGGGGCGGGGCATGGCACGGCTTCTGGGGGTGGGCAAATCCTCTAAGACTGGTCGCCAGGTGCTCTGAGCTCTTATCACCTCCCCCTTCTTCTCAGGGTCTGATTTCCTCATCTAGAGAATGAAGAGGTGTGTCTAGAATGCCGTTGTTCCAACACCTGTACCATTAGGATTTACATGGGCACAGGTAAATATGTGTGTTTTAATCATTAATTATGTAATTCTTTTTTGGTTACTTTTTATTTGTGGCACTGGTTTAACCACTTATGGTAGTGATGTAACACTTTCTTCAAAAAAAATTTAAGTACAAAAGCAAGCCAACTTAAAGAAATGTTGAAATGCATCATTAAGTGGTTCATGAACGTGCTGCAAGCTGTGAAGATGGTATTGCATGTGACGAGTGTGAGGAACAATGAAGTACATCAGCTATTCTCAAAGTAAGACCTGTGGACCCTCGTGAATGCGTGAGTCCCTTTTAGAAGGTTCACGAGTTAAAACTGTTTTCATAGAAAATACCAAGATGTTTGCCTTTGCACTGTGTTGACTTAAGCACTGATAGTGTAAAAATAATGGTGAATAACATTGCTGGTGCCTGAGTACTAAGCAAGGCAGTGGCACCAAAGTGTTGCCATGAGTTTCTTTGTGTATTCTGTGTCATGGAACTGAGAAATGGAGGAGGCATTTCTGTGGCATGACAAAGTATGATGGAGTCTTGAGGAAAAGCACCTGTGGAATTGTTTGCGTTGAGAGCGGAACTAGCTGCTTTTTTTCACGGAACACCATTTTTACTTGAGAGAATGACAGGCAAAAACTAGAGTTGTTCTGCCTTGGGTATTGAGAAGACATCGTCTCAGAAATGAAAGCAGTGAGCCTGTCACTTCAAGAAAAACAACTAGCTGTAGTTTGTGCCAATGATAAATTTCAAGCTTTCAAACAAATATTGGAATTCCAGAAAACTTGTATATGCCATGATGGGCTCGACAGCTTCCTAAAATTTAAAGACTTTTCTGATGAGATTGATGGTGATATTTACAAATGTGGGTTTTTGATACTGTGTAATGAAATGGGTCAACATTTTTGGAAGCTATGCGTACTCAGTGAACCAATATTGACCAAGGACAACACAAAATCATTCATGGGTAAAAGGGCCATGCAAAGTGCAAGGGATGCCAGTGGATTTTAACGTAAAAAAGTGTGAAAAGAGCCTGAAGATGGTTTCAGAGTGTCCACTACAACCAACCTGTCAGACACTACCCCTTGTCGAGTTTTGGTGCAATATCAAGGAATATCCATAATTACCTGAAAAGATATAACTACGCATCTTTTCCAACTATATAACTATGTGAGGCCAGATTTTCTTCTTATTTTTCAACATATCCAACAATATTCTACAACAGAATAAATGTAGCAGAAGAGAATCCATATGTCTTTTCTGAAGCTGAGTATTAAAAAGATTTGCAAAAACATAAAACGATGCCAACTCTTCTCAATTATTTTTTTGTTTTGGAAAAAAAAGTTGTTTTTCATTAAAAATGTTATTTACATTAGCATGCAATTGGTAAATTATGGCTATTTGTAAGTGAATTAATAAGTATTTTGAAAATTTCTCACTTTTAATTTCTAACCTGGTAAATATAGATAGATAAAATTCATATAAAAATTCAAAAAGTTTTTCAGATCCTCAATAATTTTTAAGAGTATAAAGGGACCAAACAGACCAAAACCTTTGAGAACCACTGAACTGGAAAATCCTAAGGGCCCATTCAGTACTAAAAATGTCCACGGTTTTATTTATAATTTCAGCCTCTTGGGCAACCTTGCTCTACAACCATGACCTGCGGTATAAAACAGGATGTCTCTGAATTTGTCCTAAATCGACTTCTAGAGTCCCAGGGGCCTCTCCCATTCTATCATTACGAGACTTACTACACAGATTTACGTATATGCAGTGTTACTATGGTTACGTGAACATAGACACAGACTGTGTCTAACACAATAACACTCCCTTCCCTGCACTTGATCTGTTCATACTGTAGTTAGTTGTCTAACCAGACTGGAGAGCCCTAAAGGCAGGAATATGTAACAGACCAACAAGTGTGACCAACACCTACCACGGCCACCAGACGTGTAAGCCAGCCCTGCCGTCCAGGGGCTCGGAGTCTAACAGGGAGATGAGCTCAATAGGCAGGCAAATGCTGTTCCCTAAAAACGCAGGGGAGGAAAACTAACATCTGTGGGCGCTCACCCCGTGCCAGATACTGTGTTGTTTAGATATTCCTCGTAGTGACCGAGTGCCTGCCAGGTGGGCATCGGCACCTCCACTTTCCAGATGGGAAACCAAGGCTGACAGAGGTGACATGAATCGCCCAAGGCCACAATCAGTAGCCAGAGCTGTACTTTCCCCTCTTGCGCCACATGCAAGTGTCACGTGGGGGGACGGGAGCGAGGGGGTCAGGGCACAGAAAGAGGAGATGTCCTCTGCCCTCCCCGCGACACTTGCGGCCAGCTCGGGCCGACGCCCAGCAGAGTGGGTGGCAGGCTCACCGACATAGCCAGGTGCAGCGGCGTGTTGCCATGCTCTCCGTGCGCGTTAGCGTTGGCTCCGTAGGTCAGCAGCACCATGACACAGTCATGGCGCTCACGCATCACCGCTACGTGCAAGGCTGAGTTCCCCGCGGAGCTGGTGCCGTTCACATCGCAGCCTCGTTTCAGCAGCATGCGGGCCATCTGTGGAGACAGGGTCCAGGCCCGAGTCAGTGGCGCGCTCGGAGCAGCTGTGGCCTGCGGCACCTGGCGGCACCTGGGCACTGCCACTTCTTCGGAGGCCTTCAGGTGCTGGGCCTCTGGAGAGCTCTAGCACTGGAAGAGCCCAGGCAGCAGGCCCCAGTTCTGGGGGTGGCCCTCGACCTTGGCTCCCACACCATCAGCACCCTTGGAACTAGGGGACAAAGAGCTGAAGATGTGCCAACTGTTTTAAGGGGCTTCCAGGTCGTTCCTTGGAGCTCGAGGGACCCCGTCCCTCCCTGCAAAGGGACCTGGCAATACCCCGCCCTGCTCACCCGGCAGCCCTGGGGAGCCTGGGGCCATGGAGAGCAGCCTGGACTTCGGAGACCGACAACTCGAACCCTGAGCTCAACCCTGCTTCACCCCAGTCGTCTGTGCTTGGGAGGGTCACTGTACCCCTCTGCAACTCAGCTTTCTTTGCTGTGACATGGGAATGCAAGTCCCTCACAGAGTGTGGTGACAATGAATGACAAAAGATACGTGAAAGGGCCTGACTTGGTGGCTAGCTCCTGGTATGAAGAAGGCCCCCTTCAGAGGTGGCATCTCCTCCCTCCTGGCCCATCACGGTTATGAGCAGCCATGATCTTTGGGGCCATCCAGTGCACTGCCAAGCTGTGCTTCCTGGAGACGAGAGACCAGAGGCCTCCATCCTCCCAGGGAGACGAAGCGTGGCTTAGTGGCTTAGGGAGAGGCCTCAGAGGAGATGCCCGACTAGCCTCTCTGTGGACACAGCTAGAGTCAGTACTGTCATCGCCATCAACCACCACCTCTGTTTATGAAGCACTTGCCAATTTACAAAGAATTTCCTTATGTACCACCTCACTGACCTCACAACACCTCCAGGGGCAGGCTGTAGGAACCCCAATTCATACAGGAAGAAGCTGCAGAGGGGACACCATCACCGTGCCAGTGAGCCGTAGAGGAACATGAGGATGTCATCTCTCCTTGGGTTTGCCTGCCTGGGGCCCACTACGAGATCGGTCCCCACCCCACCAACAAGTGCATCCTCAGGGTCCCTCCTCGGGCAGCTGAGGAACAAAGGGTTCAGGGACCCGCTCCCTGCCCACCACTCCCCCAGACTCTGCCTACCTCTGCGTTCTTGGCCCAGTGCAGGGGGCTGGCTCCATAGCGCGGGTCTTTGCTGTGGATCTGGTTGCTGTCCATGCTGATGATCATCTCGGCACACCTGGAGAGAGAGGAAGGCCGGGGGCTCTGGAAGAGGTCATGACCGGGGGCTTCATCTATTAGTTAGGGAGAGTTTCTGCAAATAAAATTGCAATAAAACCAACCAGCACGAATACCATGGTATGTCTAGGGTACTTGAGCCCCTCAAGGCATAGCTCAAGCCCCTTCCTCCAGGAAGCCTTCCCTGATAACTCCAATCAGTAATGATCACTCTCACTGGTGCTGGCTCTAGAGTCAGACAGGCTTGAGGTCAAACCCCAGCTTCTGCAATGGTGACCTCTGGAAAGTGGCCAAGTCCATCTGCAACATGGGGACAGTCCTAATAGGACTGGGTGGGGATTAAAGGAAACGAGATATTTCAGTACCTGGTTCTGTGCCTGGCACAGAGCTGCCCTCCACCCGCCGACCCCCCACTGTTGCTGTTTCACGCAGGAACTGGATCCTGAAGGAAGCAGAGAGCTGGGTGGTTAAGAGCACAGCTACTCCCACCTCTAGGGGTACAAGCAAAGGAACTGAGCAGGGGCTCGAGCAGGTATTGACTGGTATGCCGCTGTTTACGACAGCACTATTCACAAGAGCCAAAAGGCGGAAGCAACTCAAGCATCCACTGACAGAAGAATGGAAAAGTGAAATGCGGCATATCCAAAGGAGTGTTATTCTGCCTGAAGAAGGAAGGAAATTCTGACCCATGCCATGACACTAACAAACCGTGAAGAGTAAATGGAACTAGACTGCCAGACTAAACCCGGCTCCCCGTGAAGCTCAGCCCAGTTCACGCAAACAGCAGAGGGGCTCCCAGACTGGAGCTGGGAGGCAACCACTCTTGGAAACCCTAACACCGTGGTTCTTAGCGTACGGTGGTGGTGACAGCGAGGTGTCCCTACTGGGGTCCCATGGGAACATAGCTGTGTGCAGCAGTCCGGCGCATCCAAGGTATGAGATAACTTGCATCATTGATCCTTTTGATCTAAGCCAGCCCCACAAGGGAGGCCTGGGTGAGGCAGAGAGGGAACATGGCTGAGAGCTTCTGATCTGAGGAGGGAGCCACCTGAAAAATACTAGGGTCCTGGAAGGAACCTGGACCAAGCAGGTGACTGGGGTTTAGCACAGTGCCTGGGACTGAGGGGCCAAATGACTCGCTCATTCATTCAGTCATTCTAGATACTATACCTGCTGGGTAATATTTTGAGATAGTCATCTCTTTCATTCCATTCCCCCATCCCCCCCCACACACCCACCACCACACACACCACAAACACACACTATACACAATAATAATACACATACCAAAGCACCCCAATACCCCCACAATTACACACACAATACATTACCACACACACCACATACACACACTACACACACATATACCAATATACCCCACACACACCACACACAACCCACACTCATTACACAACCACACATGTACACGCATACCTACACACACCACACAATACCACGCCACTACACACAATTCACACACACACACATTGCCACCCCTGTCACCTCCCACACAAATCACACACACACGCAGACACTACAATAATAACTAATAATACCACGGACCACATACAATTCACATGCACTTACACAATTACATACACACCACAATTGACATACATACCACATACAATACCTCACAATAATAATAATAATTCCCCACACACCACACACACACGCAAGACACTACACACACCACACACACCACACACACCACATGCACCAATAATAATAATTATTAATACCACATACATAGCTCACACACAGCCTCACACACACACACACACTTCCCCACACAACCACACACATACTATATACACACCTCACACCACACACACACCACCACACACACATACCACACACACACACACACACACACACACACGAGAAGAATTTTCATGAGACCGGGGTTTCCCAGGTCTGAGGAGAAAGGAAGAAATGAGGGTGGTTTAGAGCTCCCTGAAACGTAGCCCGGCACTTGTGTCCCAGCAGTGCCACCGGCCAAATGCATCCGGGCAGACGGGGCCCTGGGCCGCCCCGCCAAGCATTCTTGGGCTCTGCGTCGGCCTCGGAAGCTGGGAGCGCTGCAGCAGAGAAGGGGTTCGGATCGGGCCGGTGGGCTCGGGCGGAAGAGGGCCCAGGTCGGCGGGCCCTTCCCGCCTTGGGGTTGCGTGACGTTCTAACACTGGAGCACCAGCTGGGGGAGCTGGCGCGCGGGGACCCCCAGGGAAGATTAAGATTTGTTTTCCTCCAAGTCTGGTAGAGGGAGGTTCATAGTCAGAAACTAGGGTGCATGAGAGGGCAATTTTTAAAGTTTTACTCTTTACACAGCGGAGTTTGTGGACTGATATTCACACCCCTACACATTTATCGAGCACTTTCTTCATGCCAGGCCAGCTCTTGGTGCCAGTTTCTCATCTGCTTCTAATGAGCCTATGGAAGTCACTGCCCAGGACAGGCCGTGAGAGAGCTGTGGCCCAGCCAACCACGTGGGACAGCAGTGGCGGGGTGGGGGCGGGGAGCGAGGTCTTACCCCTTCTGGGAGAACTTCATGGCCGTGTGGATGGGGTAGCCGCCGGGCCCCAGGATGTTACACCGAGCATTGCACAGCAGCAGCACGCGGACCATCTCCTGCTTCCCCATCTGGCACGCCAGGTGCAGCGGGGTCTGCCCTTGGTTATTCATCTGGTTCAGGCCGGCAGATGCATTCTTCCCTAGAAGCTGGCAGCACCACGGTGGTGTGGGCTGGAGCCCAACACAGAAGCCCCTGCATGTCCCTCCCCTAACATCCACCGTGACAGTCTCTCTCCGGGACTGAAGGGAAGGGAAACTGGACTCCACAAGAACACTGAGAAGAACTTAGAGAAGCAACAAAGAAAGGAGGACATGGAGGAAAAAAGAAAGCTGACTGAGCCAGTGTTGGCTGGGGCATTGGTCTGGCGTGGCGGTGGCACGTATGAGAAATTCTGAATCGAGAAACTAAAAATGCGGGTGTACCCAAGGATGGCACTGGGGGCCGAGGGTGGGGGAGTGATTCTTGCTTCCCATTATACACCCTTCTGTTCTGCTTGAATTTTTTTGCTATGTGCAGATAACATTTTTTCAATTAAAAAAAATACCAGTATTAAAAAGCAAGCTGGGAGGCATTTGTTTCCTCAGCTGAAGGCTGTCTCCCTAAGGTTAAGTGCGATCTCTGTGAGTTCCCATATGACCAGCTGAGCCTGTCAGCAGCCTGGGGACACAGCAAGGAGGCCCGACTCAGGGGCCAGCCCGACTACTCAGTTCTGTGGCCCTCCCTGGGCACAGTTAACGTCACTGAACCTGTTTCTTAAGCGAGGAGAGGAGGATAGTGACCCCCACTCACAGAGGGTATTCTGAGAATTAACGAGAACATATACAACACCCAGGCACGTGACTGGCATATGATAAGGGACAGGTACCGTTGTACGTGACAGTGGATAGTGCATGCCCTCTGCCCGCGGCAGGATGTGCACGGCCCTGCGCCGGGCATGCAGTGGATTCTCAGGCAGGGTGGAGCGCCACAGTGGGGCTGGAACCCCCTTCCCCAAGAGCACTGAATCACTGGGCATGTCCACATTTTCTGGAATCATGTAGTTCCATTCTGATGCCAAGGCAGAGATAAGGGTATACCTTTAGAGGAATCTTCTAATTCCAAGCAATAAAATATTATCCAGTATTCTGTCTTTTCTATTTAATATTGAAAATAGCTTTTTAATAAAATCACTGGATCTACGCACCCGCGATTTTAATTTTTCTGCCCAGCTAATTAAACTTTGAACAGAAGGAGCGCCTCTGGCGCAAATGCCTGAAGGAGCCAGATAGAGTCTTGTTTTGTTTTGAGTTTCTACAAAAAGTTAAGCTCAGGTCCCTCCAGGCCACGTGCGCCTCCAGGCAGGGGTTGAAGTGAATTCGGGTTGAAGTGAAGCGGCCCAGGGGTCCACACCGGAGCTGCTCAGGTAAAGCCGAACTAAACTCACAGTCTGGACTAGGCCTTGAGTGTAGTTTGCTGGGTTGGAGGACTTTCCCAGGGTTTTCAGAGCAAAGTGGCCAAGGATGTGTTTCCTTGACAAACGTGGGGAGGGAAGAATGGGGGTGGGGCGCACCCTCCAAAAAGAAGCTCAGGCCTCAAGGGCCAAGCAGGGATAGTGAGAGGCCCAGAGTGACATCTGAGCCCAGGGGTCCAAAGAGAGCTGTGGGCACAGCGAAGTATCACTGGTACCGGTTGCCCTATCTCCACCTCTGCTCACCTGCAGCACGTGGGAATTGTCACCCTGGACAGCATAATGGAAGGCCGTCTCTCCGTTGTTGTCGGTGACGTCCATCTGGGCATGGCAGTACTGCACCAGCTCCACCAGGATCTCCCCGTCACCCTTGCGGCAGGCCAGGTGCAGGGGCGTGCAGCCCTCCTCGTTCTCCGTGCTGTTGGCGCAGCTGCGGGGAGGGCCGGGGAGGTGAGGGGCATGGCACAAGGTGGGCGGGGCGCTGAGAAACCCAAGTGCAGAAGAAGGAAGTGGGCTAGGAGCTCAAGAGCACTCGTGTCGTGCTCAAGCTGGCTGGTTCAAACTTAGGGCTGAGTGGCAATTTCTCTGTATCTAATGTGATTCCTATCAGTTTTTAGTTCAGGTTGCACATCTGTATGGGAGATACGCCCTAGGGCCACACCCAGCCTGAAGTGGGCAGTGGCACAGAAAGGATGCAGAAGGCAGAAATCTCACTACCCTTGGGCAATTCATTTAACTTCTCCGGAGTTCAATATCCTTATGTACGAAAAAATAAAAACATTACCTGCCACGCCTACCCTGGGAAATGGACAGCGATGAGATTAAATACCTGATGTTCAAGAACAGGCCTGTCAACAGTAAAGGGCAGCCCGGATTTCTGAGCTTTGGGCCTGGGAGCCGACGTGAGCTGGGAGGAGGACCAAAGGACGTGTGGCTCCCTCAGGGCAAAGCACAGCTGCAGTCCTGTGACCAACACGGTGGTAGCTTCGCCCAGCCCCGGCGGCATCCACTGATATGAGTGTTGGCTGAATGAATGTATGAAAGTAAGTGGTCCAGCTCCCAGAGGGGCGACCAGACTGGTGAGAGGAGACCTCAGGGATCTGAAGCCTCTTCGGCCTCTCTGGCTGAGTGACCCCGCATAGGTCACATAACCTCTCACTAGGATGACAATACATCAAGGGGTTTTTGGGAGGATTCAAGTTCGTGGTGGGTATCAAATAGCTACCATGGGCCTGGCACCTGGTAGGTATTCCAGAAATGTTACATTTCTCCTTCTGACCTCGGCCAGCATCCTTATACTCCAACCCGGAGGCAATGCTGCCCCTTTCTAACTCAAACGTTCTGGGAAACCTTTGAGTTTATGGAGGGGAACCGAGGCAGGATGGAGAGATTCCCCACGGCCCCGCCATCCACACACACACTCTACCAAGAGTCCTGTCCCCCTGCCCCACCCAGCAAGGGCCCCCTCCCACCTGATGATGCGGCTGTGATGGAAGCACTCTCGGATGCCCAGCTCCACCGCCAAGTGGGCCACCGACCAGCTGGGGTGGCTGCGGATGAGGTCGGTCAGCTGCTGCAGGACCTCTGTGTGCAGGATGTGGGAGGAGCTCTCGTAGAAGGGCGGCAACTGGGACGAATACTGCTGGAAGTTCACCAGGGCATCGGCCTCCGTGTCCAGCTGAAAGAGCCTGAGCAGCCAGGACCGAGGAGGAAAATACGGAAATGAAGCCTTGGGTCCCTACGAGCAGGCCGCTGCCTGCCTCCAGCTGTGCACTCGCCCACTCCAGCTGGACTCCCTACTCCTACTTCCCGCCACATCTAAAATGGAGTCAGGACTTTCTTTTCATTCAAACGTATTTCCTTTTCTTTTTTTCTTTTTTAAAAATCTCATCCTGTGGTGCGTTTAAATTTTATTTTACCAAAGCCCTGACACATCCACTTTCTAATTTGATTACCACATCTGAGAGGCCCGGCCTCAAGTCCCCGGTCGCGCACACACGGTCGGAAGGAAATAAGTGCTGTTTAACCTAAATGTCCAGCAACAGAACATTACATATAAATTGTGGTACGTCTATGTGGTAGAATATTATGCAGCCAGGAAAGTGAGATATTAAAAGACCAGGGAAATGTTATTTTGTGATGTGAAGTTACAAAGCAGGATACAAATTTTGTATGATACGTGATCTAAACTATTTTAGAAAAGACTGAAAGGAAGTATGTCAAAATGTGCATGGTAGCATAATTTAAATGTTCTTTATCCATTTCTGTTGTTTACAAATTTTCTACAACAAGTCTATAAATTTTTATGATCAGAGAGAAAGGTTTCGTTCACTTTTAAAGAGTCGTGTTTGAGCCGAAGATCTGCTATTAAGTTGCTGTGCGAACCTGGAAAAACCTCTTCCCTCTCTGAGCCCTATTTGAAACACGAGAGTAATTGTCCTACCTACCTCACAGAGGTACTGCGAGGACCAGATGTGACAGTAATGTAAAAGCATTTCAAAAACTGTAATAATTACGTGTCGGTGACGTTACTTGAAGTTCTGACCAGGGTTTCCAACATACCAGGTTTTCTTCCTACACAACTCTGCAAGCCCAGCAGCCAGCCAGGGTCTAGCAGAGGTAACGCCTGGAAAGCACGAACCAGCGCGATGGGGCCACCCTGCTCTTTCCCAGAGAGAGCAACTGCTGAGCACGTGACCCGTGCCTGTCACTGTTCTAACTGAAGGGTAAATGAATGAACAAAACGGACAACGTGCCCTGCCCTCCTGAAGCCCACGTTCTCATGGGGGAGGAGATCAACAAAATGAGAAAGGCAAAACCCAACTAAAGAAGTACACGAAATGGACTATCAGGTAAAAAGTGCTATAGAAAAAAACAAAACAAGCAGCAAAGGGGGACATGGAAGGGCCATTCCTCATTGTCCCTGGTT
The DNA here is from genome assembly GCF_902729225.1 of Pteropus medius. Taxonomy (NCBI): domain Eukaryota; kingdom Metazoa; phylum Chordata; class Mammalia; order Chiroptera; family Pteropodidae; genus Pteropus; species Pteropus medius. The sequence goes on along the minus strand of NW_024347791.1, from coordinate 507,220 downwards.
GGTTTTCGTTTCATCTCACCAACCTCTTGACATCGGGGTGCTCCACATCAAATGTTGCTGCTGTGTCAGATATAATGACAATCACTGGATTTGGTACCTTTGAGGCATGGAGTGACCTTGATGAGGGTACTTTTGGTGGCGCGTGGGAACCAAAGCCTGACTGGGAGGGGTTTAAGAAAGAACGGGATGTGAGAAATTGGAGACGGCTAGTACAGACAATGTGGAGTTTTCTGTAGAGGGGGCAAATAAAGGTAGCTAATGGGGAAAGTGTAATCAGGCTTTTGAATGCTGATGGGAATAATCCAAAAGAAAACAGGATCTCTCTGAGGACTTCCATTTCCATTAATGGCAGCGGACAAGGTAACACGAACCAGATTGCCTGCTGAGGACTACCAGAAATGCTAGATAAAATATAAAAACATCTGCTCGAGGCGATGGATACCTAATCAGACAGTGAAGAGATCATGGAAATCCAGCAAGTCGGCCTGGTGTTTAGGATGCTGTTAACCTGAGAGGCTGAAGGGACACGCATTAACAATCTCATGGGCTCAGAGGGCAGGGATTGGAGGCCAAGGGTCTACAAAAGGGAGAGCCCTGATGACCACCTCTTACTCTGGGTTGGGATCCTGAAAGTCTACACCCAGGGAATAAGGGTGGATTACAAGCAGACAGACCCTCACAGGGACTGCAGCTCAGCCTCAGATAACTTCGGCTCTAGAAACTGGACTGAGGTTATCCTGAGTGAGCTGTTCCCACGTACCTGTGAGAAGCAAACATAAAGGAAACATCAAACTAGGCTTCAAATTATTTCTACAAGCACTGTTGCAAACCCAAGGTCGGGGACATAATCAAAACTCACCAGGCACGTGAGGAGATACGACGACATGAAAGAAAACCAACAGAAACAGATCTATCACGGGGGTGGGTTGGGAGGCTGCAAATATTAAAGTGATCTGACACAGACTTTACAATAACTGTGATAAGATCCAAGAGGATAAAATAAAAGCTTTACAATTTTGGCAAAGAACTTTTTAACTTATTAAAAAAGAACCAAGTGGAAATTATGGAATTAAAAAATGCCATTGTCAAAATTAAGAATTCGACGGCAAGATATAAATAGCAGATTAGACAATGCTGAAGAGAAAACTAGTGAACAGGAGATAGGTCAGGAAAGAGTAAACAGAATAAAGCATGGAGAGACAAAAGCTTGGAAAATGCAGGAAAGTAGATAAAAGATATAGAATATATCATGGAAAGAGCTAACAGACATGTAAGTAGAGTCACAAAAACAAAAGAGAAGAATTGGACAGAAGTCATACGTGAAGATTAATAACCATGAACTTTCCAAAATTGACGAAAAACATTGATTTAAAATACCCTATGAGCCCTCTTCCACCAGAAAAGAAAAGAAAGAAAAGAAAAGAAATCTATACTTAGGGACTTCTGCAGATTTTAAAACATGGCCCCAAATTCTTTGACACTCCTCCCACTGGGAGGGAATTTATGTCTCTTTACCTTTTGATCCAGCTCTGTAACTATTTTACTAGTAGAATATGGTAGAAGCGATGCTGCCCTAGTTTCTGGACCAAGGCCTTAAGGAACTGGAATCTTCTACCTTGTTTTCTCTTGGGACCTAGCCATCATACCATAGGGAAACTGAAGCCCCCATGGAGATGACTGTTGGCCCTGGACCCTTAACCCTGTATGAACTCCCAGCCAAGAGCCGGTACCACTTGCCAGTTAGGAGTGAATCATCTTAAAAGTGGATCCTGCAGTCAAGCCACCCCACCTAAGGCCATGTAGGACAGAACTGAACCTTTCCCACTGAGCTCCACTCAAATTGCCGATTCGTGAGATGAGTAATTGATAACGTTTTCAACTACTAGGTTTGGGTGGTAGTCTGTAACACAGCAGTACTAGAGAATGACACATATTGGGGAACAAATTGTAACATAACAATAACTGATGCGCCATATTACAACTGCTAAAAACAAAAGGCAAAGAGAAAATATTATAAATAGCAGAGGAGAAAAAGGTTATCTTCGAAGAGCAAGCATGGCTTCTCAACAGTGGAAGCTGGAGATGACGAAGGAATGACATCCTTAAAGACCTAAAAGAAGTGCCATTGAGAATTCAACACTGAGGGGAAAAAACCCCTTCAAGTATGAAGTTGAAATAAAAACATTTCATCAGAGAGAGAGACAGAGAGAGACTGTCCTTAGTCGACCTACACAAAAGGAAATATAAAAACATTTTCATCAAGCAGAAGGAACTTGATCCCAGATAGATGGTCAAAGATAAAGATGCAGAAAAAATGAAGCACCATGAAAACGGTAAATATGTTGGCGAATCAAAATAAATATTGACAGTATGTCTTGTTGGGTTTAAATTAAAAATGTTAATAAAAAACTGCACATGGCATAGAAGCCTGGAGGGAGATAAATGCAGTTAAAATGTTCTAAGACCTGTTTATTATTCTGGAAGATTCTAAAGTACCAATTATACTTCAGTAAGGCCAAGGACGTCTGTTACAATCTCTAAGTTTCTATCAAGAACTGTGAAAGGTTTCAGATTTTACCCTAGTTGCAAACTAACAAGTTAACCTGACACAGTTTCATGGATGCTGGCAGGAGACACAAGATTCCTGGATCAAAGACAAAGGGCAATTTATTACTCACAGCAATAACAGTAGCCAGAGTATCAGCATTTGTGCCAATTCCCTGGGATCCAGTTCCCACAGGGTGACATGAAGAGGGTCAAGTGACACCTGCTCATGTTGCATTAGAAGAGAGAAACCCTGAGTGCAGGGAACTTGAATCTTTTATAATATCAATAAGCAAATCTGTCTAAGCTCTGTTCTGAAGGAAGATGTTATCTTTATTATACATGAGAGTAAACCTACCCTCTGCTCTCCAAAGAGACCCCATCTCTATCTTCTCTATCTTCCAAAGCTGTTCACTATACAAACATCCTTGTAAAGATAGCCTGGGGAAAATATCGTCAGTGTTTCTGCTCGCAAGATGTGCAAAAACATGAGAGACCCATGGAGAATTGTCTCCTAACAGTTGTCACTAAAAAATAATAATACAGTGTATGACTTCCAATCTAATGGAGAGAAAATGGAATAAGAAACCAATCATTAATTGAGAAAGATTAAGTGAAAAAAAGTCAAACTCATAAGACTACATGCTATATGATTGAAAAGTAAAACTATAGAAAACAGACCAGTGATTACCCGGGACTATGGTGGGCATGGAGACTTATTGTAAAAGAGCATGAAAGAAATTTGGGGGATAACAGAAATGTTCTATCTCTTGATTGTGGTGATGGTTATATGAGTGTGTACCTTTACCAAAATTCATTGAGTGGTACACTTAAGATCGGTAAATTTTTTTTCTAAATTGCATCTCAATAACGCTCACTAAAACAAACAAACAAAAAAACGAAAATAAATGAAAAGACAAGAAAAAAGGAATAAAGATAACAGAATAGATAGAACAACAAAAAAAAGCAAACGGTAAGATGGTAGGTTTCAACCCAAATATATCAGAATTACATTAAGTATAAATAGACTAAATGTTCCAAATAAATATGAGGAATAATAGGATCATGAGAAAAAAGTACAACTACATATTCTTTACAAGATTAAAAGCATAAAGAAATATATTAAATACCAACCAAAAGAAAGCTGGTAAAGCTATATTAATATTAGACAAAGTAGAGTTTAAGGTTAAAAAGTATTACTGGAAACAAAGATGGACAGTTCATAATGATAAGTGTTTCGATTCACTAAGAAAATATGACAATTATAAATTAAAAAGTACTTAACAATAAAGTTCTAAAATAAAGTTAAACTTGACAGAATTAAGAGAACTAGATAAATCCACAATCGCACTGAGATATTGTAATATCTCCTGCCAGTTACTTAAACAGCAGACAGAAAAAGCCCTATTGGATGGGAACAATTAGTAAACACACCTCACAGACATATATAAAAAACATTATTCCCAGCAAGTACAAAACACATATTATTGGCAAGCACACTCATATGAAAATTATAAATATTGGACTTATGCTGGGCCTTAAGACAAATCCGAACAAATTTCAAAGACCTGAACATATTTAGACTATGTTTTCCTACCACAATGCAATTAAGCAAAAAATCAATAACAAAAAAGATAACGAAAAATTTCCCGTAGGTCTGAAAATTGAGCAAGATACATATAAACTATGGTCCAAACAAGAAGTCATGGTGAAATTTACGTAACAAACTTGTGGGATGAACTTTCACCTCTGGCTATAACAGAGGAGCTTGTACCAGACTAGCCTTCCTGCTGAAAACAAATATAAAGACAAGATTAAATTCAAACAAGTATTAGAAGGCAGTGGAGAGAATCCAAAGCAGGCAAGGCACACAGGGCCAAGGGTTTAGTAAAAAGGGAAGCACGGGGAAGGAAGCCCCACTTAGGGCACTTTGGGTTCTGTGGTGCAGGATATAAAGGCCAAGGTTAGAACTACATCCTAGTGCTCCCAGCATTCTAAGGAGGCCAGGCAGAGAGAGGCCAGCATTTAGTGTTTTCGAGATGGCCAGAACTCGAAGGGATCAGAGAAGTGAGCCCCAAATTCTGCATGAAATTTTACCTCATAAGCTATAAGCAAGACGCCAAGAAACCAAATAGAAAACAGCGGCAGGGAGGATACAGAACTGAGCTGAAGTTCTGGCGGTTTTTCAGTACTTGAGAAATAGAGATTAGAGTTCAAGGTCTGCCCAGGTGGAAGGACCCAGGTAAAACCAAGGCCTTACGCTGAGATTTGAGAACTTTAAAAGAAAAAGTGATGACCTAGGAGGGAGGGCAAGCTCAAGATGGACCAACTTTAACAAAGCCTGAAATGCAGCCCTAAGAAAATCTTTTGAAGGAAGATAATGCCATCTATGTTCTCCATAATTTTCATTTACAACATCCAACATGCGAACAAAATTTACTAGGCATGCCCAAAACCAAGACCAAATGATCAAACAGGTCTAAGAAGATTAAACAGACAATAGAAACAGAAACCACAGGTGATTCAGATATCGGTTATCAAGCAGGAACTTTTAAAAATTTGATAGATACGTTCAAGAAAATAAAAAATGAAACGTATCACAAAAGAATCGATTAGATATTTTAGAACTGGACAATACAATAACTGAAATTAAGAATTCAACAGATTGATCTAATAGCAGACTAGACACAGCAGAAAAGATTAGTAAAATAGCTTGGCAAAATAAATCCTAACTGAAGCAAAAGGAGAAAAAGGAAGGATAATACATTTTAAAAGATTAAGAGATATATGGGAAGTGGTAGAAAGGTTTAACATAGGTATAACTGGAATTCCAGAAGGAGGGCAGAGATAGAACAGAACAGAAGCAATAAAAATACTGATGAATAATATTCCAAAATCGATGAAAGACTCAAGATACAGATTCATGAAGCTCTACAAACCCCAAGCAGGACAAAACAGACAAAAAAAAAAAACCATACCTGGGTATATAACAGTAAAACTACAAAATATAAAAGACAAAGAGAACATCTTCAAAGCAGCTGGAGGAAAAAAAGACCTGTTATCTTTAAATAAGCAATAAGACTGACAGTTGACTGCTGCCAGAAACAATGGAAGCGAGAAGAAAATGAAATCACATCTTTAAAGAGATAAAAGAAAATAACTGTCAGCCTAACATTCTATTCAGTGAAGTTATCTTTCAAAAATAAAGATAAAATACAGTCATTTTCAGACAAAAATGAATGGAGAAGATTCACTGTCAGCAGACTTGCACCAAGAGAATTACTGAAGGGAGTTCTTTAAACAGAAAGAAAACTATCCAAGATGGAAGCATGGTAATTAGCAGGAGGGAGTAAGGAAGAATGGAAAGGGGAAATATGCAGGCAAATCTAAATCGACTGTTTATAACAACCACAGTAATGGTTAGGGGTAGATAGATATAGATATAGATATTTACATATATATTTTTTTAATTAAAATACATCACAATAATATCACAAAAGGCTAATGAGATGGATAAATGGAACTGAAGGGTTCAAGGTTTCTGCATTGTCAGGAAAGTGCTGAAGTACCAATAAAGGTAGACTGTAATAAGTCCTATCGCAATCTTCATGATAACTACTAAAACAATAAAACAACTAATGGACAGGAAAATGCCATTAATATAAGTATAGCAGCATTTGGCTTAAACAGAGCCAGAAGTTGGTTCTTTAAAAAGCCTTAAAAAAACAATAAACCCCCAATGAATCTGAACAAGAAACAGAGGAAACACAAAGTACCACTTCTTTAGATCTTTCAGATATTAAAAAGAAAAAATAGGATATTATGAACAACTTTATGCCAATGAATTTGACGAGTTAAAGCGTACAAGTTCCTTGAAAATACGACATATCAAAACTAATACAAGAAAAAAAAAATTTGGTAGTCCTATATCTGTTAAAGAAATTGAATATATATCTTAAAAGCTTCCCACGAAGAAAACTCTAGGCTCAGATGGCTTTACCCATAACTTCTTCCAGACGTTTAAGAAAGAAATAATATCAATCTTAAACAATTTTCAGAAAATAGGAGGATTACTTCTCAGTTCTTTTTATAAGTCCAGCATAAAGCTGACACCAAAAACTGATTAGAACAGTTTTAAAAAGAAAATTACAGGATGATATCTTTCATAAACATAGATGCTGAAAATCCTAAACGAATATTTGATTTAATCCAGCAATATGCAAAAAGGATACATCACGACAAGGAGAGATTTATTCCGAGAATATATGGCTGCTTTAACATTTGAAAATTAACAATCAATGTAATTCGCCAGCCTGACAAAATGAAGGTGAAACTAACAAGTGAATAGATGCAAAACTCAATTATTGCAGTATAAGCATTTGAAAATATACAACACCCATTCATGATTTAAAAAAAAAAGCTCTTAGAAAACTGGTAATAAAAAGGAACTTCCTCAATGTAACAGAGGTTATCTACAAAAAAACTGGAATAAACATCATACTTAATGTAAGATGTTGAAGTTTTCCCTTTTGAGATCATAAATGAGATAAGAATGTTTGCCTCGCCATTATACTGACTATTCTTACCAGTATGGCAAGAAAAATAAATAAAAAGTATAAGGATTGGAAAGAAAGAAATAAAACTGTCATTATTGATAGATGATATAATTGAGTTCTTAGAAAATTCAAAAAATCCTACAGATAAATTATTAAAACTCATAAATGATTTTTGCAAGGTTGCTGAACACAAGATGAATATACAGAAATCAACTGCATGGCTATATAGAGCAACAAATGGAAAAATAAATTTTAATAAATATCATTTATAGTAACATCAAAAAAATTCAAACACTATGAATAAATCTAATAAAATATGTCTAAAACGTCTGTGCAGAAAACCACAAAGCATTGAGAGAAATCTTTAAAAATCTAATAGTAGGGTATTCCTGGTTTCTAGATTGGAAGATTAAATAATATAAAGTTGTTAATTGTTATCAAACTAATCTCTAGAATCAGTGCAATCCCAATAAAAATATTGAGACCAAAAGGTTTTGTTTGTTTGTTTGCTTCTTTGCTTGTTTTGTGTGTGGAACTTTTCTCTTGTAAAAAATGCAAAGAGCTAAGAATAGCAAAAATAATCTTGAAGAAGATCGAAGTGATAACTTTTTCTACCGGATATCAAGATTTATCATGAAGTTATAGTAAGACAGCATAATATTGGTGCAAGAAAAGGAAAACAGAACAGTGACTAGAAGTGAATCCATTCATAGAGGGACACGGATTTACGACCAAAGGGGCGTTCTAGAGAAGTAAAAAGGAATAGTTTGCAATACAAGAGCCTGGGAAAATTGGATCTCCAGACGAAAAACAAGAAAAAGCAATCTGAGTCCTATTTCACACCATATATTTTTTTAAAAAGCAATTCCAGGTATATTATTAATCTAGTTATAAAAAAAAACAAAATAATAAAGCTTCTAGAATATAGAAAAATACCCTCTTGACCGCATGGTAAAGAAGGAATTTCTTAAATAGTACACAAAAGCATACTGTAAAAAACATGAATAAGTTTAACTTCCTTAAGACTAAAGAACTCTAGTTTATCGATAGGTGTCATTAAGAAAGTACAAAGACAAGCCATTGAGTGGGTGACAGCAACAGAGATGCACAAAACAACCCTGCTAAAACGCTAAAAAAAACAAAACTTTATTTTTTAAATGTTCGAGAGATCTGAGGAGGTACCTTACTTACTGAAGAGGACTGCCAACTGGTTAACCAACTCATCGAAAGGTGCCCAACTTCATATGTAATCAGACAAATGCAAATCAAAGCCATAATAACATATTACTACGCACCCGACGGAATGACGAAATTCTTTTAAACTGGCAAAACTAAGTATCAGAGGATGTGAATTAACAAGAAATCTCATACGCTGCTGGGAGGAATTATCCACTAAAGTTGAGAATACGTGTGGCCTCAACCTAGCAATTCCACTCCTAGATGGACGTGTAATAGAAATGCATGCACACACGCACCAAGAAAACTAGACCCCAATTCCCACCAACACTAGAATGAAAAGTAAAATTGCAATCTAGTTACGCAGCAGAATCCCACTGCACTGAAAACGACTGACCCAGCTGCGTGCAAAAACATGTAAATCTCACAGACAAAATGCCGAGCAAAGAAGCCAGACGCAAAAGCAATTTCCGTGAGAGTCGGGTTGAAGGTTACCTTTCTTTGGGGGAAAGGGGACAAAAGCGGGGCTTCTGGAGTGCCACAGCTTCCTAAATCTTGACATGGGTGGTAGTTAGAGTTGTTCGTGATAAATCATTGAGTCAGATGTACTTTTCCATAAGTGCGTTCTTTCTATTTCACCGTTTTTAAAAAGTTACAGAGAAAAAACAGAAGATGAATTGAAGACAGCCGAATACAGGCAGTGTCTGAGGCGAAAGTGGAGTCGAGGAAGATGTTTTTTAACGCGCATTTGTATAGTAATGGAAAATATCTAAAAAAGAGGGGGGACTGTGTAGGAGACAGGAAAGAATTGCTGAAATGATGTCCTGAAGCGGATGAGCGGGGATGGTGACCGTGATGGGGGGAAAAGCCTCAATGAGACCCTCGGATGGTGCATCTCTGGTGACAACAGGGAAGGCCCACTACATGAGTGCGGGTGTAGGCAGAGGGGGCGGAGGGAGATTGTGTTCCCACTGAGACAGAAGCCAGGTCATCAGCTGAAGGTAAGCATGGAGAGGAGGGGCTGGAGGTGGACGAGAGGGGAAGGCATGCCTTCCAGGAGAGCTGGAGAAGGACAATCTGGGGCAAGGCAGGACTCTGCTGCCCTGCAGGCCTCTCCAGGCTCACAGGCTCACTTGTGGCTCACGACGTGATCTGAAGGTAAGACCGGTGGGCATGGAAGGGTGTTCCTTCAGCCACGTGGAGAACTGGAATTAATCGGTGTTGGGTTTGCCAAACGTGATGGAGAGAGAGCAACAAGAAAGCGGAGAGTGTATACAACGGTGCGATTATGATAATGGGCCATGGTGTTGGCATTGGGTAAGGGATGACATCCATGAAAGGGACAGGGACTGTGAAAGGGTAAAAGAACCGGTCCACGGTCTGCGGGGGTAGAGGAATTTGGCATTCAGAGTAGACAAAGGAGCTGGAAAGACAGGAGGCAGAGATTAGGATGTGGGGTGCTGGAAACCTGTATTTATGGAAGAGCTGCTGTTACCGGTGATGACAAGGTCAGGGATTGGCCCTGTGAACCAGGAGGGATCAGGCGCCAACAGCCCTGGGTGTGAGGAGGGGCGCCCTGTGAATACTGCAGCCACCGAGTCAGGACAAAGTCGGGACTGACCGAGAGGGAGCTGAGCCAGCGCAGCTAACATCTTGAGGATGTGGGGAGTGCCCTGGGGGTGCAGATGCCTGCCACCAGGAGGGAGAGAGGGTGGTATCACAGGATGATGTGACATTCAAGTCTGAGAGGTGAGGAAGACCCTGTCCCACCTCCAAGCCCAGTGGGGGAAAGACTGGAAGAGAAAACTCTGGAGAGGCCTGCAGGGCAGCAGCGTCCTCAGAGAGGGCCAGGTTTGGGGGAGAACGAGGTGAAAGAAAGATGCAGAGAAAAGGCTGAGATCTAGAAGCCTCATGGTGCTGTGTCTTTCTTGTCTTCTCAAACTGAGCCCCTAGACTAAAGCCACCTGTCATCAGCTCTGGGAAGCCTCTGCCTTGCTGGAAGCGGCCTGCGGATAAGCCTCGGGGGGTCTGAGAACTTCCTTAAATTGCATGCCAATGTGTGGATGTGCATTTGGGGGAAGAGAAGGTCCCTTGAACTTCAAGGGGGGTCCTGGACAAAAAAATGGCCAAGAAACATTAGGCTACAGGGGTTTCTAACTCTCCGGTTTCAAAGCCGAGCATAAGCCCTTCCCCGCCGGTTCTCCAAAGCGCCCTTCCTCCGTGCCGCCCTCCAAGCCTTCGCTCATCTTTGCCCTCACCCTGCACTGCCCTGTCTCGCACGCCTTCTCCTGGTGAAATCCTCTTCACCCCTTAAGGTCCACCTCTAACCCAACTACCTCCAAGAGGCCTTTCCCAATCCCCCAACCCATCAAGCCCACTTTTACCTCCTGTGGTCAAGGATTCATTCATCCAGTGACCAAGTATTTACCGTGCACCTACTGGGTGTCGGCCCTACACTGGGCATTAGGAGAAATGACTCAGACCCTGGCCCCGTCTCCTAGGAGCTCTGCAGTCTAATGAGGGAGACAGGTGTGCACACAGACATGTGGTGATCTAAGCCACGAGGGGCTGACCGACATAGGGACAGTGCTGAGGGAGAACAGAGGGGTGAGGACACAGGCCACTCAGCTCGTCTGGGGTTTCCTGACAAGCAGTTTTATGGCAAAGTCCCAGAGCAGAAGTGCAGAGGGCCTCAAGAGTCAGCCCTCTTCCAAGAAGTGAAGATCACATGTCGCACACGCTTTTCTCATGCCTCCCAGGATGCCTGGGAAGTGTGACCCTGCTTCTGCTGAGACAGCAGTGAGGGCTGGCGGGTTTCATCAAATATCGTATGTCACAGTAAATGTCAGCAGTCAATGATTAATTTGTACCCGGAACACCAATATGGACATTATCATAATGTACACAGCAATGCTACACGTGACCGCCCCAGGGCTCACAGCAGAAGAGCTGGGGCTCTGGACCATATGTCAGGCCAGGGGCCTAGGATGGGCCCAGATAAGCTGAGCCCCGCCCAGCACGCCACACTGCCTGATGTTCCGTGGAAGGAAGAGGTGGGTTCTTGAGCTAAAATGCCTGGGACTGAATGCCAGCTCTGCAACTGACCAGCTGTGTGACCTTGGGCAAATTACTTAAATTCTTAGAGCTGTGTTCCCTCCTCCACAGATAAGAGCCCCACCTCCTGGGGCTGTTATGAGGATGAAGGGAGTTAACACTGAGATGGGTCCTGGCGTGCAGGAGGAGCTAATAAAGCAGACACTGTGACTGGAGTCGGTGCTGTCGATGTCAGCCAGGGTCCAATCCCTCCACCCAGGAGGGGTGCTGTGGGACTCACTGGCCTTAGGTAATAAAAGCTGGAGGTTCAGAAGATCCTGATTCCTTCCTCCATCCTGAAGCTACGCCTGCCAGCTACCAGCGGCCACAGAACAGCAGGAACACCTCTACCTGGAGCCAAGGCTGGATGCGGGGCCTCGACAGCCACCTCTAACACCTTACTTAAGTACTTACAGACAGTTCAAAGCCCTCTGGGCAAGTAAAAGAGGAGACATTTAAAGGACAGAGCCTCCTGAAGAGGACGTCTGGTATAGTAAGCCTTCTCTCTACAAAGAGCCGTCGGGGAGAGCCCTGTGATGACCATCCCCAGTGAGAAGCCCAGGGCTCTGGCACAGTGCCCCGAGCCCACCCCACCGCAGCCCTCACTCCTGGGCACACCACGGACCTGGGAACTGCCACTGGCAACTCTTCATAACCTCCCCTCCAGCAACTACTTTTCCAACCTCCACTCTCGCTTGCCAGCTCACCCCCTCGACAGCCCTGAATCCAACAGTCTCTCGGCCCTGACAGAGGGCCTGGCAGCCCTCAGTAAACACTGTTAAAACCGAAGGAGTAGTATATCACATTCGTCTCACAAACCCGACATGTGCCAGGCACCCTGCTGCGTTCTGGGCAGTCGTACCGGGATGAACAAGACAGACCCAGCCCCTACATTCATGGGGTCTGTGGTCACCAGGAAGGAGGTCTACTGAGCTCAGGGATGGGGTGCTATGGGGACACACAGCAGAAACACCTACTCTGGCCTGAAGGCCAAGGAAGAACAACTAGACGTGAGGCTAGCAAAGAAGGGGAAAGTGTTCTAGGCTGAGGCAAGAGTCTGAGTGAAGGCCAGGAGCAGAGGGTGGCCAGAGCTGAGACCAGAGGGAGAGGCAAGGCCCCAAGAGGGGCCTTTCTGAGCCACGCTAGTCATCTGATAATGTTAAGGAAAGAGAAGCCCTTAAAGAGTTAAGCAGAGGAGTGCGCAAACAGATGAAAGATCATTCTAGAAAGATCATTCTGACAGCAGCTTGGAAGAGGATGGGAGGAGAGCAAGATGGTACCGGAGCAACAGGCCAGGAGGCAGGGAGCAGCAAGAGTCCACCTGCACCATGCCCACCGCCTGAAAAGAGAGCCAGCGGCGAAATGGAGAGTAGCAGGACCCCTGGTTTTGGAATGGTGTGTGGCTGGAATACACTCTCCGGACTCCCTTATGGTTCACTGTGGTCATGTGACTAAAATCCTAGTCAATGGGACTCAGGTGGAACTTCCAAGAAGTGTCCCTAAGGAGAAGGAGACTGCCCATCTTCACCCTGTCCTTCCGCCTTTCTGCGGGCTGGATCTGGCATGGCCATCTGGGACCATGTGGTGACCTAGAGAATGGAGGTCACACGCGGTGAGCAACATCACAGAGGGAGACAGCTACCACAGTGGCCCTATCTGCTGTGGCTGTCCCTTAGGAGAAAACTAAAACTCAATTCTGTTTAGCCACTACTGTGTTGGGCTTTCTATCGCTCGAGCTGAACCTAATTGTAACTGACAGAGAAGCAGCAGACTCGAGATTACTTGAAAAGAGAACCCGACAGAACTCGGTTAAGGACCCGGATCTAGGGGTGAGGGAGAACGAAGAATCAGAGATCACTCCTAGGTGTCTGGATTGCACAACCACAGAGATGGGCGGTGATGCCATTTGCTGATGTAAAAATGCTTGTGTGGGAGCAGGTTAGAGAGAAGAGCGGAGAATCCAGAGCCGGGTGATTCCTGGCATTCTGAGAGGAAATATGAGCTTAGCTTGAAATCCTACCCAACAATGCTTATTCTGTCTAAAATCAACAGAGCGGCACAGGAAGAGAAATGGTTTAGGAACCAGAAGACACAGATTGTGTTTCTTCACTGCTTCCTGTGCAACTCTGGAAAAATCATTTCTCATTCCCGAGCCTCAGTTTTCTCATCCATAAAATGGAACGCCTTCCTTGCTTACCTCATCAGGTCGCTGGAGGACATGCCACTGTACCATATGTGACAGTTCTGTCAGCTGTAAGGTGCCACCCAATCAAGGGTAGTAATAGCACAGGTGTCGTTAATAAACTGTTCACAAAGGGTTTAACCCCCTGAGACGGAAGTCGGCCCAGAGTGGAGCCCAAGCTTCCCGAGACAAAGCTAGAATCCTGTCGAGAAATATTTATAACTGAGGCGGACCTGGTGATGATTTGCACGGGGAGGGTGTAGGGCCGCCAGGGCAGGACACCTCAAAGGCACAGATGAATGGACCCACTGGCCCGGTCAGCTGTGCATTCCCGAAGAGCAGCCCCCAGCTGCGGGCCTAGGGAAGGGTTCTGAACAAGGCCAGCCAGAGGGCCGTCAGCTCAGGCCCATCTGAGCCCAGTCGGGACTACTCTTGCTGTGTTGAAACTGGCCATTGGACTGTGTTCTTTGCCCAACTGCCGCTTGGGTGCCTCTGCCTCAGTTTCCCTGTGGAGCCAGGCCCTGACAGGCTGGTGTCCTGACACCCTGCCTCACTCGTCTCCTGGTGACTGGACCTCGACTTCCCAGTTGCCACTTTCAGAGACTCCTGCTGCCACACCGCCTCAGTCAGAGTGATCCTGAGGCTCCCTCCAGCCTGACCTCTCTCCCAAGCCCTGGACACACCCAGGCCCCGGCCAGACCCATCTGCCTGCGGGTCCCCTCCCTCAGGCCTTGACAGGTCGGGAACAACCCTATCCACTCTGTTCCTCCAGATACACTACTACTCACTCTTCCAGACACAGAGCAGCCCACCAGGAAGTAGTCACCTCCTGTTCCCACTGTTCAGGGGGCTCTGCCTCTGTCACAGCACTCCTCACACTGCCTGGCTTGCAGGTGGCCTCGCCCAAGGACTGCATGTTCCTTAAAGGCACAGAGCATGTCCTACCATCTCGCAGCACCAGCTGAACCTGGCCCAGGGCCGCAAACTCCAGAGACACTGGAGGTGCTCAGTGCATGCTGACTGGATGGGGGACAACAGGATAGCCAGAGGGATGGATGGATGGATGGATAGAAAAAGGGCTGTCGGTACCAGCCCAACTCAATGCCAGTCTGCAGGAGCCCAAGCTCCTCCGGACCCTGCATTCTGGGTCCTTAGCCACTCCTCTCCCCTTTTCCCACAGCCCTGCAGCTGGCTCCCTACCTTTCACTTCTAGCCCACAGGAGACCCTGAAAAGTGACAACTGTCCACCCCTTAAAGGCTCTCCTGAACAAACTCTGCCCTCCCTGTGAGGGCAGTCATACCTTTAAAGATCCAGGGCTACAGATGACCCCTGGGCCTTACCTGACTGACCCTTCTCAGCTTCACCCCCTTTCCTCTTCCCTCCAACCGCATGGGTCAAGCCTTGCCAGGAAACAGCCCGGTCTTCTGTTCCCACACCCCTGCTGCCAGGACCCTGACAGGCCAGGTGTGGATTCTAGGAAACCCCTCCTTCCACTCAAGAGCAGTCCCCTCTCCCACCTCTCTCCTGACCCCTCAAACACAGACCCAAAGAAGTGGCTTCTGAGCCAAGAAACCTCCAGTCAGAGGAAAGGCGTGAGTTGTAGCTGATCATCACCCACCGGAATCCACTCTGTGAGTTCCTGGGGTTGACCAGGATGCAGTCCCAGGTGCGATTGGAAGTGTTCTGGAACAGAATCAGCTGCCCTTCCTCCTGAACCCGGACACTCAAGATGTAGTCGGCCACAGACACCTCCTTCACCCGGAACGGGTTAGAGAACATGTTGGTGACGCTACTGAGGGTATTGACCAGGCGGCCGAAGAACTGCATCTTCTGCGGGGCTGGTGAGGAGGCCCCACCGCCTTCCCCCTCAGTCTAGAAGAAAACGGGGTCTCTGGTCAGCTGGGCTCGGTCTCCCATGCCCACCTCACCAAGCGCAGCGGTTTCCTGCCCAGGCACCCAGATCGCTGCCCACCAGCGCAGTTTCCCTGATTCTGGGCGTGGAGGGACCTGCAAAGGAGGCGAGAGAGAGAGAAACGGCACTGAGTGGGAGGTAAGAAGGCCTGACGGGCATTACAGAGCCGCCATTGTGCACAGGTGACCGGACTGTCCTGTCCCAGACCCAGTTTCTCCAGCAGAGACTCAGTTTCCTCATCTGTAGCGTGGAGCCATATCGCTCAAAGGAGCGCATGCTACAGGTGATCCCGCCCTGTGAAAATGGAGTTCTCGCCATGTAAGGTGTAGGGTCAAGCTTTCTGGTACTCGAAGAGCTTGGTATGGATCATTTCAATTCCACAAACAAAACCAGTGTCCCCTCTACTAGAAACCGCAAGGGGACCAGGATGGTCTCACACTCTGTCAGGGGCGGGGGAACTGTAAGCATTTATCCAAAGCCTTTCATATCTGCTACCCTGGTTTCCCAAGAAGCTCCAAGGAAACTCAAAACCCAGCTTCCAGGAAATAAATGTGCATGAAAGGACTGGACACAGTGACCACATATTTGAGTGGAAATTTTACATTTCATATTCACAGGGTCCCAGTTTATGCCATGGAAATTGTCCCCAGTTTGGATGACAGAATTAGATGTCTTGTTCTTTTCTGGGTTCTCAGAAAGCGTGCTGCCTTCCTAAGACAGTGCCACCAGTGTCAGGTGACAGTTAACTGGTGGCCACCCTCTGCCTCTGTGCCACAACGTCACCTGCAAAAGAGCAGGTCAGACAAGGACAAGGAGTGAACGTGTGGGCGCCCTGGGGGAAAGTGGACATGTGAATGGACACTAGTCACAACCTGGCCCATGTGTTGAGGAGAGTATCAACTTTAGGATAAAAGGAACAACAGGAGGCCTCATTGAATCACCTAAATAAGGAGTAAGGGTCAAAATGATAACATCAGGAGACATTAATTGAGCACTTACGAGATAGGAGCCCCTGAGCTAAGCACGTCACGTCACTGGCTCATTTAATTCTCATAAAACCACATGAGGCAGATGCGCTGAGCACACAGTGAGTGCAGCTCTGGAGCAAAACCACTGAAATCCTGGCCTCGCCACTTACCAACTGTGTGGCCTTGGACAAGTTACTTAACCTCCCCGAGTCTTAGTTTCTTCATCTGTAACACGGGGACCACAACAGTTTCTAATAAGAGAAGCTAGCAGCCAGTAAATGTTCAATAAACATTAGCTCTCTTGGCTTCAGTCACCCCCCATGTTACAGATCAGGAAACCGAGGCTTACAGAACCATGACTGTAGAGCTCTGAAAACATTCCAAAGCTTTGTAATGTCCTTCCTGTTATGATAAGTGGTAAGATGTGGTGTGAGCAGACTGTGAGCCTCGGTTCTCCTTCTTTAAAATGAGGATAATGCTCACCTTTCAGGTGTTTTGAGGATGAAATGAGAACACGTGTGAGAATGCTTAAACCTGTGTCAAGTCCCTTTTGTCTCGGGAACTGTAAGAACAGAGGAGTTGTACCCCTCCCCATAGGCAGGGGAGAGGGGAGGGACGCCGAGGAAAGGTGTGGTAATCAGTCCCAGGAAAAGAACCTCCCAAAATGTAGGACAGGCATGCACGTCAATGTGCATATAACATTTTTTTTTGTTTTGACACAGAAAGGGAAGCAACTTCAATACCCAACATTAAGGGAAATGTAAATGGTGATATCTTTACCTCACAGACACCTCGGGGTCATTAAAAGCTAAAATTGTGAAGATCCCAACCATCAATCAGGAAGAGCATGTGGCATTCTGCTACAGGCTCAGTGGCATCCAGTCCATGATGTGCCCTGTGCTCGGCCTGTGGAGCCCCCACCTCCCATGCAGCCTCTGCCTCTTAGACCCGCCCTGTCAGCTCTAAACCATATGCGATTCCAGAAAGCAAGGTTGTTTCACACATCCTCACCTGTCTGCATTGATCTGTCTGTCTGGAAAAGCCTTGATCCCCTCACAAGACCTCACGCTTCCAAATACTAATCACACCAAACACTCACGTGCCTTCTTCTTCCCTGGCCCTGTTCCAAGAGTTTACATATATTGATCATTTCATCTGTACCACCACCCTATAAAATTATTACCATTGTTCATCTCATTTTACATACGAGAAACGCAAGGAACAGACCAGAGAGGTAAAGTAACATGCCAAGGTCACACAGCTAGTAGTAGGTGGAGGAGTGAGGACTGGAGCCCAGATGGGCTGGCTCTGGAGTCTGAGCTTCTCAAAGGCAGGTGCTGCACCTCTGGACACTGACCCCCAGCACAAAGCTTGGCCCATACAAAGGGCGTTAAAGCACAATTTACAAGTTTAACTGAGTAAAAATAATGCACAGAAAAAAAAAAAAGCTGATTAAAAAACATACCAAAATACTAGGAGTAGATGAAGGTATTGGGATTACAGGCAATTATTTTCTTTTCCTTATTTTCCAAACGGTATGGAAATTTTTTAAAGCAAGTAGGGGCATAGGCTGAGCCCCTGGGGCCTGCACCTGGGAATGTGGGGGGTCAGGCCTGGCTTAGAAAAGCAGCGAGAGGCTCCCTAAGGGCAGGTTGGCTGCACTGGGAATGGTGCTCACAGGAAGTGGAGAAGTAGGAGCGCCCAGCACCAGGGAGCCCACTGGGATTAAGGGGAAGTGGGTCACTGTGGGGGTCCAGCTGGATGCAAGGAAGATGCCCCGCCCCGGAGGAGAGACCCTCCTCAGGGTCCTGGCGCTGGCAGCTGGGTCCCTCCCACACGCTGACTGCAGCCTGGCCGCTGAAAGGTCACACCTGGCTCTCTTCCCGCCTCCCAGGCTGGGCGTGAGGATGAAATGACACAATGTAGAGAAAGTGCTCTTCCAGGCCACTGGCCAACTGTGGGCACATAAACAGTGGCTGTTGTTGTCACGAGGTGGAAGAAAGGAAATTAAAACCATCGGGCCACATCCTGGAGCCATCGCACAGGCCAACCGGGAAAGCAGCAAGTGTAAAGAGCGCATGGTTGTACTTCCTTCGCCTTTCTGTCGTCCTCCTCCTGTCCCCACCACCTCTGACCGCAGAACCCAGGTGTTTTTCCAGCACAGCTGTAGGGGGAGGACGCTGGGCTGGGGCACGGGCTGACATTCCTAACCTGAACTTGTAAGGTCCCTTCCAACCGACTCCTTCCCTGCACAACCCATCACCTCGCTTCCTCTCGAGTCTCGCAGCTGCTCACCCTTGGACCGTCCCACGGTGTCACCATTTGCTTTCACCTACTGACAACTGTTCTTTATTGCTCCTTAGCTGAGCACCTAGGTGACGCCAGAGCCATCAGTCGGGGACCATACGCTCCT
Source organism: Pteropus medius (assembly GCF_902729225.1). NCBI lineage: Eukaryota > Metazoa > Chordata > Mammalia > Chiroptera > Pteropodidae > Pteropus > Pteropus medius. The sequence goes on along the minus strand of NW_024347791.1, from coordinate 488,375 downwards.
GGGCACCGAGGGCTGCTTCAAGCAGTTCTCCGCAATGCCACAGTGTAAGATGCAAACCTGAGAGCTTTTGTGGTGATGGTAATGGTGACAGTTCTCTACCCCATACAACTTCTAAGTGTCAAGTGTGTCTCTCCTATAGTGAGGCTGGATATTTCTGGCCTGTTCCCCTTAGTTTTGCTCCCCCATCCCCTGTCGAAGGCCCAGCTTGCCTGCTCGGTTTCTTCAGGGGAGAATTCCAGTGGCTGCCAGGTGTGAGGTGCCCCTGGAAGAGCTGTAAGGTAGGACGGACAAGCAATATTATCTTCATTTCAGAGATAAAGAAATTGAGGCCCAGAGAGGCCTTACGCTGTGAGGGTTCAAAGTGCAGTTTAAAAGGGATGTGATGATGTCCACCAATAAAGAAAATAAACAAATTTAAAAAACCCCTACTGGGATCAGAGGACAACTGGGACCAACAGGTAGAATCCTGGGTGAGTTCCCCAGAAACAGCTAGCTGGGATCATGAAATGAGAAGTCACAGGGAGACCCAAGCTGTTTCAGCTTTGAAAAGTGCAGAGTCAGGTGAACACACAATGCCTTACTGTTAAATTGTACACCTGAAACTTACTGGGTTTCGTTAGCCAATGTCACCATAATTAAAAAAAAAGAGAGAGAGAGAGAAACAAAGAAAAGTGCAGTCTCTTGAGGGGAAGAGTCAGAGAAGGATGGCTGGAGGAGGTGACTTGAAGCGGGGATGAGGTAGAGGCTTTCGCAGTAGACAGAACTGACGAAAATGTATGGGAAGGTATGGGGACAGGAGCGCGTGTGACCCATCTGGGAACAATAAGCATTTTCATTGGGACTGGCCAGCACAGAGTGGGGGCTATGGTTACTGCTGCAGTCACTGTGAATACCGGTCACCGTGGAGCCATTTATTTGGCATTTGCTAAGCCAGCCTTGCTCATAGCCACCCTGTGAAGTGGGTTCTTTATTCCTAGTTTCCAGAGGAGATAAGTTCAAGAAGGACAGTAGAGGAAGGCGGGGCACATGGGTCAGTTATAGGGGTGGTTAGTCCCCAGATATCTGGTTCTCTTCAGCCGTGAATTCCCTGCAGGACCCTGGCAGGTCTCAGACAAGAGATAAGAGAGGAAGAACAAAGCCACCAAGCCCTGGGCCCGTCCTCTCTCCTCCTACTCTGGATGGTTATGTGTGAAAACTGCTCTTCCAGAGTAAAAGAGGACACTTCCTGGCCTATCCTACCTGGAATGCCCTCCCCCCGTTCCGGCCAGAGCCTCTGATTCGCCTTCAAGGCCCAGCTGCCCCCTCTGATGGCTCAGAGCACTGGATCTGCCCCTCCCGTGACTCACACTACAGCCCTTTTCATATGTACACACGAGAACCAGGTTCACCCTATACATCTTATACCCTCTCTGTACAAATCCAACTCCCTGCTTCCACCTGTCCAGTGGCTCCCCATCACCTTCCAGAGAAAGGATGCGAGCTGCCATGTGAGCTGGCCCAGTATACCCCTCCAGCCCGCCACCTCCAGCCATGCCGCACCACTGACACCTCCTGGACTGCTGCGGACTTGAGCCTCAGTGTCCCCACACGCATGCCACCCCCTTCTCGCCTCCACTGTCCTCTCGGTCCCGTCCTCCTTATCTCAGAGGACGCTCTCGATAAACCTCCACTGCAGCACTTACCCTGTGATGACGAGGATGTATCAGTGGGTTTGGGCTGCCCGCCTCCCCCACCTTTTATTTGTTTATCCAAGCACCTAGCATGCTGTCCTTGACTCATAGTGGGTATTTAATAAATGTTTGAATGAGAACAAATAAATGAACCAACTGGAAGTCTGTGGAGCCAGCACCTCTGAGGCATCCCCACCCTCCTCTCTAACGCCCCTGTGGGGGTGCCAGACCACACACCCTATTCCCCACCCACTCTGAGCTGCCCCCGCTCATCACCACAATGGAAAGGCTCAGGGGGTGCTCACCCCTACGTGAGGAAAATCTTTATCAGGCACTTGCTGGGCTCCAGGAGTGGCACTGAGCTTTAATCTGGAATGTTCAGCTTTATATACCACCATGGCGCTTGAAGCTGAGCTTATTCATACTCCAAACAGGAAAACTCTTCAAGCCTCTGCTTCCTTCTTGAAAAAGCCTAGCCAGAGGGGCAGGACGGCTGCCTGGGAGGTGCGTAACAGGATCCGCAGGCAGCCGGGCCAGGAAGCTGACCTCACAGCACTGGCCACGTGGGGATTCTGGGAGCACACGCAGAGCAGCTCGTGCTGGAAATCAGGCCTCATGAGCCCTGGCTGCTTAGGACAGGATGTCCCATGCTTGGAACAATGGGCACAGGACAGCGACACATGCCTGTGCAGCCAAAGTCTCCCCCCAAGTCCAGTGCCCTGGCAGGACAGGCTGAGAACACAGGGCCTGATCAGAGCGCTGAGCCTGTGCTGACCACACGGACTTCCTTCCTGAGCCTCTCAGCATGTGAGCGCACCTCCGCACGCAGTCCTACATCTTCTCACAAGGCCACCAGGCTTTACAATTGGCAGAGGGTTTTCATATTAGCTGCCCTGAAGCTCACAAATGCCCATCAAAAAAGGAAGGTGCGTTGTGAGGAATATGGGGAAACTGAGGCTGTGCGAGAGGAAAGGGCAGGTGTTGCTTGGCTGCTGGACTCAAGTTTTCTTCCCCAGACTCCTGAACCGCATTAGGCAGAGGGCCTGCACATAGCAGGCACTTAATTAGTGCATGAGTAAAGACCGAACAGAAGTAGGGGTCAAGTCGAATGTCATTTCCGCCTTCCATCGGGACCTCCAGGGTTGCCCTCAAAACAAAATGTTGCTCTAAATGTTCACTCTGACCCAGCTCGTCCCTAACTTTCCTAGGCGGGTGAGGAATGAGGTAGAGCTCGTTCCGCCACCCCGCGACCCAACAACACTGCTACATTCATCCAACATCCCCTGAGCACCAGGCACCTCCCAAAGTCTTTGAGGTAATTATCATATTCAGTCCTCAAGACACTCATAAGAGAAGGTATACTTCTCTCATATTACACCCAGGAAACTGAGGCACAAGAGGTTATGTAACTTCCCAGATCTGAACCCAATTAGTTGGAATCCAGAGCACCAGCTTGTCATCCTCAGACTGGCTTCAGGAGAAAGTCTGAATGGAGAGTGGCTGATGAGGCTTGATTTTCAGTCTCCCGTCCTCCAGAAGGTAAAGCCCTCATCTAAAACTGCAGCCTTTCATATGAAGCAGAGCAAACTGGTCTTTCAAAAAAGAACAAGGTATCTCTTTCATTCACTCTGCTCAGCTGAAAGCAAACTTCCCCTGAAGTGTTGCTGGAGTTCCCAAGGACAGGAGACACTGATAACTTTGGGTTGGTGGCATGGTACAGGTGGTCCATTGTATGGTTCACTCTATAAATACTTATCGAGGACCTACTCTATGTTAGGCATTGTTCTAACTGCCGAGAACACATTGGTGAACAAAACAGACAAAAATCTCTGCCCTCCTAAAATCTGTATTTTAGAGAGGGCTATAAATAATAAAGAAGATAAATGAGCAAAATATATACATAGGTTTTAGATAATGATTAGTTGCTAAGAAGAAAAATAAACCAGAAAAGGAAGATAGAAAGTGTCCAGATAGAGACTGAAATTTTAGATAGGATGAACAGGGAAGTCCTCATCAAGAACTTGACCTTGAATAAAGACTTAAAGGAAATGAAGGCAAAAGTCCTATAGCTATGTAGGTGAAGAGTTTTCCAGGCAGAGGGGAGAGCAAGTGCAAAGGCCCTGGGGCTGGAGCATGCCTGGTAAGTTCTAGGAACAGCAAGGAAGCTGTTCCGTGAAGTCAGAGAGATAACGAGGCCAGGAAGGCACAGTGAGAGAAGCCACTGCAGGGCTTGGAGCAAAGGGAGTGACATTTTAACAGATCACTCTGGCTGGTTGTGGAGTATACAGGCATCCAGGATAATCTCACAGCTTTGGCCTGAATGACTGAAAGCATACTGCCATTCCTAAAGATGGGAAAGTCAGTGGGAAGGAGGGTGGGGAAAGAATGAAGTGGATATCAAGAGCTTAATTCTAAGAACTTTACGTTTGAACTGCCTAAGTTTCAGGTGTTAAGTGGACTAGACATGTGAGTCTATCATTAAGAGAAAAGGTCTGGACTGGATGGGACTGGAGATATAAATTTGAGAGTTGTCAGGATAGAGATGGTGCTTAAGGCTATGAGACTGGATGAGATCACCAAAAAAAAAAAAAAAAAAAAGAAAGAAAAGGATGGACAGAAAAAAAGAAGTTGTTTAAGGCATGGACCTGTTAAAATGTTCTCCTAGGCACCACCCTCTACAAAGTGAAGCTGGCAACACAGGCATCTTCTTCACTACAGCTCACACACACACACACACACACACACACACACACACACACACTTAAATTCCTCCTTTATTACTGACGTCATTCTGCTGAGTGAGAAGGAAATTCCCTTTTAGGGATACTGTCATTGAACAAGAAAGTAACCAACGGAAGGGAGAAGCACTAAGACAACAGTAGTGACCTTTACACAGCAGGACAATCATACAGGCTCTAGTGTTATAAAGTGCTGTATTCAGATTCCAGCTCCAACCTGCATAAATTGTTGTGACCTCAGGCAACTCACTTGCCCTTTCTTCCTTATGTTAAATGGCAATAACATTGGCTACATCAAAGATAGTTTAGAACACAGTAAATAGTCCATTAATATCTGTTAAATAAATGAGAATGAATGAATGGTAAGGATAACATATAAGAGAAGCTGATTCATAGTGAATGATCAATAAATACTGTCAAATGCTAAGTGAAAGACAATGTACCTTCTACTCGTCTTTCTCTCCTTGTTTTGTTCATTCTATCTCTTTCCTTTTCCTGCCTATGACACAATAGCAAAACCATGCATTTGTACAGGATCATACTGGTTACAAAGCTTTGCCTTCTACATTATCTCAAAATTTGAACCTCACAGCAGCCTTATGAGGGCAGGAAATAGGAACCCATCACAGATGAGGAAACTGAGACTTGGGTGGAAAATAGCCTCTGAACTCCAGGAACATTTTGAGGCAGAGACAGTAATAAAAACACTGCATTCAGCCCAAGGGTGGAGCATCTGTGTTGCCAAACCAAACCTGCCTAACATCCTGTTGGGCGGGTAAGAGGCAGGTGAGGGAAAGACACAGAAGCTTAGGGGAAGGGAAGGTATTTGTTTGGTAGTCCATTAAAAAAATGGGCACAGATCCCTGAGCCCTGTGCCCTCCCTGTCCCACACCCACAGGCCTGCCCATCCTGGTCACATGGTCACATGGGTGACACGCATACCGCCACCAGCTTCCAGGTCATCTGTGGGAGCAGGGGGTGAACAGAGGATTGGGGCGTTGGGAGACTCTGGGGTGAGGAAGCTATGGGGAAAGAGGAAGTAGGAGAGTAGGCAGGGATGAAATCTGGAAGTACATGAGACAAGAATCAGGGAATTAGAAAAGGGGAAGAGTAAAATGGAGAACAGGGGAGACAAATGGAGATGAAGTGGGGATCAAACGCGAATACACAGAGGCAGAAAAATTGAGATCACTTAGAAAAAAACAGGAAGGAAGCTGGGGACAATCAGTGGGGCCAGAGTGAAAGTTGGGGTCACTGAGGGACACTGAGAGATGGGGGAAGAGAGAGAGAGTTGATTCATGAAGTTAGATGAGGGGGAGACAGACAGGGAGACTGGGGTACTGACGGGGGGCTCTGGGTCGAAGCTGGGGTCACGAGTGGGGCACGGGATGGGAGTTGGGGACGCTGGGGAGGTCAAAGGGCGGAACATGGGATTACTCAGGAATCACACAAGGGTCAATGTACGACATGCCTCAGAATCAGGGAACACGGGGTAGGTGCGAAGAAGGGATCAGGTGAAGATCATGAAGTCTGGGGCGCGGAGGCAGTTTGGGGAGGGCCCCCCAGGCCCCGCCTCCCCTGCGTCGTCACTCACCTCGGCTTACTCAGCACTTCTACCTCCTTCTACTTCCGCAAACAAACGAGCCCCGGACCTCTTGACGGCCCGGTCGCCGCTCTCCGCCAATCACCGAAGGCCGTGCCTACCTGCGGCCCCGCCCCCGCGCCGCGATCGCTGCGCGCGCGGAAGGCGGGGGCGGGGCTCTGCCACCTTTTATAACCGCCCAATGGCAGGGGCTCCGATCGCCGAGCGAGGCCGGGCTGTGGGATGCAGCCAATCTTCGCCGGCGGAGCGCGGCCCTGTCTGTGCGAGGCGGAAGGACCACGTGACGGCTTTCGGCAGACATGTTGATGAGAGGCAGAACTCTTACCCTTTTCCCCTTTCTGCCTCTTTAAAAGATGGTAGGTCTGAAGTCTGAACCTACTGTTAATGATGGCTTATAAAGATAAAACTAAAACCAACAAAGACAGAAGACGTAACAGGGAGGAGCTTGCTTTGATTTTGCCAGGTACCCCCTAAGCTAGGGTTGCCAGATTTAGAAAATAAAAACAGAGATGCCCAGTTAAATTCTGCCCATTTAAAATTGAATTTCAGTTGAACAATCAATAATTTTTTTAGTTTAAGTAAAAAATACTAAGTATAGTTATGCTAAAAAAAAAAAATTACTCATCATTATCAGGCAGCCCTACCCCAAGCCAATCTCAGGAACTAGCTTAGCACTTTTTGTAGAAACTTAGGCAAATAACTTGGTCTCTGAACTTGTCTGAGAAGTGAGCACAGTAAAACCTCACAGGGTTGTTATGACGGCAACGATAAAATAGTTCCTGTTCCTACACATAGTGGGATTTCAATAAATGGTGGTGGTTATGATTAGTAATACTGAGAATGAGGTAGGCTGGAAAGAAGGGAGGGTTTCCGCTTCTGATTGAGCAGATCATGTTCCCTCTCCAGCCGACCCGGCTTGGTCGAACAACTCTTATTCCCTAATGATCCCCCAACCCTAGGTCTGGATGGATTCTTGAAACTGCGCTCTGTCCACGTGAGAAGTGTATTAGGGCCCAGACTGGGGACAGTCAGTGCAACTGGAGCAAGAATTAGTTAAGAATCTAGACAGGTTAATAGAATAACCATAGTAACTAATGTTCGTACAGTGCTTTACCAGTTACAAAGTAACTGGACTTCACATCCATCATCATTGGGTTGAGTTACTCTTGTCAGCATTTTGCAGATGTTGACATTAGAAACATCCAAACCTTTAGACAAAATTTTAAGTATTCGTTTGAACCAAGCTGATGACATATGCTGGAGAGCAAGACATCAAATACTCTCAAGAATAACAGTTTTGCAGTTTCTTTTATGCATTTGATATTAAGGAGGGACCCTAAGAAAGATTAGAGAAAGTAAGGTGGGGATTCAATTACAGAATAGTTAAGATTATGTGCTCTCTTGAGGATTAATACTTCCTTCTAGGGGTTTTACTTCTGATATTTCAAAGGTGTGTTACCTAGATGCACAAGAACAATAGACAGGGCTGGCTTAAAACCTTTCACCAGAGAAGTTATAGGCCCGGAGCATGATGACCCACCATGACCTGCCCATTTAGAAATTTGTGCTCTGATCACCCTATGGGGTTACTTTTTATGAAACCCTGTTTTTTCATCCACATAGATGAGGAAACTATCTCCTTAAACTAATTAAAATTTTGCGCAGGAGTTTCAGCTTGGAGTGGAGAGAATGGGTTAAAGATTTAGAATTCTCAATGAAAATATCTTGCCTACACACCCATAACAAGTGAAGTCAGGGCAATGGTTATCAGGGAGCTCGAAAGAGGCCAGGCATTCCACCCACTACTGAGCAATCAGACATGAGACACTGTGTAGGTTCAACAGGGTGAGTCCCATTTTCCAGCAAACACCCACCTTCGTGTTCAAGGTGTGTCTACAAGACAAGTTTGTCAATACAGATACACAAGTGAATCTGAATGCAGAGAAGGCCAAGGGAGGCTGGATCAATTGTTAGACACACTCAAAGATCCTTGGAAGAAATTAATTAAATAGAATTTCAGGGCCTAATGAAGTTGAGTGCTCCTCCTTTGGGTAAATCTGGTGAAAACTGTTAAATGAGTAGATAAAACAAGAGACGAAGTATAGTGGGTTACTAGGTAGCATTGAACGAGCAAGCAATGGAAAGGGAGAGGCAAGTAAGCACATGGGAATACATTCTGTTGGGTTTCTATTGGATTTTGCATTGGAGCAATTCAAATCAAAGAGTTTCTCTTGAGGGGCTGTGCTGGGACTTGCAGCTCCAGACACGCTGGAGCAAGGTATCTATCTGCCTTCTAGGAGCCCAGGATCCAGAGGTTCAGACTAGACCAAGTCCCTTTCCTCAAAAAGTTACATGGAAATTTAACTAATATGCTAACTGCAATTTTACACTTTTTCCTTGTTTGATCATCATAAGAACCCTGAGAAGTAGTACTATTATCCCCACTTTGTAGATGAAGAAACCGAGGTTGTGCGAGAGGAAATGATCCCCAGAATCACAACGCAGAACCAGAACCAAGACCCGTCTTGTCTTTTCTTTCCCTAAATTAGAAAGTTTGGCAATGTTCTTGGTGCCGATGAAACCACAGCGAACGAAATAGATAAAAGTCCCCACTGTCGTGTAACTCACAGTCTAGTGGGGACGATAGATGATAAACGAGAGAGAGAAGTCAAACTTAGAGTATGTTTTGCTAAGTCTGAGGGCAACACAGAGTCTGGGAGATCGGTAAGGAGGCTATTGCAGAAATCCAAGCGAGAGACCATGGTATGACCATCACGTCATTTAATCATTATGACTGTAGAATCATTACCGACAGGGTTTGTATTACAATAAAATGTGTAAGGTATGGAGGGCATTGCCTGAAGGGATTGTTGAACTCTGTCCTGTAGGAAGCTTTCGGAGACGACTCTTGAGCAGGGGTGGGCAAACTATCCCACCTGCCACCTGTTCCTGTAAACAAAATTTTATTGGAACATAGCCACACCATTTGTTGACATATGTCTTCACTTTCCACAATGACAGAGTTGAGAAACTGTGACAGAAGCCATATGGTCCACAAAGCTTGAAAAATTTCAATCTGGCCCTTTACAGAAAAAAATTTACCGACCCCTACCCCTGTTCCTAAGTTGGGTTTCATAGGTAGAATAGGAGTTTGCCAGCTAGATTAGGAAAGGAAGAACATTCCAGGTGGAAAGAACCATATGGAAAAGGTCAACATCATGAGATTGTGTAGATTGGGGAAATGCAAAAAGTCGAGCATTGCTAGAACCCGGCGTGTGAGCAGGTGAGCAGGCAGGTGAGCTGCAGAGGCCAAACACGAAGGGTCTCAGGTGCCAGACTGAGGATGATAACCTTGCCCTGCAGGTAGTGGGAGTCCCAGACATGTTAAAATCAGAAAGCAATGTGGAAAAAATCCCTCTGCTGCTGTGGGAGAGGTCCCTGAAGGGCACAGAGTTCACGAGGCACCTGGGTACTCATTACACTAATTATGTAGCTTCTGACTTGATGAGGGGCCATTGGGTCTTGTGCCCTCCTCAGGAAGGAAATGAGTGCAGGTGACCTTGGGCTGTGAGGCAGCAGCCACATGTTCCCATCCCAAGGGAGAAAGCCAGCCCTGACCAGTAAAGGCGAGATTTCCCCAGCTCAGGAGCTCACAGGACAGACTGGCCTGAGGAGAGGTTGGTGCTCAGGGCCAGGGGGCCAGGTAGCTTTGCTAGAAACTGGCCTGAACCTGGGTCCTGAAGGATAGTGCGCGTTTGGAAAGGCCAAGGGGAGAGCATTTTGGGGACGTGTGCCAGTGAACCCGCAGAGTCTGGCTTCTCAGGATGGGAGTCCACTGAGGGGTTCGTGGGGGTCAGAGTGTGCAAGGCCTTCACCCCTTTCTTCTTTCTTCTGGGCTTCCCATCCTCACTGCAGTTTCTTCAGCCAGTAATTGTGAAGTACCCATTGTGTATGGCCTCACTCTTGGTGGTATGGGGACACGAAAGAGATCTCTATTCCTGTCCTTAGAGTTCAAAATTTTATACAAACTTGCTTCAAATATCCAGACAATTGTTTATCGTTTAAAAGCCCTGGGATATAAGCCAAATACAATTTTCCTGAGGAAATCATGAAATTACAGTAGATCATGTTCCTCTGTCTTACGGGATAGACTAGGGAATGCTGTAGTAACAATCAACCTACAATCTCGTTGGCTTAATACAAGTAACTGTCTTGGTTCACACTATCTGTCCAATGTAGGAAGGGGTAGGGGTCTGTTTACCGAAGTCACTCAGGACCCCAGGCTGAGGGGGCTTTTCCTCAACATCAGCTTCCATGATCATCGTGGCAGGAGATCAGCACATTGTGAATCAGGCCCCAGCTCTTAAAGGTACTGCTCAGAGGTAACACGTGACTTCTGCTCACATTTCACTGGCCGGAGCGTGCCACATGGCCATACCCAAATTTAAGGGAGATGGGAAATGCAGTCCTACCATGTGGCCAGAAGGAAAGGAACCAGAATAGTTGTGAATGTCCTAAATGACTTCTACAGTGATTGACCAGGCAAAAATGTGTTATTCATGATGACAGAAACCTCTGTGCTTAATCAACTGCAAATCATATGCCCAGTCTTCAGCATAAAGTTTTCTAAAATGTATATATATATTAATTTAATATGGCAACACAATCATATTTTTAGAGATTCCCAGAAGAGGGAACTAAGTGGGTCAAGGTTCTATGGGATCAAGAAGAAAGAGATTAGAATGAATCAGGACTCTCTTGATTGTAAGCGACAGAAACTCAACTCAAATTAACATAAGTGATGGAAAGTAATCAGAGAATCTCCCAGAATTCAAGGAAAAGATGACCAGCGAAATGCTAGAGGGGCCTCAGATTGAACCAGACCCTCCATGGCCTCTGCCTTTCAGCACATCCACCTCATTCTCTTCTCTGGCTCCTTCTGCCCAGGAATGAGGAATGCAGCTCCCACGCTACCCACAGCTTTCACTGTCGGAAATGGACTGGCCTTCTTCCCTTAGTTCCTGGAAAGGACTCTAATTGGGCCAACTTGGATTGCTTTCCCTGAGCCAATCAGCTCTGGCCAGGAGTTAGGAGCTATGACTGACTCCTGGCACAATCAGCTCTGACAGACCCCGCTATAGCTGGGCAGAGGCAGAGTTAACAAAAGGGAGAGACATTGTCCCTGAATCAGACCGGCCTGAGTTCAAGTCCTGCCCTGCCAGGACCTAGCTGTGTGATATTGGGCAAATTCCTCACCTCTCGGACTCGCGATATCCTCCCCTGCATATGGCGATGATAATATCTAACTCCTAAGACAGTGGGAGAGCCTTAAGGGTCGTTGATACACCACACCCAGCAAGCAGGCATGCTCCCTGGGCAGTTGGTGAACCCATAAATTGTTCTGTTTCCTAAGCTTTACAATGGGGCTGATCATATGTGTGCACCACCACTCAGCGGGGAAGGCTTCGTGGGAAAGGTGAATTATAAAGGCACTGAAATGTGATGAAAGGACAAATCTTTTTATTTTTTTTAATGGTTTGTTTATTTAGCAGTGGGAGAAAAGAGCCAGGAAAATATATACCACGCAAATAGGTCTTAGGCCCTTCGCACAGTGCCTGGCACATGGGAAGCATCCCATAAACACAATAATAGTAATAAGCAGTAATAAGCAACTGGTAGGAGGCACGTGATGGTTGGGAACGTCCAGAACAAGGTAAAGTGCCAGAAGGTACTGGAAGATGTCCCTTGACATTACTTGCACTTAGCAGATGGATCCACAGGAAATGTAGGACCTGGCCCATCTGACGGAGAGCTGTCCCGCTGAGATGGGCAGGGAAGTCCTGAGGGTCCAGGGATGGGAGCTCATGGAGGCTCAGAAATCAAATCTCAGGGCAGGAAGGACCTCCAGAGAACACCCAATGGAGAAATCTTAAAGCCCTGGTCTCCTCCGCCGCAGCCCAGGTTCTAGCTGTCTCACATGTGGGACGCATTGCAGTCGACTTTCAGTTGAAGAAAGTTTACTGTGGTTTGAAGTTGTTTAAAAACCACTGATCTAATCCTATGTTCTTACTGCTGGTGGGGAAACCAAGGCCGGAGTGAGGAAAGCCCCACATTGGTGCAGCCTAAGCTACAGATTCCAACTTGGGCCAAGCCTGTTGCTGTCACTGAGCACCTGCTATTGGGCAAGACACCTACTGTGGGCCAGGGTACTGCAGGGATGTGCTGGGGTGCTGTCTGGTGTTTAGGACTCCCAAGCAGGTGGACAGAGACCATCTGGACTGTGCTGGCAAAGGGCCACTCCTCCCCAGAAACTGGCAACAATGCCACTCCCAGTGGCAGGAGGTGGGGTCTCTGCAGGGTGAGGTCATCACTGGCTTTGTGTCTCTCACCAGAGAGAAGCGGATTTCTCAGAGGGAGTGTCCCAGGGGACTCCAGACAACTCATCTCTCTCCAATCCAATATTTATTGATCTTTTATTCATCCTAGGCACTGTGCCAAATGTTTATAAGAGAGAACACGTTAAATTGTTTCACTATCCATAAAGTAGGCATTGTTAATAACTGCAGTTTACAAAGTAGGAGACTGAGGTGGGGAGAGATTAAGACACTCAGCCGGTGAGGGGTAAGGACAGGATTTGAGCCCACAGGCTAACTTGAGAGCCCTACTTTGGAGGGGGAAAAAAAACAACTTTTTTATTTTACACAAAAGTTGCAGGAATAATAGAGAATTTCTGTATGTTCTCCCAGATCCCCCAATTGTTAATATTTTTATCATATTTTCCTTATAATCATCTATCCATCCATCATCTATCTATCTGTCTATCTATCTATCTTGTTCTAAAACATTTGAGATTAAACTGAAGACATGATGACCTTTTACCTCTACATACTCTGGTGTGTATTTTCTAAAATCAAGAACATTATCTTACATGACTACCAGCCAATGATCAAAGAAAATTAACATCGATATGGAAAAATCCAAATAAGTTTTAACAAAACTTATTTGGATTTTTCCAATTATCCTATGGCAAAAGGAGACCCTGGATCACACACTGCAGTTAGTCCTCATGTCTCCTTAGACTTCTTTAATCTGGATCAGTTCCCCAGCCTTTGTCTTTCACCATCTTGCCACTTTTTTAAGCCTACAGTCTGGTAACTTTGTAGAACTTCTCTCAATTTTCTTGCGATTAGATTCTTTGTATACATTTTTGGGAGAAATACCAACGGAGGTGATGCTGTGTCCTTCTTAAGGCATCATTTAGGAGAAACATATATCAATTTGTCCAATCACTGGTGATATTAACCTTGATCACTTAGTGATGGTGGTATCTGCCAGGTTTCTCCACTGCAGAGTTACTACCTTTCCATTTGTAAGTAATCATTGTCTGTGGGGAAATACTTTGAAACTATAGAAATATGTTTCTCATCAAACTTTTGTATCCATTGATGATTCTTGTTGGAATCTATTATTACTATGGTGGTTGCGCAATGATCATTTTCTAACTCCATCATTCCTTCCTCTAGAAGGAGGAGCTTTCTTTATTCATTCATTCATTCATGTTAGTGTGGACTCATGGTTTCTTCTTTTATTCAGTAGGTTATAATCCGTCATTACTGTTATTTCTTTTGATGCTCAAATTGTCCTAGATTTGGCCAGTAGGCACCCCCTTCAAGCCAGAGAGCTCTCACTTTCAAATATGACATTGCACCATGTTTCTTGACCTTGACTAAAAAGGGAGTCACATCTTTGGGGAATAGTCCCTGCTGGATGGATACTGAAGTGCTGACCCTCTGATGTGGGCAGCTTGGGAATGGGAGCAAAGGATTTAGGCAGCATGGTGTCCTGGGGTGTTGTGTGGTCCACTGGGGATTAGGTCCACTTTGCCCTTGAGAAGCCCATAGAAAACAGAGGGTAGAGGATACCACAATCCCAATTTCAAAAATCTAGAACTATTGTACTCCAAAAAGTAAAACGATTCTCGTAGATATGTAAATGTAGGTCAAGTGGGCAATTTGGGTGGTTAGATGGTGGGATTGTTTGAGTCCCAGACAAAGCTGCCTCATCATTTGGTCACTAGGGAAGCTAGTGGGCCAATTTACATATGAAACCCAAGGCCTTTGGGAGGTAAGGGATAGATGTCACAATCCCAGGTGGACCAAGGCTCAAGGCAGGGAAAGCATAACAAGGATGCTGAAATCAAATTACTTTATGTCAAGGGAAGGGGGAGCCTTGCTGGTGCCCAGGCCTCCACACAAAGACCTCCTAATTGGGGAGGCCCTGTATCCTGGGCAGTAAAATAAGGTAAGTGCTCTGATGTTACCTTCACAGAAGAGATGGCTCTTGAAGTGATGGCAGGCACTTCAGGCAGTGGGACCAGCAAAAACAAAGGAAAGGGAGAATAAATGGCAATATTCCCCCATTTGGCCCCCAAAGCTAGCTCTTCCGGGTAGGGCTCTTGGCACTGAACACATACCTCAGTTTATGCTGGGCCCCACCCAGCTGGGCATAGCCCCAAACATCCAGACCAGGAATCCGTCAGACCCAGATTCAAATTCCAGTTCTTGTGCTTCCTAGCTGCATGACTTTGGAAAGTCACTTTACCTCTCTGCGCCTCCACTAATTTGTTTCCTCAACATGTATTTACCAAGGGCTTACTCTGTACGGAGCACTGTCGTAGGCACGGGACAAGCAGTGGAGAACAAGATTAGACAACATTCTAACTTCATGAAACTTACACCTGGTAGGGTAAGACAGACACTAAACAGTAAGCAAATACATAAATAAGATAATACCTATATCTAAATAAGATAATACCCTACGGAGATATTAAGGTTATATAAAAAATTTTAGAGGTGGGGGTTCCATTAGCCAGGGAAGTTAGGAAAAGCCTCTCCGAGGCAGAGACATCTAAACTGATCTAAAAGATGAAAACGAGCCCAGTAGTGAACGAACAAGGAAATAGCAAGTGAAAATGACCTGTGGCAGGAATGAACTGAGTGGGTTTGAGGGACAGTAAGAAGGGCAGTGTGGCTTAAGACTAGTGGATGAGGGCAGAGTGGCAGGAAGTGAGGCTGGAGAGGTAGCTAGAGGCCAGATGGGTTAGGGACCTGTAAAGCAAAGACAGGAGTATTGTTTATATTCTAAATGCACAGGGAAACTAGAACCGGTGTTAAGCTTTGAGAAGAACATTGTCTGGTGTGTGAAGAAAACATTTAGAGGCAAAGTAGGAGCTATCAGAAGGCTGCTGCCATTTTCCAGGTAAGATGATGGTGCCTAGACCAGGTGGAAGGACTGGGGGTTGGGAGAAGTGGTCAGGTGCAAAGATAGTGTTAGAGGCAGATACGTGACGCTGGAAGGGAAAAAGAAGGATGGAACAAGACTCCGAGGATTGGGCTTGAACAACTGAGATGGGGAAGAATGGGGGTACGGGTTGCTGCGGCAGGGTTGATAATCAGGAGGTGGATTTCGGCTGTGTAGTATTTTCAGCCCCCATCTGGCACCCATGTGGAGGCTCGCGGTGGAACTCAGAGAAGCCATTTCGCTCTGGAATTACAAATTTGGGACTCGGGCATATAGATGACATTTAAAACCACGGGACTGGATGAGATCATCAAGGAAGAAGGTGTAGGTCGAAAGGAGAAGAGGCCTGGGACTGTCGACTGTAAAATGAGACGAACGACACCTTCACCCACGCGGCTCTCGCGAGGAGTCACGTGAACGCTTCCAGCTCGCGGTCTAACTGGGGGTGAGAACCTCGGGGCGGGGCCTGGGTGTGGGCGGGGCCTTGGCGGGGCGGGGCTGAGGATCCAGAGGCTGCTCCCGGGCCGGGGGGCGGCCAGAGAGGTGACGTCACCGCATGACTGGGTTTTTATGAATGAAAGGAATCCTGTGAGTGAGTAATTCCGGGAAGCTCGCCTTACAACTCCGCGCGGCCCCCCGCGCCGCCCGCCCCACAACAAAACTCTGGCGCGTCGCTCCCGCGAGCCCGGCTCGGAGAGACCCGCGGTCGGGACCGGAGGGGAGACGGACCAGGGCACGGGCCGGGACAGCAGCCCGAACGGCAGCGGGACCCGCGCGTGCCAGGGGCGCCAGGCAAAGCGGGCCGAGAAGCCGGTGAGTACGCGGGTCCGGAACGGGGACGGGCGCGCGGGGCCCGGAGTCGGCAGGGTCTCTGCGCCCCGGGAACATGCCTGGGGCGGGGTTCCGGGGCCCGCTCCGTCGGTGCTCCCGTGTACCCGTCTCCCGGTTGGCTGCTGCGTAGGAAGGGAAGGGGGACAGAGGTCCGGGGGATCGAGATGAGGCCGAAGCAAGCTTGGCAGGGTGCGGCGGTGATGGGTCCCTTTCTGGGGGCGCTGGCTGGGAGGCGGCGAAGCTCGGCAGGAAGGGGCAGTGCGGTCTGGCGAGCGTCAGCGTCCGCCCAGGCGGGGCCGGGGGCGGTGTGTGCACGTACGTGACTCGGTGAGAACAGTCCCTGGACCGGTGCCCGTGAGCCGGGCGTGCGCGGTTTGTTTACGTCCGAGGGCGGGCGTGCGTGTGTGTTCTCTGGCCTGCGTCCTGAGTATCCTGCCCGGTGCGTGCGCGCGCGGTGTACCGTGGAGAGTGGGGTGCGTGTGCGTGTGTGTGTGTGTGTGTGTGTGCGTGTGTGTGTGTGTGTGTCTGTGTGTGTCTGTGTGTGTCTGAACTGTGTGTGTCTGTGTGTGTGTCTGTGTGCACCTGTGTGTGTCTGTGTGTGTTCATGTCTGCCCTGCCTGTCTGCGCGCTCCCAGGCGGCAGGAGGACCTTGGGGCCTGTGTACCAGCGGTGCGTACCTTGAAGAGGGTGTGCCCCCATGAGTAAACGCGGAATAGGGACCCAGGCTAGGGAAGCGGCCCGTTCGTGGTTACATAGTCCGGGAATTCTCGCCCGGGCTGTCCCCTTCTAACCAGCTGGCGGCGGCTGGGTCCCTGTTCTCCCCGGAGTTTCCCAGGGCCCTGGCCATGTGACCGCGGTGTTTGTTGCCTGCCCTACAGCCACAAGGTGGGGAGAAGTATCAAGGACCTCTCCCGGCTGGGCTGGAGATGAGGTGAGGAGACCACTCCTCCGCCTAGCACCCTGGTGGCCTGGCACCCAGGTCCTTGTCCCCAGGTTTTCTAGGCTGCTTGAGGAGGCCAACCCTCGGACTCTCCTTCATCCCAGAGTTGCCCATGCCCTCAGTCTCAGGAGGAACAAGAAGGACCAGAATACCCAAAATGGAACCGTAGGAAGGAATCCCAGGCTTCCTCTGTTTAGTAGCCACTCTGGCTGGTCCCAGTTTTGGGGCTCGAACCTGCTGGGCCTAGGAAGATGAGACAGGAGGACGGGGTGGGACTGGTTTCTGTCCTCCTGGTGGATTCAGTTACAAGCGAGACTAGTCAGACATACATATTGATGGCTGGACCTGAGGAGCTAGATGAGGGCCTGGGCCAGCCCGAGTTCCCAGAGTCCTCATTCTGGGCCAGGCATGGTCAACAGGCAGTGGGACAGGTGGTCTTGGTGCTCCGAGGGTTAATGCGTGAGAGGTGGAACCCAGCCTAGCCCTAACCCCGCTTTATCAGCTCTGCAGGAAGCTTGCATTTGGCCCAGTAGCCTGAGGGATGGGCTGGTAGGTAGGGATTCCTTGGTCCTATTCTGCCTTCTCCCTCTTTCTACCCACAGGGCTACAAAATCATGGGGGTTGCAGCGGGCAATTGAGCTTGCTGGGGTGAGGAACCAGAGGATCTTTTAACTTTGAATCTTTGAGCCCTGGTGAGCTCGACTACCACAGTGGGAACCTCAGTATCTCCCTCTGCAGCAACATCCAGGTGGCAGAATGGGGGAAAAAGATTGAGAGGTGGGGAACGGCAGCTTATTTTCCAGGGGAACTGTGGGAGAGAAAGCACAGCCAACAGCCCCAGGCCAAGGCCAGGAATGTCCAGGAATGTGTATGGTTCGGTATGGGAGGTGGCCGCAAGGAGTACAGGAACCAGGCAGGCCCATCCTCAAAGCTGGGCAGGAAACATCTCTGGTTGACTCAGTTACTGATGGAAAACGAGCACTGAAAGATTTAACTCCCCATTGGGTCACCCCGGGCCTTCACCAGGACCTGGGACCCCATGTGGGCTCCCCTGGCCCTTGTGCCTGATGCTTTTAGCCTGCATTGCCAGGGGCCCCATCATGGGCCAGATGCTCCCCAGCAAACAAACCAGATCCAGAGCCTACCCTCTGGGAGCTTAGGTCAGCGAGGGGAGATAAAGGCAAAGGAAGAGCCACCACATTAAATGCAAAACCACAGGTGAGATGGGTCGTATGAGGTGGAGGTCACTGTGGCTTGAAAGTATATTGTGCCGGCATAGTTCATTTTATTGTGCACCGTTTTATTGTGCTTCATAGGTATTGCATTTTTTACAAATTGAAGGTTCGTGGCAACCCTGTGTCGAGCACATCTATCAGCGTCATTTTTCCAACAGACACAGATAACAGCATTTTTTTGTCAGCAAAATATTTTTGAATTAAGTTATATATATATATTTTTTTAATAATGGTACTGTACACTTAATAGACTACAGTATAGTGTAAACATAATTTTCATATGCACATATGATTTACTTTATTGCAGTATTTGCTTTATTGTGGTGGTCTGAAATCACACCCGCAACATCTCTGAGGTATGCCTGTAACAGGGCTCCAACTTAGCCAGGGCAGTCAAGGAAAGCTTCCCTGAGGAGGTGACCAGCGAGCCAGGTTGTCAGATCAAGCGATGATTGTCTGTGAAGCCTTGAGGGCAGAGACTGTGATTCATTTTTAGCCCTAAAAAGGCCTTCAGAACCTGGCACAGAATAAGTGCTTCTTGGTATTGGCGACTGAACGAATGATTGAGCAGTGGGTCCATGAGTGGAGAGAGAACACAGTGAAGGCCTGAAGGCCCCACTTTATGGACTAGAGAGAAGGCTGGCATCGTAGTTTTGAAATGGGCTGAATCTAAGTTTGTAGGTTTGTGTCAGGAATGATCCTCTGACAGCTCTAGGGGAGGATAGATGGGGGATCAGAGGTGGAAGCAGGCAAGACTAGACGCCAGTGAGGAGACGGCTATGGTCATGGTTCAGCTGAAAGAGGAACCTGGATATGCAAGTGAAGCAGAGGAGTGATCAAGGCTGATAGTCTCTGAGTTTGTGTTCTCATGCCCCTGCCTCCAGGAAGCCTTCACTGATTTCCTTTCCCGTCCTGTAGGGCCTCCACTCTGCCAGTGGTCCTGGGCCTCCACTCTGCCAGTGGTCCTGGACCTCCGTTCTAAGCCAGAATCTGACGCTCTAAACTCCAAGATTGTCAGTGTTAGAAGACACCTTAGGCTTAGCAGAGGTTTGGCGTGTTGAGAAACCGAGGCCCAGAGAGAGGGAGTAGCATACCTGAAGTCACACAGTGAGTGTGAGTGGGTGGGGGAACTGGAGCTGGATCCCCAGACTCCTGCTTCCCTGGGGTGCTGGGTTCTCCCAGCTTTGCTCCCCTTCCGTCAGGGAGGAGGCTCCGCCAGTGCCGGCTGCCAAGGCCCAGGAAAACACATTTTTTCCCTCTGTCCTCACAGAGGAAGCAAAATGGCTCAGCAGCCAGAGAAGAGCCCGTGCCAGCGGGTGGGCCCTTTGCAGGATGTCTCTGGAGTGGACTGGTTGGGGGGGGGGGTCAGGGAGGGGGCTTTAGGAGGGCTTGCCGCTGCGGACTGGCCAGAGCAGCTGTCAGTCCCCCAAGAGGAAGTGCATTCTCCAGCCTCCAACGGAAAGTTAAGAACCTGCAAACCCTGGAGGTCGCTCTGCTGGCCTCAGAGGGAAGAAGCAGGGCTGTGTTGGGGTGAGAGTGTTGTGTCTGACATCGAAGAAAGAGCCCCGAGCTGGGGGTCAGGACTCCTGAGTTCCAGCCCACCAAACAGCTGCTCAGTTGTCTCCATGACAAAACAAGGAGGTTGGATCAGCTGCTGTCTCAGGCCCAAGATCTACCAGACTGGCCGAGTCAACCTGGCGGAGGGCCCAGCCCCTCGGCTGACCACCCAGCAGCCCCCAGCCTGGAGCTAGAGGCTAAAAACCTGAGGTTATCAGAAAGTTCCCCATCTTGTGACTTTCCCTTTGTGGTTGCCCGACTTTGCTGAGCTAGGGAATTCCTGGGCACGCATAGGTGCCTCAGCTGACAGCCAGGATGTAGTTGAGGGGGCTGAGGTTAGAACAGGCGGGGAAGGAGGAAAGGAGAGAAGAACAGGTTCAGAGCCTCCCTGGGGCCTAAAAGTACTTAGAATCACAGCCAGCCAAGTGGGTGGGATCTTCCGCCACGATATAGAACATGGGCTGGCCAACAGTTTCCACCTCATATGGGGCTTACTTTGGAGGGCTGTGTTGAGGATTCTGAGGTTGTGTCCAAGCTCAGTGGAAAACAGTACTATGTTGAGAAAGATTTGGGGTCTGTGTCCAACCTCAGTAGGAACAAGTGCTGTGGTTGACTAGCGATGCCTGTGTCGAGAGTGGGGGGAAGGATGATGGTGAGATAAGCCAGCCATTTGCCATTTTTGATATTGTCTAAGCCTCTTGTGTTTTATACACGGATACTATTACAATTGTGCTGACTTTATAAGTGAAGAAAACAAGGCCCAGAGAAGAAAAATGACATGTTCAAAGGGTCAAGCCAGGCCTCCAAGGTTCTGTATCAGCCATAGCACCTAGTGCTCAGCACCCAGCACCCAAAAGGCTCAGTTAACCTAGGTAGGGAGAGGCTTCCCCTCTCCCATCATGTCTCTCTGTATAGCCCAGACTGCCTGGATGTCACCTAACATCCAACTCCCTGAACAGCCGGCAAGGGGCCCTGGCTATCTGTATGTCATTTGCATATTCCTAGGAGACCCAAAACAAATCCTGGCACCTCAGAGCTGGGTGGCCGTGGAGACTGGCAAGTCCAGCCTCCTCTCCACAGAGGTGGGGAAACAAGAGAGGGTGCCCCGTGAGGTCCACACTGGGGGGAGGCGTGTGGCTCAGTGTGGCCTCAGTCCTGGGCTCTGCCCTGTTAGCTGCGTGACCCTGAACTACTCTTTTGACCTCTCTGGGCATTACCTCATAGGGTTGTTGAGAGATCAGGGTGACGACAGTGTGAAAGGGACCAGGATTCAGTCCTGGTCCTGGGGCCTTTACAAGTGTTCAGAATCCCTCCTGACTTGGGGAGTGGCTGTCACTCACCTGCTGTATGACTTCAGGCAACAATACACCTCTCTAGATCTCCCCCTCCCCCTGGGTAAAGTGATGAAGCGGGGGTCTTTCTGTAATTGCTACAGGCCTGACCCCTCCTGGACACACGGCTATTCTCATACCTCCCCAGATGCTCACGCACGTCTACCGTTGCCTCCGCCAAAACTCTGAGCAGGTAGTGTTCTTACTGATGAAGAAGTGGAGACCCACAAAGGTGGAGTGGCTTGCCCAAGGTGACACAACCTAGAAAAAGCAGAGATGGGACCCAAACCCGGGCTAGACTCTTAATCCAGTGCTCCTCTCCTCGTTTCCCCTACCCCACCTGGGGGCCAAGCAGTATGAGGACAGAACCCCTTCTGCTCCCTTCCCCTCCTCCTGGGGTCTGTACCAGCCCTGCCACGCAGAAGCAAGGAGGCGGATGGAAAGGAAGAACTGGAGATGGGGCCAAGAGGTTTTTCTCTCAATGGTGTTCAGCAGGGCGTGAGCTTGGCACTCGGTTCAGACACTGACGAGCTGGTTGGTGGACGGTGTCAGAGATTGCATCCATCCATACCTCCCTGGTGCCTGCTCCCTGCCAGGCCCAGGCTGGCGGCCTCAGAACCTGAGCTGACTCAGCCCGGTTCCTGCCTGAGAGCTTCCTGTCTGGTGTGCAGACAAGGAAACCGACCATTACAATGCAGGGGAGAAGTGCTGGGGCGGGCAGCGCCTAACAAGCCCTGGGATCAGGGAGGGCTTTCTGGAGGAGGAGATGTTTATGCCCAAAGCAGAAGGATGAGTGGGAGGCTGCCAGATAACGTGGGGGGAGAAGTGTCACAGTGCGTGGGGCGGCCTAGAGGCAAGAAAGCGTGGGACGAGAGGAAGTGAAAGGGATTCCATGTGGCTGGAATGCTGAACAGAGGCGGGCAGTGGTGGGAAATGAGCATGGGAGCCACATGGTGGGCCTGGACTCTGTCCCCAGAATAGTAGGGAGCCGCGGAGGGTCTGCATCCGGGGATGACATGGTCACATTCACATGGGAAGATCCTCCGGTTGTTATGTGGCAGATGAGCGGACATGCTGGGACCTCCGTAAGGATGTGTCTGTTAGGAGAAGGTAGCCATATAAGAGGCCTGTACTGAAGGGTGGGATTGGTGTGGGTGGTGTATGAGGGTCTCCAGGTGGTGTCTCTGAAACGTTAGGGTCCTGACTTGGGACTTTCTGGGCCTCAGTTTCCTCCAGCTACACCACAAGAAGCCTGGGTGGCTCTGAAGACTCTCCCAGCCCAAGGACCAGGGTGATTGCCTCTGTCAGGGGATCTCTTGAAGTAACTTCCCTTTCCTGTCGCACTCCTTGCTTCCCTCTAGGGTGTCAGACCCCCTAGCTGTGTGGGCTGGAAGGAGCTGGGGGATTTCTAAGAAGCCCTGGACTGTCCCCACCTCGGCCTGAGTCACACGGAGAATTCAGTAACCATTACTTGAGTTTCTACTATGTGCCAGGCACTGCTCTAAGCACTGGGGGTACAGCAGTGGACGAGATCTCTGCTGTCGTGAGCTGGCACTCTGATGGGAAGACAGACACTGAGCAAATAGGTAAAATGTATGTGGGTAATAATAATTATATATAGTGAGAAGTGCTATAGAGAAACGAGGTAGGGAAAGGAGATGGAGTGTGTGTGTGTGTGTGTGAGGGAGAGAGTGTGTGTTTCTGTGTGTGTGCGTGCACGCGCGTGTGTGTGTGTGTATCAGGGGTTGGGAATTCTAAATTGAATGAGAACACGAGATTTGCAGAGAGACCTGAAGGAAGCGAGGAAGCAAATTTGGTGGCTTTCTAGAGGAGGAGGATGCCAGGCAGAGGGAACAGCCAGTGCAGGGGCCCTGGGGAGCAGTGTGTGTGGTGGGTTTGAGGAACAGTGAGGAGGAGGGTGTAGCTGGAGCAGAGTTGAGGAAGGGGGCGCGAAGCAGGAGCTAAAGTCAGAGAGGCTTTTGCTGAGGCCGCATCACGTAGTGCCTCGTTGGCCATTGTGATGACTTTGGCTATAACCCAGGTAAGATGGGAGCCATGGCAGGGTCCTGAGAAAGAAGTAACGTGTTCAGACTTAACACACAGCCGCCCTGTATCGCCCACGGGGAAACTGAGGCACAGAGAGGTTAACCGATGTGCCAGAATACCACAGCTAGTAAGTGGGACAACCGCTGAAAGTCCCCAGCGTGTCTGGTGCCAAAGTCTGTGCACTTTCCATTTTTCCAGTGTCTCCAAGAGACACCTGAGGCCTGCCAGAATGGGTCGGAGGCCAGCCCCACGGGCAGCTCAAAGAACCAGGGTCTGGACCGGGGTTTCATCCCCAGTTTACGCCATTAAACTGGGCATTGCTAGTGAGAATCGGCAGGACGCTGCATCTCAGACCACCCTCCTGCCCTGTCCTCCTTTGCTCCTCACCACCATCACCGCCCCAGGGGGATTATTAGATGGGGACGCTCTGGCCGTGAAGGAATGGGGGAGAAGAACAGAGTGGCTGCGGACAGAGAGGACTGCTGCTTTAAAGGGGGCTTTGCGTGACAGTCCCTTTCCCAGCCCAGAGCAATGACCATTGGTCCCTAGCGTGCACCCTCCATGTCTCCCCAGTGCCAAGCACATGTGTGGCAAATAGTAGATGCTCAATAAATGTTTGTTGTGTGAACATGGGGGAGACGGTGACACCAATGCGCTGGCCTCTCATCAGTCTAGGAACAGCTCTCCTGTCTGCCCCGGGCAGTGCTGAATTTGCTCTGGGCACCCCAAGTAGGGTAAGCTTTTCCAAAACAAGGGTCTGGATGAGGGAGGCCTGGGCAAGGGGACGGGAGGGGCCTGGTTACATTGTACATTGATGGGGTGCTGGCTGGACTTTGTGAAAAGGTATTGACTAGTACACATGTGTTCTATGTACTTTGCCGTATGTAGGTTGTACTTTAATGAAGTTTTTACTTTTTTAATAAGATAAAATATACATGTCTGGGCCCCATGTGGAAGAATGGCTGGGGGAGAGGGGAGTCCATTCATTTAGTGCATACTTATGGAGCACCTACTATGTGCCAGGCATTGATTTAGGCCTTGACCCTCATTTTGGTGGGGGAGGGATGGGAGGGAGAGACAGGCCATAAACAAGTCATCAAACATAAAATAATTGCAGAAGAGGTCACTGTTATGAGGGTAGGTCAATGGGGTTATGTGATACGACACAAGAGGGTATTAGCCGAATAGGTAGACCTCTTTGAAGAGGCGGCATTGAGCAAAGACCTAAATGATGAAAAGTTGCTACAGAGAGATAAAAAGGAAGAGAACAGGAAAGAGAACAGCAAGTGCAAAGGTCCTGTGGCTGAAATGAGCTGTTCTAGGAGGCCACGTGGCTGGACCACTCGGATGGAGAAAAAGCGGCGAGATGAGTTCCAAGACAAAGGGGGCTTCGAATGCCTGGGTCGTGAGTCTGGATTTTATCGTAAGTGGGGGGAAAAAGTGACCTTGGCCTCCTTTCTCCCCTAGGTCTCAGCCCAGAGAGCACCTTCTGCAAACATGTCTGTGGATCCCTTATCCAGCAAAGCCCTGAAGGTGAGGAGGCAGTCCCTGTTGTCCCCAGTCCCCCTCCCTCCCTGTCCAGGTTGAGCTTCCCACTCCCGCTTCCCTATCAGTACCTGAAATTCCCAAGAGCAGCTCAGCGGGCAGCAGGAATTCATGAGGCCACCGGGAAGGGCTCTGGGCTGGGAACCAGGTAGCCTGGGCTCTGGTCATAGGCTGTGTACCACTCCCCCCACCCCCACCCCCGCGCGCAGCCACTTCCCCTCTCTGGACCTGCTTCCCCATCGGGACAATGCCCGCTAGGCTGCAGGACTTCAGAGGTGCTTTCCTGGGTTTCTTTGGCTGAGTCCAGGCCTGGCCACTGGGTTAGAATTCGGGCTGAGACCTGGGATGGCTCCTTGTGTAGTCAGATCCTGCTTTGGCCCAGCTTCCCCTTACAGATTTCTGCCCCATTTCGGAGTCTTGAAGGAAGTCCAGCCAGCCCCTCAGTACCTATGGCAGTGAAGGGGGAGCACTAAGGGTGTAGGAGGAGCCGACCCCAGTACCTGCTACGTGCCAGGTGCGAGGCCCAGAGTTCGAGGCCCAGAGACAAGGGTGAGACCCTGAGCCTCGGTTTCCCCATGCGCCTACTGTGCTGCCCACAGATCAAGCGCGAGCTGAGTGAGAACACGCCACACCTGTCGGACGAGGCGCTGATGGGGCTGTCGGTGCGCGAGCTGAACCGGCACCTGCGCGGGCTCTCGGCCGAGGAGGTGACGCGGCTCAAGCAGCGGCGCCGCACGCTCAAGAACCGCGGCTATGCGGCCAGCTGCCGCGTGAAGCGCGTGTGCCAGAAAGAAGAGCTGCAGAAGCAGAAGTCGGAGCTGGAGCGCGAGGTGGACAAGCTGGCGCGCGAAAACGCCGCCATGCGCCTGGAGCTCGACGCGCTGCGCGGCAAGTGCGAGGCGCTGCAGGGCTTCGCGCGCTCGGTCGCCGCAGCCCGCGGGCCCGCAGCGCTCGTGGCGCCCGCCAGCGTCATCACCATCGTCAAGTCTGCCCCAAGCCCGGGCCCCGCGCCCGGCCCCGCGCCCGGCCCAGCCCCCGCCGCCTGCTCCTAGTGCCTGCCGCGCCACGGTCACACCCCATTCACAAAACCATGCCCCTCCGACACCAGATTCCTTCCCTAAGTGCCCAAGCGCGACCTCTGTCCCCGGGTGCCATTTCTCTGCAGCCACCAGCCCTGGTGGTGATCACACGTTCTCTGCCTGGATCCCGTCTTCACTGTCCCACCCCTGCAACTGGGAAATAATGGCCCGTAGGAGGGGGCAACGTTGGTGAGATCGGAGGTAGGATGGGGTTGGGGTCTGGGGTCTCCCTGGGCCGAAATTTCAGCTTTCTTAGATTGGGAGGATGGGACGCAGAGCGGGTTAGAGGAGAGCCATCGAGGAGAAGAGGGCCACCCTAATTTCGTAGACTGCTTTTTGTGCCATTTTGTGCCAATGGCCCCTCCCTGCCCTCCTGAGATTCAGGACTAGCTTTGGCCCTGTGTGTGTCCTGTGAGACTGTCCGACTGGGAAGCTGATGCTCCTGCCTCTGCTTTGGGCATGGGGGTGCGTGGCCTTCCACAACTGGGAGAGTCGTGAGAAATTTCCTAGTGAAACCCAGTTAACCAGCGGGGCGGGGAACAGGCCTCTGAACGGTGGGACAGGGCCCAAGGCCACATATGCTTAGTGATCGAGCTGGAACTAAAAGCCAAGTCTTCCCACTGCTGCCGCGAGACTCCAGCCATGGTTGTCAGGGGGACAGTGGACAGAGACTGAAAAAGGGTGGAAGGATCTCCCTGGCCTGGGAGATGACTCTGTGAGTCAGGAGGAAAGCAGAGGGAGAGAGAAGGTGATGTAGGAAGAGAGGGAGGAGCTGGCCGGATAAAGAGAAAGGGGACAAAGGAGGTGACCACTGTGGCAGGTTGGGAGATGAGAAGACAGATCCTGTAGTCCTGCAGCCTGGGGTGGGGATCCTTGAAAGGGAGGGGTACCACGTCTCCCCAGTCTGTCCACTGCGGGGTGGGGGCCGACTACTGCCATTGATTGTTGCCTGTTATCCTGGGAAGCCTAGCCCCACCTCTCCCCCGAAACGGTATACAGCTGCCCACCCCTGCTGTTTATTTATTGCACGAATCTAAGTTATTCTCCCCAGACAGAGCCCTGGCACCTACTCCCTAGGAAAAGTGGTGTGTGGCCCTGAACTGGACTTTATATTTTATATCTGCAAATAAATCACATTTTATCTTATATTTAGGGAAAGCCAGATGGCAACAACAACCAAAAAATGTTTTATAAAAAATTGCCTGGCCCCCAGAATTTATTTATTTTCTGACTTACAGTAAGCGAGTTATCCGCCTTCTGTATTTTGTAGACTTTCTAAATAAAGTCAAGTTCTCTTTATCTACAGTAAAGAAATGTATGTCCCGAGCTGTTTTTTGGGGGGGGTGAGTGTTTCTGAATGAGAGGCCTAAGAAGGTCCTGCTTTTAACCCCAGGCAGGACCCTCTGCTGGGTGGTAAGGTTCGCCCCGATTTTCAGATACCGAAACTATGCACCATCACTAGCTCTTACACGGGCTGGGGGTGGGGTGGAGGCAGGGACCCAGAAAGGCAGTGCCGAAACATCTGTCCTTCCATCCGGGTTCCTGGAGCCAAGGATCCTCCCTGGGGAAGGCAAAGCTGGGAGGACAATGAAATGTAGGGTTAAATTGTCTGGGCATCCTTTCATTGAGTAAACAGTCCCGCCGAGAGGAAAATTCCCGGATTGAAGAATAATCTTTCCAGCACTTTCACATCATGGGCTGATTTTCCACAGCCAAGTAGAAAATACTTTCCTCATGTTCCGGAAGGCACAGGGAGGTGCGGAGAGAAGTCGGTTTCTCAGTTCCAGCCGACAGGCCCGAAACGCAACCCTCGTCTCACTGGAGGCCCCAAACGCACTGTGATCTGTCTGCTCAGCCCTTCTGGGACACCCTGAGAAGGACCGAGTGACCGTGCCGGTCAGGGAAATAGGGGTTTGAATCCAGGTGTGCATTTTTCCAGTCGTGTGACCTTGGATGGCTTTTTTTAAACTCCTTGCAGCCTCAGTTTACCCATCTGTCCAGGGAAGGGACTCAGGGCGTAGGTATGACAAGCACTGGGAACCTTGGGGGCTGCAAGCTTGAACATGCAGAGTAAACCCTTACGAGAGCGCACAAGCCTGCAGAGAAGGGTTCCGCGTAGCGGCTGTGGGTATGGAGATGGTGCTGCGAGAAGGTGCAGGGTGTGCGAGTTGGGGAAGGGCCAAACCACATGGGTTGGCTTGGCCTTTTCCCCCTCAGGTTGCGGCACTCCCCCCGGCCCCTTCCCACCCCACGCCATCCTGACCCCTGATCCTGAGATGCTGAGCTCAGGCCTGAGGAGAAAAGGCAGCCGGAAACTCCGGGCCTGAGCTGAGGCTGGGAATTTCCCCCGCCCCCGCCACATTCCTGAGTGCCCATGTCAGTGCAGCCGGGCCCCAGGCCAGGCCCTGAGAAGGCATGTGGAGGTGGCTGTGGGCAGGTGCCCTGCACGGTCAGACACCCAGACGCCCGGCCCGGTGTGCAGGTGAAGTGCCCTACTGCCCAGCGGGGAGATAGCTTGGAAGGAGTGAGGACCCCAGGAAATCTCTTCAACCCCCTGAAAGATGCCTGCAGGAAGCGGGTTGCCGGTGGGCTGGCCCCATCTATCTGGTTGACAAACGGACAAAGATGCATCAACCCACTGCCCACACCTGTGACCAAGGCTAGCACATCCCTTTGGCCAGGAGAGGGGAAGGCTTTTTATCCAGTGAACTGCAATTCTAGTCTCTGGCAGTGTGAATCCTCCCATCACCTTACACGTTACACACTGCAAGGATGAGGGTTTCCTAAGACACCCCCACCCACAACCATGAGACCCACCCCTCAACACATCCACGGGGATGGGGAGAAGGAAAAAACCTCACCCACAGGCAGAGATTTCAATACAATCTATATGATCTCATATATATCTTTCTCACTTTATTTGCTCACTTCTGTCACGCATTTAAAATGTCAGAGACCAAAATAGAGCGACTTTCTGATGGAACTCATGGCAGTCATACACAAGATACAAAACTAGGGGACTCTGTCTTCTCATACATCATACAATTAATTTTTCAAGTATTTTTTATATACAAAGAGCTACTCTATCAGGAAAAAAAAAAAAAAAAAAAAAAGACAAGGTAGGTTACGCATCCTAGGAAGGAGGGGTGGCTTGGTCAGGCATGAGTTCCCAGCCCCCGGCCCCCACCTCCCCAGGGGCCACTGGCTCCCTGCCACTGAGCTATAGGGCAAGTGCCAGGGCGGCAGAGACTGGGGGCAGGGAGTCAGCTGCACACTTTGGCCTGGAAGGAGAATCAGAGAAAGAGATTCGTGAAAGAAAATGGTGGGAACGGGTACGGAGGTCATCTTCAGACAGCCTGCAGCTACCCGCCGCCTTCCTGGGCAGCCTGGTACCAGGACCACTGGACAGGGGCCGGAGAGCTACCCTTCAGTACCCTGCAAACAGGCTTCCGTGCCCCCGAGGGCCGGCTTGGTCATAAGGGCCAAGTGCCCAGAAGGACAACTTAGGGATGGAACCCTCCACTCAACCCTCGGCACAGTTCACTCCAGAAATGAGCAGAAGATTCCACGGTGAAGCTGACGCCAGAGCAGGGCCCTAACCCCTCACCCCACCCCTTCCCCAGGCTGCTGCGCCCAAACCCGAGTGTTTGCTCTCAGACAGGACACTGCGGTATGAATGAGCATCATGTCCACCTCGAGGCTCTGCCTAAGATAATGGCCAGTGCAAGCCCAGCCTTTCTGGGGGCTCCGGCCCTAGGAGGCTCCAGGTATATGGGTGTGGAGGTGGGTGAGGGGAGGGGACTGGTGGTCCTGGTCACCCCTAAGGCCTGTCCAAGGGCGCCTGGCCCAGCACTGCAGAATGCTCTGAGTGCCAGCAGCTTAACAGAGAGTCCCCAGGGAGTGTCTGGGACAGACTGAGGGACTTCAGAGGGGGGGCTTTCATATGTGACTAAGGCACAGAAGAGATGGGCTGCGGAGACAGATGAGGCAGGACACCAGGCCCCGTGTGGGAATGGGGACAGGGAGAGGAGCCCGGGACCACTTCTCCCCTGCCCAGCCACCCCATCCCAGCCCCTGCTGCACGCCCCAGCCCTCCATCCTCCTTGGAAGCTGGTCTGAAACATGAAGACTCAGACTCGTCCCCTGAAATGGAAGGGAGCAGCCCCAGGGAGGGATAGGACCCAGGAGAGGTTCTGGTAGCTCAGCCTGGGAAGGAGGGTGGGAGCCCCTGACCCTCTGAGCAGCCAGGAAGCAAGGGCTCTGCCCAAAAATGCTCTCAAGAAAGACCCCAAGTGACGGGGCAGTGTGGGCTGCTAGCTGTCCTCAGCATGCCAGGAAGAAAGGGCATGAGGCAGGCAGAAGTACAGCCACAGAAAGGACACCCAGGGGCCCAGGGACCCCGCTTGGAGAGGCTTCATCAACAGAAGAGGGGCCCAGAGGCACCTGAGCACCCTTCCTCGTGGGACCCATGGCTCTTGGTGTCTGGCTCTGATCCTTGCAGCATGCCAGGCAGGCCTGGGTCGGGAGGGGGTCCGCGGAGAGCTTCGCGTTCCCTCCTCCCGCCTCCTGCCCGGGGTGAGGCTAATCTAGCTCTGGACAAGGGTGGACAGGGGAGGGGGCAGGCGGGAAGAGCCAGGGTTGTGTATTGCACGGTGTTAGGGGTGGGGCTGTAAGTCTCATGGGGGAGGGCAATGAGCTGGGGACAGGCCTGAGAGGACTGTGGCCGCTGGTCCCAATATGCCACCACCATGGGACGAGCAGCAAGGGCATGAGAGTCACTCCCAGCGTCCCGTGCCCCTCGCCCGGGCAGTGCAGTCTTGGCCTTGTAGAAATATTCCTGAAGGCTCGAGGGTGGGCCTGGGCTGTCCCCTGGGCAGACAGCGACCGGCTGTTCCTCTGGAAGAAATACACGAGTGTTCTGGTCCAATAAATTAAAGGGCAATGCCAACGCTGTGCCAGCCTGCCCTCTGGCCAAGGTGCTGAGCCTCTCCACAGCGGCCACACCTAGAACTCGTCATCGGAGCTGAGCAGGAGTGTCTTCTCATTGTCTCGGGCGCCTCCGACACTGTGGGAGCGTGAGAGGCCGTGGGCACTGCCACGCCAGGTGGGTCCGGGCTCCAGGGTGGACTGCTGCGTGTACTGCTGGTAGGCGGGCGAGAAGTTGTGAATGGCATCCTGCACGATGTCGTGTGGGTTCATGGTCTCCTTGAGGCTGCTGGAGATGCTCTTCATGGGGGCACAGCGGCCTGCAGGGCATGGGCAGGTGGTGGGGGTGAAGGGGCTGAAGCGGAGGGAGCAAGGCAGCTCAGGGCTGCCCCTAGCCCAGACCCATTTCCTCACCCCAAGGCCGTTGCCACCTAACCACCCCCTTCCGGGACAGAGAACGGGGTCTTGGACATGAGGAGGCACAGGCAAAGAAACAGCTCCACTGGCCGGGGTGCAGAGCCGAGTATCCCTGAAGGGAACAGAAGCAGCCACTGCGGCCGAGTCTGGCATCGGGGCCGGGGCCTGGGGTGGAGACCGGCAGGGCGCCGGCAATAAGCCTGGAATGTCCCAGGGAGGCCGGGCCAGGCTGGATATCAGCTGAAGACCCGGAGTGTTGAGGAAGGGGGCCCGGGAGCCAGGGGTGCCCAGGCTCCAGGGTGCTAGTCCTGCCTACCCTCTTGGGGGCGTGGCCCAAGGACCCGCTCCGTCAGGACAGCGGCAGGAGCCCAGGCCCACAGCGGGGCGGACATCTTCACCAGCAGCCCTCTGAGAGCGGACACAGCCCGCCCTGATGTGCTTCCTCCTAATTCCCTCTGATGAATCGTCCCCACAGACTCAGGAGGGAGAAATGGCCCAGGACACAAAACCGGAGGTAAGGGATGAGCCCGACTTGCATCCAGGTCTTCAGACGCAAGCTCGCCTGCCCCTTCCATCCTCATGATGAGTGCTGTGCCTCAGAACTCAGCAGAGCATGTTCCAGAACAACGACAGACAAGGACGGAAGCAGACGAGCTCTACAGAGGGTGGCCCTTGGCAGGCAGGTGCTCTGGGCTCTGCCACCCAGGAGCATCCGTGAGGGAGGAGATGGGGACACAGAGAAGGAGCTAGAGAGAGAGGCATGCTGGTGACAGTAACCAGGACCGACGTGCAGGAAAGACGTGCAGACTGAGAGCAGACCTACCGTAAGGGCCATATGTTGGCACTGCCCGTGGCCAGACCCGGGACAGAAGCGCGGGGTGGGGGAGGAGGGGGAGAGAAGCAGAGAAATAGAGAAGACAAGAGACAGCTGAGTGAACACCACGTGCCCACCACAGAGGCGGCGCTCACCACCCACCCCGCCGCCTCCGCCCTCCAGGCCCCGCGGGCCCAGGCAGACCCAGCTGCCCCAAGGGATGACTCCCAAGGGATGTCACTGTAGGATGACTCCTCCTGTGGCACTTCTGCTTTCTTTTTTTTTGGGGGGGGGACAAATGGCAGACACCCAGAATGGTGGTTGAAGTTCCGCCTCCACCTAAGTCAGGAGCCCCCCACCCCGACTTGTCCTCAGGTTTGGCTGGAATTGCCAAGCTTGTGCCTCGTGCTACAAACCTCAAGACACTTCACAGATGGGAAACTGAGACTGGGGTAGGGTTTCATGTGCAGATCACACTGTGGGGCCGCTCTCCCCCACCTGACTAGAGGGTGACAAGGGCTGGGCCCCACAGTCAGTGGGAGCGAGGCAGGCCAAAACCAGCACGGAGGGGACAAGGGTGAGCAGCAGCTTCTGCTGGCTGGGCTGGGGTCCCGGCCAGGGCTGTACTGCTGGGAGCGGATGTGTCTGGGGGCCGTGGGTGGGATGGCAGCCCCGGCATGCGCTGAGAGCCTCTGCATGGCCACCATGTGCAGAAGTGGTTCCTTACATCACTTTAAACCCTGCCAGGCTCCAGGCACAAAGGTGACTTTCCCAAGGGCACAGGGTCTGTCAGGACTGGGGGCAGGAGACATCGCCCTCAACACTGGCAGGGTGCTCGCAGCACCCTTCCAACTGGGGGCCTGGTGGGCAGTGGGTGGGGCAGCAGCTGCAGCAGTGAGCCGCGGCCAGCACAGTGCCTGGCACCGAGTGGATGTGCAGCCAACAAAATGGAAAACTGCCTGCAGCTCCAGCCAGCGCGTGTGCTGGGAGGACACGGTCGGCACATGGTCAAGAGGCCGGAGCACAGTCCAGTCCGTGCCTCTGGCCACCACACACACAGGCAGTGTAAGGCTTCCTCTCAGCCAGGGCAAGAACCGGGCAGTGAGTGGGCGAGGGCCGAGGAGCCCCTTGGTGCCTCGCCCACCAACACGTGGTGCCTCTACCTACTCTGCTCCGTATGCAGCTCCCTGGGGCCTGTGGTGGGCACTGTACGGGGTGGGCCTGGGGAAGTGAGCATCTAGCCTCCAGCCACTTGGAATGGAGCTGGCAGCTGCAGAGCTCTGGGGTGGATGGCTTTGACCAGAGGCTTCCCTCCCAGGCCTCCTCCCTCCCTCTCTCCTTTCGGGCATTCCTAGCCTCCTCTTCCTGCCCCTCTGGGACATGACATCCCCTCCCTGCCCAAGAGCAGCCAGAGGCAGCCCCTGCCCGCCAGCCCCTGGGGAGCTCTGAAAGCGCAGAGCCAGGCGCCAGCCCAAACCCATTACTGCAGAATCTCTGAGGGTGGGGCCCAGACACGGGCTCTGAAGACTCTCCAGTGTGTTTAATGTATAACAGGGATCGCCACCTCTGTTTTAACGAAGAAGATTAGTAAGTGTAAGAGAAAGCTGTTAAAAGCTATTACCATCTGAGTTTGTTTCTGAGAAGTAATCAGGTTTAAAACAAACAACAGAACTTCAGAGACAGAAGAATTATAGGATACAACAGATAACTGTATCTGATATTAGGAACCCTTAGAAAGTTGTCTATCCTAAAATCTCCATCCTGACCTTCCCATGGGGATACTGTGCCATATTACTTTGGGGTCTCCCTACACTAGACCTGCTGCAAGAGGTAGGCAGACCTAGCTTTTAGGGACACCCCCACCCTGTGACAGGGGCAGAAGGTGCCTTGACCTCTGTGGCCTCTTTCCCACCTGTAAACTGGTGGTCCCCGACCCTTCCACAGGACACTGGGAGGCAGGAGGGGACCTGGGCCGACCGGGCGTGCTCCCGCTGCGGGGAGTCTCCAGGACTCTGGCTCATACCTTGCGCGTCCAGCCTCTTGTCGGCGTAGACCTTGTAGGTGAAGGCGTGCCGCAGGGCCAGGGCTGCAAAGAACATCTCCACACAGATGATGAAGTCCTGGTAGCCGGCAGCCACGGTGCCCTCGCCCACTGACACGTGGGCCGCGTATATCTTGGGGATGGCCCCGCACTTCTCCAGGATGGCCAGGAGCATGCCTGGAAGGGGAGGGGTGGGTGTCTGGCCCAGACTGGACCCCTTTCCCAGTGTCGCTTCCTCCACGCAGCATCCCAAAATGCCACACCCGACAGGGGCCACCGTCACTCCTGTAAGGCAGGGCTGCCAACACAAAGGCAAGGCCTCCTGGCAACCCCACTCTCCCAGCTCCTTCCCAGCCACCGACAGAGATGTCGCCGATTGTATGGGGCCCCACTGAAGCTCCGCCATGGCTCCTTTCAAGGCCCCCAGGGGCCCAGACTCCTTGCCCAGCGGGTGCCCGTGGACAGAGGCCCTTTTGAACTCCAGGCCGGGATGCCCAGGGACAGCAAGCAGGAAGAAAGGAACGAGGCTTAGGGGACAGGGTGGCAGAGGCCGGCCTCACAGGGGCTGAGAGGAGGCTTACCTTGCCAGAAGGAGAGGAAGATGACAGACTTGACCATGAAAAACTTGAGGACAGGGCTGTAGGGGCTGAGGAGCTCCCGCGTGGCGAAGTAGAAGAGGAAGAGGGCGTAGAGCGCCAGGCTGACAGAGACGTTGTAGATGATGGTCACGTAGAGGTAGCCGCTGGCGACACTGCAAAACCGGGAGCATTCTGGCTGGGACAGACCCTTCGAGGGGACAAGGGGCCTTCCCGCTCCTTAGCCCTGCTCCAGAGCCAATTCCTACGGCTCTCGGCAGTGCTCCCGAGCCACACGGAGAGGTGATCGAAGCAATCAAAACGCGAGGGGGCGCGAGGGGGTGCGTCCGCAGTGCAGGCTGGCCATACGCCCCTGCTTCGCTCACGGGCGTGTCCAAGCCGCCCGTCTGCAGTGTTGGTGCCCATGGTGGAGGACACGGGCGTGGAAGCTAACATGGCCTGGGGTAGGGCGCTCAGCCTCATGGTCAGACAGGTGTGCGAGGGGCTGGGAGTGCAGCTTTGCTCTTTTCACTGGAGCCAAGTCATGCCCCGCTCTGAGCCCTGTTCGCTCACCTGCCCAGGCATGTGCAGTACAGGTGCTGTATGCTAAGCACTTGCCAGCACACGGCCATGCGGTCACTTCTGCTCACCCCCAAAATGAGAGTTTGTGGACAATTTACACAGCTGAGGTTTTCTACCTGAGGACCCAGACCGGCCTCTCAGGGCTCCGACCCTCTTGCTCTGTCTTGGGAATGGTCCCCGGGCACCACTCTGCAGCCTGTGAAGGTGACGGATGTCGAGGACTTGCCCCCGTGCCAGAAGCAGGGCCAAGTGCAATGGCTGCCACTGCCAGGCTCGGGCCTTGCGGCTCAGGGGTACAGGCAGGTGTACCCCTCCACCCAGAGGAAGGTCCTGGGGTGTGTGCGTGTGTGGCCAGTCTGTGGCCACCCCTTCCCTAAACCAGGGCATCTACCCTGGCACCGACACTCCTCCTTACACACCCCTAGGGGGCCTGCTGCTTACTCAAAGTCACCGTCCCGGTACTTGCCAAAGGCCTGGAGGACCACGGTGCTGACAGCCATGAGCGGCTTCACCACGCAGAACTGCAGGGTGGCCTGTGGGGGGGAAAAGCCAAGGGTCAGGATGAGCACAGCAACCATGTACCAGGTACCTCCTCTGGCCGGGTGAGCCTGCGCTGGATGCCGGGGATGGCGGGGAGGCCCAGTGTCCTCCCCCGAGGGGACTGCGGTCTGGAGGAGGAGGAGGCAGAACACATCGGATGATGGCAGCGCGATGCAGCTATGTGAGAAGAAGCGGAGGAGGGAAGGACATCTGATGGAGACAGGAGATGCCACTGGAGAAGGGAAGGAAGGGACGTGCCGGAGACGAGGGAGCGGGAGCCGCTCATACCGAGGCCCAGAGGCAGAGAGCGGCCAAGGGCAAGGCTGCGTGCTGGTGAAAGGCGGCAGCGGTTAGGGGGCCGGGGAGACTGGCAAAGCCAGGGCCCTGCTCGAGGGACTGGCCGCATGGGGAGTAGGGGTGGGTAAGGACCTCCTCTCATCCTCCTCGCCCAACCCCAAGTCTGCTCCTTGCTCCGCACTCTAGGCCTGGGTCCAAGGTTTATGTCAAAGCTGGGGTCCCACTGTGGATGCAGATGACCTACAAGGGAACAAAACACCAAGGCAGGGGTCTGGAGTCCCAGCAGCTGAGCTAGAATTCTGGCCTTGGCAGCCCCCAGCTATGGAAGCTCGAGGGAGTGATCAGTTCCCCTCTGGTATATGGACGTAACCAGCCTCCATGTCACAGGGTCATGTGTGTGGGGACTGAAGAACGAGACAGAAGAATCGTGGAGGTCTCCCACCCCCATGCACTCAAAGGCCTCAGCCAGCCTGCTCAGCCTCTGAGAGAACTCCTCAGCCAGGCTTTCGCAATTCCCTACAGAGGCCCCAGTAAACCGAGGGGTACCCACAGTACCCGTAACATCCCCAGGATCACTACTCTCTTGAAATCAGATAAATCTAAGTGACAAGGCCCCTTCTGTGCTGGTGGGCATAGCTGAAACTGCTAAGCCAGTGTGGCTCCGGACCGGGCAAAGACCCCGGGGCAGAGAGCACGGCCCGGATGGCAGAGCGGAGTTTGCAGGGGAGGCCTGAGCTATGGGGCCGCCGCTAGGGGAAGTGCCTGTGACAGAGCCAGAGGTGCAATACTGCTGTTGGCATTCCCCACAGAATTTTCCCCGCCTCGCCGCCCCACCTAGAGGAAGTGGGACCAGCACCCACTGACGAAGAGGGCGGAGAAAAGGGAGGAGCGGCTGTTTGAACAGAGTCAGGAGCCCGACCACAGGCTGGTGCCACCCTGGGTCAGCCCCCTGAGTGCTGCTGTCATCCCCACATTACAGATGAGGGAACTGAGGCAGAGAAGCTGAAGCGACAGAAGGGACAACCCAGGAGGTTCAGATCCTTCGCCTCTGAGACAGGCTGTGGTTCTCTCTCCACCTTAGGAATAATATGCAGAGGCTTCTTTTGTTCTCCCTCCTTTTACTACCTCTCCCTGCCACCTCCAGGAACAACAGTGAAACATGTGAGACCACAGGAATGGGGACAGTTTATAATAAGGCGACCGGAGCTAGTGATCATGGGATCAAAACTCTGTACACAACATAATCATCAAAGAAGGCGGTGAGTCACAGCAGGGCCCTGGGCGGCCAAACCCACTGGTAAACAATGGCTCTGAAAGGCCCCACCCTGAAACCGGCACAGTTTTAACACTTTCCCCGCAGGTCCAGTGGGAGATTTCGAATTTAGAAACACCCTGGGGAAGGAAGATGCGGAAGTGAACCTGGAGACCTGGGAGGTCCAGGCAGCCGCTTTGTGGGTGTGGCTGTGCCTGCGCTGGGGGGCAGTGGCCCTGCACAGAAAGCAGTCTAAAGGCCAGGCCCTCCACCCCCCGCACCCCGCCCCGGCCACGACTATCCCTCAGGACTCCACTTGGAGATGCTGGAGGGGCTGACAAGCCCTGCAGAGCCCCAGAGGAGACTAAGGACAGCTGGGGGTGACCCTTGACTCTCACTCCCTGAATCAGACAGTGGGCTCCGGGCCAGTGCTCTCCATCCACCACCTCACCTCCACAACCACCCCTTGAGGTGAGTATCATTACGCCCATTTTACAGAAAAAACTAAGGCTCAGAGAGGTCAGGTAACTCATCCAAGGTCACACAGTCAGAGGAGAAGCTGGAAAACAAACTCGGATGCTCAGGCACCCAGGCCCATGCACGTAACCGCGACGCCGCACTGTCTCAGGGAGGGCAGCTGAGGAAACCAGAAGCTGCCGGACTGCCAGCTGGGACATGGAGAAGAGACCAGAGCTGGCGTGGGTCTGTTTGGTCATTATCGTCAGTGCAGAAACCCTCCTTCCCTCGAGCACCAGCTGATGAGACGTTTTCACACTGAGATTCCAGTTCCTCTGATCCTCACACACGCTGAGCCTTGGTCAAAGTGAGCAAGAGCCTGGGACCGCTTCTCGCCCAGGACTGCGTCAGACACTCCCAGGATGCCTGTCGCTGTCCCTCTGAGCACACCCTAACGCAGGGGCACCCCTAACTGCCTGAGGAGTGGGCGCTGGGGCTCGGGGTGCCTTGCAGGAAACGGGAACTCCACAGGTGGGGCCCAGGGGAGCCTGCAGCAGGCTCTTCCTGGCCCTACCCCCACCTCTGCCGCTGTCAACCAGGGGCAGTACAGCCCCTTGCAGCTGCTGCTCCAGGGCACAGACCCTGGCTCCTGGACGCCAGCCTGCAACTCTTGACCCGGGCAGTTGCTTGGGGCACACACATACCTGCTTGCAGAACCGCAGGAATCCAATGGAGTAAGTCTTTCCCCAAAGGCAGCATGTGCCATATACACAGCTGGACCTGGAAGAGACAAGCAGAAAGGAGAAGACGGTGAGCAGAGAGCCAGGACTTGGGACACGAGGGGGCTGGAGGTCCCTCTGATCTCTGACATGATGGAGGCGTCCTCCCTCATATCTGGACAGGCCAAGGTAGAGCAGGGCGGGGTCGGGGTGGGGCACAGATCCCAGGCAGCCGGTGAGCCCAAGGCCAAGCACAGGACACACCAGAGAGCGTCTGCGACCGCGTGGTAAAGCACGGCAGAGCAGGGCTGCACGGGCCCTACGGTAACAAACTGCTTGGAAAGCACTGAACGGAAAAACGGTAAGAGGGAGAAACAGGGAGAGAGAAGGAGAGAGAGGCCGAGAGGCCCTCCCGAGAGTCCCAGTGAATGGCCTCGCTAAGGAAGTGCGGGAGAAGCTCAGCAGGTCAAGGTCATGGGCAAAAAAGGTCTGTGTGTCCAGCTGCCGCCAGGACAGCTCAAAGAATGCCAGGCCCGAGAAACAGAGTGGTACAGGGGGCCTTAGGGGGACTTCATACTCACTCAATGGGCTTCCCTCTGATCTCTGACATGATGGCACTTTCTCCCCCAAGGTATTCATAGCACAGGCTCAGGAAATTGTAGATGACCAAGGCTGTGAAAAGAGTGTCCAGAGTAAACCACTCACATCAACAGGATGGGTAAACAGATGGTGGGATTCTAAACTGCAACGGAAGTGAAGAGCCACAGGCACGGGCAGCAACGGGGAGCCCTCGGGGACATGAGAACCCACACAGTGACTATTCCACTTGCGATCAAAATCAGGCAAAGACACATCACGTTGTTTAGGGATGCGGACACACTCTGCTGGTCGCTGCGTAGAAAAAAGCGAGGAGGTGATTACTACAAAATTCAGGATTTTGTGAGCCTAGGCTGGCGGAGGGGAAGTCAGATGGGCATGGCAGGGGCACGGGGAGCTGGCAGCGTGTACGCTCGGGGGTTCCGGGATGCTGGCTTTGTAATTACTTATTAGTTTTATGCGCGCTTCTGTCTGTGTGTTATGGATCACAATTTTACAACAAAACAATGAAACATTCTCCATAGGGCTCTCAGGACAAATTCTAAGCACAAATGAGACAGCAGAACCTTTACCCATCCAACAACCTGCAGTGCCCCTCAGTCTCCACAGCACCATAAGCCGTCACAAGACACAGAAGAGGTGCACGAAATATAGCACAAATGTCTTGGGAATCTGGCCAGCTCATTCTGAACCCGGACGTGGCTGGACATCCCCACAGACACAAAATTTGCAACATCGACCGATGGCAGAGAACTATGTTGTAAATGTTCTGCTAAATATAGCCATACACTGTAATCAGTCTCCTGGTCAGAATTTCTGCTGGGCCAGCACAATGAAGGCTACTGCCTGCAGGGTGCCAGGAGCGAAGGGATGTGCCCGGAGCGAGGAAGGAGGGAGCATGGAGAGAAGGAATGAGAGGTGCGGAGCAGAGGACACCGCAAAGGAAAGGTGCAGGAGAAGGTCAGGGGGCCAAGGGCAGGGGAACGAGGAGAGGCGCCCAGCAAAGGAGCAAGGCCGAGGGGAGGGTCAAAACGGGCCAGGACGGGCTCCTTCTCATCTCGTCCTGCCATCCCCTGCAGCACAAAGACCTTCCGGGCTCCCTGGTGCGGCCCCTTGGCTTGGCACTCAAGGTCTTTTGATGGGTGACGTGGTCCCTGACACCCCTCACACTTTCTTCCCAGCCACGCTAGATGACCGCCTTTCCTTCGGCAGGTTATTGTCCCCTCCGTGCTTTTGGGCTGGCTGTTCCCACTACCTGGGCCGCCCTTCCCTCTGCACTTCTCCGACCTGTCAAGCACCACCCACCCTGAGAAGTCGCCGGCCACCACCCCAGGCCAGTGCTTTCTCACCCACGGACCTGCTGATGTGCAGGGAAGCACATAAAATCCTGGCGACAGTTTTAGGCAAAAGCTGGCCTTCAGCAATTTGGAAAGGAACATATTTGGGGTGCTTTACACCATTCGCTGTTGCCCTCAGGTAGCACCCCCTCTAAACATGACCTATGGCATCTACCATACTGCTGTGACTGTCCTTCTATACACATGTAGCAGAGGATTTGCCCCGTGGCTCTGCCACCAGGTAGCGGCGAGCCTCTCTGCACCTTGGTTTCCTCTGTTAAGTGAGGGTAACAGGGACGCCTTTCTTGACAGGTGATTGCGAGGCTGAAGTGAATATGCAAAGTCTTTGGAAGGGTGGCTGGCATTCAGCAGCAAGCACTCTCTCAGTGTGGCTGCCAGGCCATTACTGGTCATCTGCCTGCCTTCCTCAGGGCCAGTGTCCCTTGACAGGGCTGAAGACCCTACGCACTGCCTGCCTGGCAGGAAAGCATCTCAGGATGTTTGCTGAGTGCAGGCATCTCCACTGAGCTCCAGATCACTCATCACTGACAAGAGCTGTAAGGTATCTGGGGGGAAGGGCGCATCAAGCCAAACCTGACGTCAGCCTGCTAATAACCTTTGTCCAAAACCACACAAGGCCAAGTAGAACAGCTGTGTCCATCCCGTGCTGGGTCTGGCTCTACTGTGGTCAATGGTATTTTCCAAAGACAGCCTCGCCCTCTGACACTGACACTGCTCCACTGAGCGATGTGGTCTCGTTCTCTCCCTTGCATCTGGGTGGATGGGGCTGACTACAGCGGCGGAAGTGACACTTAGTGACTTCCGATGTTGGGGTTAGAAAAGGCCTCTTTCCTCTGGTTCTTTCTCTGGAGATGCCTGCCTGTGGACCCAGCCACCGTGTGAGGAAGCCCAAGCTAGTCCGTGTGCAGAGCCCACGTGGGCAGGCTCCTGTGGGAGGAACGGAGGCCCCAGCTGACACCAGCATCAACTGCCAGACCCGTGAGCAAACCAGACCTCAGGTGACCCCTCTCCAGCCTTTGGGTTCTCCAGGTGACACCCAGATATCACAAAGCAGGAGTAAACTCACCCCATCGTGCCCTGTCCCA
The DNA here is from genome assembly GCF_902729225.1 of Pteropus medius. Taxonomy (NCBI): domain Eukaryota; kingdom Metazoa; phylum Chordata; class Mammalia; order Chiroptera; family Pteropodidae; genus Pteropus; species Pteropus medius. Next base: position 446,841 of record NW_024347791.1, on the reverse strand, counting down.
ATTCCTGATCTGCACTATGCGTGAATAAATGGCTGTTTCACACCGTTCTGGGGATAATTATTTACACAGCCAGCACGTGCCATGACCTCCCACGCTTCCCTGAGGTGGCACAGCCTGCTAACCCCCAGAGGCAGACCCAGCTGAGATGCCATGTCCTCCTTGGTGGCCTCCTCTGTCCTGCCGTCATGCTCACTTCACGCGCCATGACCTCTCTGCTCATCCATCTGATTCTTCTAGTACAAGCGGCGGCACAAAAGAGCAGGAAAGCCATGAACCCTGGAGCCAGACCGCCTGGGTATGGACCGCGGTTCCACCACTTAGGAGCTGTGTGGCCTCAGGCAAGTTTCTTAAACACTCTGTGCCTCGGTTTCCTCATCTATACGCTGGGGATAACAAGAGCTCCCTCCTCATGGGGTTGCTGTGAGGACGGGGCAGTGGATGAGTGTGGTGCCTTAGATAACGCCGAGGCCAGGCCAAGCGGTCCACAGTGTCACCTATTGCGTTTTTCAGGACTGTAAACTCCTTGCAGGTAGGAACTGAGGCCTGTCCCAACAACTACCAGGGGTCGCAACACTCACACGTCCTCAGTCAACACGGGAGGAAGGGATGCGCAAACATGGTCATAACTCCAGGTGAGGCTGGCAAGGCAGGGCAGGCAGGTACGTCTGCACTCAGCTCTGTGCTCAAGGAGCTCACCTCATGGGTGGGGAAGCCGTGCCTTCCCCAAGTGATCAGACTTCCAATTCCCAAAGACAAAACCCGGAGAACCCACGGGGGCTGAAGTTCATCGGCCCCCCGCATGCGGAACAGCCCCCCGCATGCGGAACTGCCCTCCCAAGCTAGGCCGTCCTGCAGTCCACTCCTGAGGACAGCCTGGCGCGCGAGCACACATCCGGTCACGTGGACATCGGCAACGCCCTGAATGACGTGGTCGAGCTCTGTGTTTGGTCAGAATCATCAAGTTTCATCCATCTCTTAGCTCAAGGTTCTTGACCTTTTAACAGTGCTCTGGGGCCAGCCAGTCTGTATAATACCGGTTTGCTGACGGTTTCCTTTAAGCAATCATTAGTGAGTCAGTAACGCATTCTCAGAGAAGGGAGACAAGACAGAAGCTCCTCAGGATGACTCAACCAGCCCACACCAGGACCCACTGACCATCTGGACAAATCGATTCCCTCTTAGAAAGTGACAGAGCCGTGCTAAAGCACCTCCGACACCCCAGCTAGGGTGTTTAAAATGGACCATTCGACACACAGCCCGGGAACAAACACGAAGTTACGCTGGCCCTGGACATAAGTAAAAAGACTGAGTAGCTTTCTCAGTCAGCAGCACTGTCACCTGACTGTCCCTCTGACCACAGTTCGAGTTCTGGTTCCCTGGAGAGGCCCTAGAGAAAGAAAATAACTCTGGACCTCCTTGAATACTCACTACAGCCTCTGTGCTAGGCCCTGGGGACACATAAGTGACCAAAGGACCCACAGACCAGGTCTTTCTATCTAGAAAAGGGCCTCAGCATGAGGAAAGGGATGGTGTCTCTCTGTCTGCGTCTGTCTGTCTCTCCGTCTCCCCCACACTCCCTCCCTCTCTCCCGTGATAATCAGGTACCTGGAACCTTCTGCTCTATCCTAGATACTAAATCCTAAATGAAGTAGCGACAAACGCATACAATCAGGAGAGAAGGACCATGATGGAGATGAAATTAAGACTGCACTGGACCCTCAAGGCCTGGAGGGAAGACACCACGGTCACTCTCTTCACATAAGTGATGGTGACCTTGTCCAGAAGCTCAGACAAGACCCCCTTGGTCCTTGGGATGGATCCTAGGACTTCAGCCTAGTATAATAACTCCTGACAGGCAGTCTTCAGACATAGAAGGTAGTGAGCTCTCTGCCAGTGGAAGCGTGAAATCAGAGACTGGGCAGCCTCTTAGCAGATATTATAACGGGGTTCCAAGAAGCTGACACTTTACAGGTCCCTTCCAATCCCGAGACTCGAGGCTTTCTTTCTTCAGTGGCAGCTTCTCTAACCTGAAGCGGCCTGGACAGGATGCTGTAATCGAAGAGACTGCCCTGAACCCAGCCTCCTACCCAGCACCGCCCTCCCACCCCCAAGGGGAAAACTGCAACAGCAGCCGTCTCTGCCGGCAGCCCCCAAAATCAGGAGTCCTCACGAGTTCCCCACTATGGGTAAGGCAGGCGCACCTGTCTGTCTGGGCACCTATTGAGTGCCGTGCACTGTGTGTGGCGCCTCGATGACCCGAGGCGCACCTGGCCACTCCAAGCTCACCTCCTCCGCTCACCATCCGCACCTGAAGCCGCCTCGTGGCCTGGCCATCTTTGCTACACAGAGACACGTGGGCATTCCATGTTTCAGATAACTAGTGGACGAGCCCGAAACTTAATTTCGATCACGTTGGGCAGAAATCTTCTCTGCTCAGTAAATAGGGACCTCAAATGTTCCTTCCCTTTTTTCAGTGACCGATGATCACGACAGACAATAACGGATACGCTGAACTACAGCCGTGGTGGCAGGGGCGCTGCCCGAAGCTAAAGACCCCACACTCCAAGCCACTCTCGTCCTTCCTTGTGGCTTTCCTGTCCTCTGTTGATCCTGCCTGTGGCTGCTTCTTGCCACCTGGATTACTGATTTCTCAAGATCTCCTACTGGTTTCTTCTGAATATCTTTCTTATTCTGATTGATTGAGCTCTTGTAATTCTTGGCTCTGTCACAGCCACTGCTAGCTAGGGACACTCTTAGCCATTGAGTCCTCCTGGCAGCACACTGAGCTTTAGATCTTTTGTGGCCCCGTGTCTGTGGCCCTCCGCTGGGTTCATCCCGGCCGTATCTAGGAAGATGTTTCATTGTGGGCTGGATTCCAGGAAGCTAAGTTTGTCCAAAATCTGAAACAAGGTGAATGAGGCCTCGTTCTTTGCTTCTTGCATGCACGTATATTTTTCAGGGGAGAAACCTGTCCTGTGCTCCTTCGCCAAGCCTGGCCCAGAGCAAGTCCTAAGACTCGAAGACCCAAGGTGAGCCTGGCCTCTCGCAAATACTCTGGGAAATCTTGGGCAAGTCTCTTGGCCTAAGTGGACTTTTTTCCCACAGCTGTAAAATGGGGATGACGTTATACGCTCCCCCTGGTGCCCGGGAGGTGAGACTAATCTAACAGTAACGAAATACATGTGGCGGAACTGGGAAGTGCAAACACTGATAAGTCAGGGCCCGCATAAAGCAACGGAAACCGTCCCCCTCCTGCGAACTCTGGCCCCCCGCACCTCTCTGACCTCAGAGCTCCCAGAGCTGTCTCAGAGTCATCTTTAGGGGATACTCCCAACCACAATCCAATAGTACGTGCGGGTAAGGGGGCTGGTTTCCGCCTGGCACGTCGCAGCTAGGTGGATGGCTGTGAGTCACGGCCCTCACCAGGGAGAGGCACACGGGCAGGGGGACCCTGCGCAAGTCATTCACTTCTCTGAGACTCGGCCTTCTCCTTGGAAAATGGCAGTATTACCACTGATCCCAGCAGTTTATCTCCACTCCCCGCTCCCCGCCCCAGAACGCCACTAAAATGAGAACGAATGGGCAGAAAAGCATAAACCTTCAAGGACAAGGAGATGGCACCAGAGGCGGCTGACAAGGGATGTCAACGAAAGCTCTGGAAGGTGCAGCGTGGTCGCTGACCTGGGGAGGGGAGGAAGCCAACGAGAAGCCCAAGAACCCCTAGCACTGGACGTACCAGGTGACTCTGATGGTTATGAGTAAGGGCGCAGATGGGAAATCTGGCTACCAATCTCCACGTGGAGCTACTGGGTTTTCACTTTCTAGACGGGTGGAGATGGATGGCTCTGTCCTCAGAAAGCCTGGCCCAGCTGGGCAGCAACGAGGAGACTTGCAGAAAAGAGAGATGAGCTGTGGATACGAAGCGTGAGATGCCCACGTCCCTCTCCTCCTCTGC